>NC_088713.1:21828090-22165061 GCF_963576615.1 Watersipora subatra
AGCAATTAATTTGAAACAAGCCATTTATGCTTTCGAATTATATTATAGTTTGTATATGTACATGTATCTACTAATAAATAAATAAATACATGGACTTGTGACAGTGCTCTGATAACTTGAACGCTCTGATAATTCGAACACTTTCGCTCGGTCCCGTGAAGCTCGAGTTATTCATGTTTGACTGTATATACATGTATATAAATATATATATGCCGTACTTTTCGGCCTATAAACCGCACCCCTATATAAGCCGCATCTGCCTTATTTTCCAAAAAACGATAATAAAACAATACATAGGCCGGATCTTTGTATGGGGCGCAGAACTCAAGACGGTGCTTTTTAACATGGCAGCAACTTTGCGGTTCAAAACGGAATAGTGCCTAACGGCACTGTTTGGTATTAACCGACGCTTTTTAACCTAGTGCCTAACGGAACAGTACCATTAGGCATTGTTTCGTTTTTTCTTTCACCGCTAAAGGCGCATTAACCAGAGATTCTGGCTAATGCGTCCTAGCGGTGGAAGCAAAAGCCACAGAATAGCCGCACCCTTATATAAGCCGCATGGCTCAAATCTTCAGAAAAAAGTAGCGGCTAATAGTCCGAAAAGTACGGTATATATAATATACTAGCTGTACTACCCAAGAGGTAGACAAATGGCGCATTACTGATTTTTTAAGGTGGCGGGTTCCCTAATAGGCATGTAAACCACCGAAAATGTATACAAAATTTAATATCTCAAGAATTTTATTGTTGTACACAAAGTTTATTACATGACAATGAATATTTAAATTCTCTAAAACATTTCATGAGAATGGCAGTTTGAGCAGATTCAAATAATTTACAGAAAAAATAAGACACCAGTAAAGTGTTTAAACGTGAAATAATTAGCAAGCAATAGTTGAATGTAGTCTGTTCTACTACAATGATTGCAAAAAAATATGAATTGATAGAAATATGATACACAAAATGAAATAGCCAAAAAACCGAAAAATTATGAATATATCGAATGAATAATAGCAATGACAGGTTACTGTTGCTGTGCTGAGGGTAAACAATATTCTTTGTCTGACCAAATGACGAGAGAATGTATAGGCCATATTTACTGCCTACTCTGGATAGCGCAACATACAGCTGCCCATGTTAATAGCAAGGTGTTACGAGGTGAATGCCGGCAGTTTTTAGTGATTGACCTTGGGATTTGTTGATAGAGCAAATGAAAGTCAAACAGGAAGTTGAATACGGTTAAATTGAAACGGCGCATTTGTGGGAATTAATGGTATTCTATGGATAAAAACTTTTTCACCCATCGTAGCTCCGGTAAGCACTGTAGCACAAATAAGATTTGGTGATAGATTTCATCATTGTTGTTCCATTACAAAGTCTAGGTAAATCCAAATTTCGAAGAAGCATACCTGGGGCACCAACGCGTTGTTGAAGATTTTGAGAAGGCATACTGTCTAGCTGTAAAGAGTTTGAGACCTCTGTAGGACAATTGACAAAGTCATTCTCTTCAACAACACAATATATTCTAAGAAATGAAGTGGCAGTCCCAGGAATCTTTTCAAGAAGTAGTTGATTGATGTGGTCAACAGTGTCATTTTCAGGTGTCAGAAATACCCTTTCTTTCAGTCATTGGCGCTGAAGATAGTTTTTGTGAATATTGGGGTACACATTTTTTAGCAAATTGTCTTCTGTGTCTAAAATAAATCCGCAATTTTCAGGAAGAGAGATTAGCCAATGGTTAACTGGTAGCTTTCCATCACCGATATTTAAAAGTTGTGCAGAAAACTCCCCCGAAGTGTCATCCCCTCGCAGATACACTCTCATATTTGTCATTAGTTTACACACTTCTACACAGCGCCATATATAAGAATGCTTTAAGCAAGCTTTGAGTTCATCAGCTGGAGTTACTCTACATGTATGATGTTACTCTACATGTAGAGTTACTCTACATGAGTATGACCGGTAGGGTTTGGCGAAAATCGCCAGCAAGAAGTACACATACACCACCCATAAGTTTGTCACTGTTATAAAGGTCTTTAAATGTGCGATCCAGAGCGTCCAAAGTTGCTTTATGTGCCATTGTGCATTCATCCCAAACAATTAGTTTTGTAGTCTAGTAATTGAGCCAATCCAGTACCTTTATGGATGTTGCAAACAGGAGTCTCCAGGCGTCCTATATCTAATGGTAGTTCAAACATGGAATGAGCTGCCTTCTTCCACCTTCCAGCAACGTAGCAGCTATACCTGAAGATGCGACTGCCAGTAGGCCTTGTCGGTAAGATCTGATTTTAGCGATCAAAAGACTGAGCAAGAAAGTTTTACCAGTTCCACCGGGAGCGTCCAAGAAAAAAATTGCTTCACTCTCACCATCTACAACTTCTAAAACTTTTCCATAAACTAAAGTCTGATCAAATGTGAGGTTTGGTTCTGTGCTGCTAAATTTGTCTATCTAAATTTGCCATGTCATAGTTGGTTTCTCGTAGCAATTCTGTCTGTGGAAGCAGGTCTAAATCTCTGCATGGTGATGTGAATCAAAGTTGCTCTAGTCCAGGGGTGTGCAACATGTTTCTTTTGAGGGCCACTTTTCAATATTTGAACAACACCTAAGGCCAGCAACCCAAAATAATGTAATCTAATAGAAAATTGTGTGTCGAGTTGAGGAGACTGAGAAAATATTATAATATAAATAAGTACATGTCTTGCAAACAATAAATACAAACATTTATTAGAATCAATCTGTAATATTGGACCAAGAAATTGAGACAAACAAATAAAGTGCTTATCAGATAATTAGTGTGAAACTTGGTGTTTTATGTTTTTACACAACTTTTCAATGTCCGCTTTTACTGATGTAGTAGCAACTCGAAGTTGACTGGTCAGGAGTTCATCGGTGAGTTGACTTCGGTACCTGTCTTTAGTGAACGTATTTTTGAAAAAAACTGTTCGCAACAATACGTACTGCCAAAAAGTGATAACATGTTTCTAGCATGCAGCTCTAGATTTGGATACTTTCCAAGTACATATTTCTCATAAAAAGTTACTAAATCACTATTAGTATTTGCTCTCCTCAAATCAGCATCTGATTGTAATTCTACCATCTCCATTGGATAGAGGTCAGGACTGTCTTCAGGTACCATGTCAAAGGGCTGAGAAAATAGTTTGAACTTAGGTTCACATTTCCTAAAATCAGCAAACCTCGTTGAAAATTCGGAATGCAACTTTTTCAAGTTGGTCAGTATATTTGGAGCAATCTATTCCTGGCAGTTCTGCTTTTCTGACTGCTAAACAAGGAAAATGAGTAAGTTGTGTTTTACTCAGTTGATTCCGAAACAGTTGAAGCTTCTTTTTAAAGGAACATATGTGTTCAAACATCTTGTTTACCAACTGAAATTTGCCTTGTAGTTTAACATTTAAATCTGAAAGATGTTGTGTGATGTCAGTTAGAAAGGCAAGGTCATTGAACTAGTCATCATCAGTCAAACAAGCAACATCCTGCTGCTTATTAACCATGAAAGTCATAATCTCCTTTCTCGGCTTCCAAAATCTTTAGCGCACTAGCTCGGCTCAACCAACGCACTGCAGAGAAGTACACAACATCTGGGTAATCTGAATCGAGTTCTTCTAAAAATGCCTTGAATTGGCGATGATTGAGTCCTCGAGCACGATTGTAGTTACACATTTAACCACACTTTTCATCACATCAGTAAAACCAAGAATTTTTGCGCATAAATTTTCCTGATGTATAATATAGTGATTCACCACAACCTCTGGCGAACCTATGACATCTAAGAATTTCTTGGTGAATCCATTAGTTTTCCCTGTCATCGAAGGTGCCCCATCAGTTGTTTGGCCAGCGAGCCTAGAAGGGTCCAGTTCAAACTTATCCATCAGTTTCACTACTTGGTCGCAAATGTCTTGTCCAGTGGTTGTTGAAGACATACTGGCCATGTCTAAAAATTCTTCAATCATTTCAAAATTATCTGTGATGCCTCGTATGAAAACAACCAATTTGGTAGTGTCGCTAACATCTATGCTTTCATCAAGAGCCAAGCTATATGATGTGCATCTCTTTATTCGTTCTTTCAAAGCCTCTTCAATGTTATCCGAAAGCTGGTTAATCCTGTGTGCCACAGTAAAACGAGACAAACTGTTTTTTTGCAATAACTTTTTTTTTTCAGGACAGGCGAAATCAGTGAATATACCCAAGCAACTTTTTACGAATTTTCCATCACTAAATGGCTTCCCTTTTTCTGCAAGTAACTCACAGACTTTGAAGCTAAGCTTGGTTACAAGCTCCAAGTCTTTCTTATATGATGTAAACACCCCTTGTTGCTTCTTAATTGCTGCGGTCATCTGTTCCAGCTTGTCTAATCTAGCTTGGCCTAACAAGGTATCGTAGGAGGCGGAATGTATTGACGTGTAATGTCGTTTGACATTGTATTCCTTCAATACAGCGATTGTAGCTTGGCAGATTACACATATAACCCCTTTGTTGTGCTCAACAACAAAATATTTGCTACTCCAATCTTTATTGAAAACTCTTCCTTCAACGCCAACTTTTCTTTAGTAGCAGACATGTTTAGCTACAAAAAACCGATTTCCTTGACTGTTATATTACCATCGCGAAAAAAGCTTTAATGAGTACAATCAGCTGACACAGAACTGGGTAGAGTCGATAATTTTCATTTAAATTTGGGATATAAGTTGAAGAAAATATTTTTAAAATATCTTAATAAAAATATATTAGACGAAAAATCTAGCTTAGAATGTTCAACTTACCCAAAAAAGTTATTTTCATTTTGGTTAGCACTTACCAGTAATAATCTTTCCCAATCTTATTTTATCAATAAAGAGTGTGCTGTCCTTACGGGATTAAAGAACTGAGTCCAACTGATTCAGGTTTATATTGTTTATTTGGAACCCAAACGGTGAAAACTAAAATAAATGCATAACATAATGACATTAAACATTTTGACATGGGTGTATATAAGCTTATAAAAGTAGGCAGTTTGCACAATTCTAAGCAATATAAATCAATAAAATATATAAGTTCTATAATATGCAAATGCTACAACAATTACATAGATGATTGCTAATAATATAAATCGCATACCTTGTTGGCCTTCTACCCAGGTAAGGCAGTAAAAAGTCTTGATCACTTGTATGTCAAGCTATGACTGTTGATAAAGCGTAAATATTAAAAAACTACATGCTGCCAACTAGCAGAGTAGCTTGGTATAAAATGGCTTAGTACAAATCAGCAGAGTTTATACATGTATATTGTTGGCTATGACATAAACAAAAATACAATTTATTGCAAAATGGCAATGCAAGAGCTATGAATCTTTCTAGCTTAGCTAAAAATACACAAAAAAAAATTAAAATGGTCAATTTGATTCATAGGCAGCATCAGTGCAATCTACAAGCATCACTAACTATGCTATTATATTGTCGTTAATGCGATGATGATCTCATGGCTATTCAGTAGGCGCTAGGCGAATGAGAGTTTGTTTACTACTCTAAAACACCAGCACCGCAATGCAAGGGCCACAATATCTTAGCCTGTGGGCCGGATTGTGGCCTGCCGCTCGCCTGTTGCACACCCGGCTCTAGTCCCTTAACGGAAATGTTAATGACTTTGTCTTCTAACAAAATCAAAGCTTTGTTGAAAATTTCATCTGTAAAATCTAAAGAGAGCTGTGGTTGAAATTATTCAATTGTCGACGTACATCTTCGGTCGTGCTTTCTCTGTGATCTAGCCATAATTGTTTAGGATCAGACGGATTGCAGCTGATAAGAATAACAGCAACAATAATATGCAACCCAGAAGGTGAAGCTGAAACTGAAGCCTCCTGAAGAGTGTTGTGCCTCTGTCTATCATCTTGTAGTATTTCATGTTTGAGACATGCCTCCTTAAAGCACATCAATTACCGAAGTACTGTTTCAGCTTATTCAGGTTCTTCAATATCTTGGTTTTCAAATGAGCCATTGTTTGACATGGTGAGACAGACATTGGTTGGTGTTTATAGGATTACCTTTAGAGCTCAACCTTAGAAATCTTCAATGGTATAGGATCGAATATTGTGACGTTACAATTTTCATATTCGGTGTTGCGTGCTCTTCCGCTTATTTTATTGCTTACCGCTTATATTTATCAACTATGATATTGACGCTAGTGGCAGGCGAAGGTAGGACAACTCCAGAGAACCAATGAAGATGACAAAGGAATCAGTGTCAGTAGCTCTCTATTTACAGATTATTTTTATGATAAATAGCTGAGATTCCAGGCGCAATATTATATTTTCCCGATGCTATTATGCATTAGCAGCCCTATCTTTTTATCGTGATGTTGAGAGGCACTGGACTGAGACTAATTAATTTCAAGCATTGCTTGTTCTCGCGAAAGTGCAATTGACATATTATAGCCCTATGGCCACAGAACTGCAGGTCACAATTTAATCGCTGTGATTTCATTACCTTTATCAACGACAGTATACTTATTAAAGCATACTGTTAATCAGTAGATAACTAATTAACCCAGAACATGTGTTTGTATTGGTCGGGCGTTAGCCCGAGCCTAGGGCTTTGTTGATTATCTAGAATCCTAGTTTATTATTAGCGCTCTCTGGGTTTAACAGCACCGGTTGTAACAAAAAAGCGTAGCCTCAATGGTAGCGAAAGGTATCGGCCACCCAAGGCTAAATAATAATTATGACATCACATTTTAGGAACCGCAACCAAGTGTTTTTTTATTGCAGGACGTACTTTTGAAACCCTGTTTTTCATTGTTCTATTATTCTTTGTGTATTGAATATAGGCTCATTCGAAAGCCAAGACTCTGATGTATTGAATTATATGATAAAAAATTATGTAATTCATGTGCGCTTTAAATGTTGAGCAAACGATTCCGTCGACAGTTCGAAGCTGTTGGAACGAAGTGGGTCCCGTAACTTGTGTAGTAAATTCGTAAGTGAAAACACCCTACGTTTGTTGGATGAACCGTATATACTCTTCCCAGGGCATCTGATGCACGTATGTGAAGCCAGTTTTCAACCACCTTCCCTTGTTTTTGAGATTGCCACTTTTTCTGTGCTGTCCACGTGTAGTAAGTAGGCATTTGATGATATAGTAGAGTTTGAGCAAACTCATCGTTGTCGTATGCTTTAAAAAATTATTTTTAAGTAGTCCTTGGTGGTTCCTGTGCGTGTTGTTCGATGTTGTCCTCATTGAAGTATACTCGCTGTCCATTTTCTAAATGGACGGTAAGGTGTGTTACTGCAGGATGTCTCTGATGATTTGGCAAACCTAAAATTCTCCAAACAGACTCATTGCTGGAAATCTACCAGTTTGAAAAGTAGTCACTTCATCCCTGTTATTTTCTATTACAAAAGCTGCTTGATCATTACCTTTGTAAATGTATTTTGTGGATTTAACCGAATGACAATATTCCACATTTCAATGGGTGTTGAAAATTCTCGATAGAAGAGGCCAATATGACACAATCCATCTGTTGTCGATTTATATTTCTGTGCCACTGTTGAATTCTTGCAAAATGTCCTCCCATCCCTGGCATTCGTCTTGTATACCGTGGATATCCATTATCAGCAGTCAGAGTGTCATGAATAAGTGCTCGCGGGTATTGTTTGGTGCATTTTTCCATCTTTCATACAGGGAAAAAGGTGATTGAGGTTACCACATGGTCTATGTATCATTTGCTTGGTAACGATGCTGTCCGGAGTCGAGTCCTCTTCTTTGTCTGGAATTTTTGCGAATATTATTGAGTCGGCCTGAATTGAGCGTATGTTTTCTACCAGCCATAGAACAAGATGGCAATGAGGCAGACCTCGTTTTGTCATTCAATTGAATAAAGGAAACATTGAGCATCATCAAAAATGTCTCCCTTTGTTAGCAAGTTGAGCAGTAGTTTCACTTTTAGCCTAAACACTCTAGCTACAATGTCATGTCTGTCATGAGCTGCTTGTCCATCTTTGAGAGCTTCTTTTATGTCCGTCGATTTTGGATTGCGCATTAATATTATAAAGAGATCTAGCTTTCCATGTTGTCTGCCATAGGTCATAGCATCCTGGACATACTCATGCATGTATCGAGGTCTACCAGTAAAGGAAGAAGGAAGAATGACTAATTGGCCAATGTTCTGTGCATCGTCATTTTGTATAGCGTCGCTTAGGTGAATGTAACTGTCAGCTCTAAGTTTTCTTTGGTTATGTCTAATATGAGACAATCGTTCACTTTCATTTTTTTGTACATGTCTGTCAAAAATTGATGGAGCAGGTGTCCACACATGGATATAGTAAACCCTAGATTGGCGAATAGCTATCAATACAATGGAGCAAAATTGAGGCCTATAATTGGCTGTTGTTTTCACGACGTTACGTCGTAGTGATGTGCATCACAGCATCAAAGCCTTCAATTGAGCAATAAGTTTAGTAGTGGAAGCACGCTTGGCATGCTAGTTTTCAAGTCATAAACATAACAATAAGACCAAATTCTTAGTGAAATGTCATCAGAAGAGACCACAACACCCCAGGTATATCCTGAATTGCCCATAACAGAACTTCAACTCAAAACAAGAAGTTCTCAACATTATCATAAGCTATCTATGCCGATTAAGGACACCAAGCTGAAAGCTGCTAGTGGAAAATAATAGGAAAATCATCATCATTCCGTCATTGGTTTAGAGTCAGCAGCCAAATCTAAAAAGAAAAAGAAAGAAGAGACATAAGCTGAGGAAGGTGAAGATGAGGAGTTCGGTGATGAGGATTTTTTTCTAACTCAAATGTGAGTTAGAAAAAAAAATCTCAGTTAAAAACAGAGGAGGATTGGTGACCAGATTGATAGGCCGAATATGAATTGCTGCAGAAAAGTGCCTACGTTCACACATGGAGAGCTCTGGTATCACACAGAGAGCTTTTAAACAAGTAACATCACAGACAGTAACATATATGTCTTATTGCATAACCTCCATCAAGGTTTTACATGTTTAGTGCATGCCAACAGTCTACTCAAAACTATAGTAAATCGCTATACTAAAATCAGAAAACACTATGCCGCTTCAAAGCAGGAATCTAGTTCAACCAACCTTAGACAAAAACTATCTCGTCTAGTTATTTTCAGTCATGTCTAATGGGTGTTTAATACAGTGGTCTAGCGTAACTGCTTCTAAACCTCATTCGATTCAATAGTTTGTTATTAGTTTAATTTCTATTTGGTCACTCTTTGTATTATCAATAATATAGAAGCTTCTAAATCATTGGTATTATTCATTACCATGTGTGTAAGATTCTTGCCTTTCTCATCCAAAGTCATTACAGTCATACTTCGACTTCCGAGCTTAATGCGTTCAGAGACTGAGCTCGTATGTCAATTTACTCGCATGTTGGTGCAATTTATTTATATATAGAACAATTAAATATATATTGATAGGTTTTCATACTCTGAAAATGCAAATAAAACACTCAAAACAATATAATGTAACAGAAAGAACATGTTGGTTGTTGTCCTAACTTACCACATGCTTTCAAAAAGCAACAAATAAAAATAATGCAAGGAAATGTGATTAATTAAAATGTAAAATTAAATACATACAATAGCGGCTAACGCTAGCATTTGCCAGAGAGGGAGAGATAAGTTATCCTTCATTACAACAGTTGACTTTGATAAATTTAGATTTTATCCAAGTCTTAAAAGACAAAATTAAAAGCAAACTTTAATCTTTAACTTAACGTAATTAAAGTTTCTTCGGCGTTCATAGTTTCAAGTTTCTCGCTGGTTAGCTAATTTTTTTTCTGTTTCGCTCTCGCGACCAGCCTGCCATTTTAAGAGAAACCTATTGAAGGACGTTTGCCTTTGTCGCCCTTTCAACGTGTTGCGATCAGGACGAACACAGTTGTTGTCACCAAGAGTTAATGCACGACCGCTAGCCAACTTGTCCGAATGTCTATTTTTTATAGTCTTGATAGATAGCACCGGCCATTTTACGTAGCATCGTTTCAGTTACGCAGTCACCGGCCAATTGTTTGTCTTTTATCCAAAACCTGAGCAGTCTCTTCATCAGTGGTTGTGAAGATCGCTGCATCGTTTAGAAACTATGGTTAGTCCTTTTACAAACTAAATGCCTTGAATATAATCCTTGTGTTTGATAATTGTGGATGTATTTCTGACATATTGTTGAGCAAGCTCAATCATGCATACATCTTTTGCATATTTTTCAATAATTTTCCATTTAATATCAATTGTTATCATTCGCTTTTTCTTTGCATTATCTATCCTTTTACTGGCAAACTTTCGGTCTACGCACGGTACTTTTAATTCACATAGTTCTGCACTGAAAATCGCGCACAAAAAACATGGTACAAAAGTATAATCTGAGCAGTTGAAAAATACAGAGTGACGCTGTTCTCATAAAACACCTCCGACATACTTGGCAACTGTCTCATGTGCTCGTATCTCAAACATGGCTCGTATTTTAGTGCTAAAACTTGCTTAAAAGCTGGCTCGTACCTCAAGTCTCTCGTACGTTAGGGCACTCGTAAGTTGAAGTATTACCGCATATAAGTTTTACATATTTTCAATAAAATATGCAGTCTCAGATGCACAAACTATGGAAAAATTGTGCAGTTTTTAGTGCTAAGTCAATAGGAGTTAATAGATCAGCTGATTCGCTTTGCACATCACCATGACGTTGCGTCATGCTAATTATAGGCCTCACTTGTTTTGATTATTCCCATATCTAGGGTTTACTATATCTATGTGTCCACATCTGTGTAAGCGGTTTGATCCTGTGTTTCATATCATTATTGTAAAAGCATAAAAATCCAGGGCAGATACTGTCTTCCTTTGTACTTCATTACCTGTGTTTGGGTCCACCTGCCCAACTGTAAGATGATATCCATTTTGTCCTTGCCAGTATATGAATGGGTACTGTAGCGCATCGTAGGTTATATGCATTTCAGGAACTCTTGTAAGTCCTGATTGTCACTTATGCAACACGATATCTCTCTTATCAAAGTCATGTCCTACAATAACAATCGCTGGTTTGTCTAATTTGAGTGCATTATTCTGGAGAGTGCTACGCCTGACACCTGAGACATTTTGCCATCTTTGATTCACTTCGTCATCACAATTGCCCATGAAGAAACTTTGCATAAAATTGTTGCTTTCGTTTTCAGCTGGCAAAAGTGATCCGTGCAACGGATAAATCTGTCGTTGTACTTTAAAAGTGGGCAATAAACCTTGCTCGCGAATTTGTCTTGAAGCTCCAAAAGATGTCATCTGAAAACAATTGTTATATTTGTGAATATTAGATAGAAAGTGACGAGAATATGCACTACATACCGTACTTTTTGGACTATTAGCTGCTACTCTTTTCTGATGATTTGAGCCATGCAGTTTATATAAGGGTGCGGCTAATCTGTGGCTTTTTCTATCATCGCTAGGGCGCAGTAACCAGAATCTCCGGTTAGTGCGCCTTTGGCGGTGAAAGAAAATACGAAACAACGCCTAGCGGTACTGTTCCGTTAGGCACTAGTTTGAAAAGCGTCGATTAATACAAAACTGCCGCTAGGCACTGTTCCGTTTTAAACAGGAAAGTTGCGGTCGCGTTAAAAAGCACCCTCCTGAGTTCTGCGGCCTATACAAAGGTGCGGCCTATGTTTTATTATCATTTTTTTGAAAATAAAGCAGGTGCGGCTTGTAGTCCGAAAAGCACGGTATCTCCAATCATTAAACTTTGCAATGGTTCAAGGGTGCAGCATTGACTGGTATTTTGACTTTTCCTTTAGCGCAACACATGCTTGGAGCTTCGTCCTTCTACTTAAGCGCTTGACAGTGGTGACAAACTTTATTCATAGTTCTTATCAAGCAAAAAAATCTGTCTCATAGTTGAAGGAGCAGTCATAAAAAATGCTGCATTAAACTTTTCTTGTCAACATGTACATCTCTTTGCAGCAATCCTCTTTCGATTACACGCTTATCTTTGTGCATGTTGTTCGTCAGTCTCCAAAGACCTTACAGTTGCAATCCTCTCCTGATCACGCGCTTGTCTTTGTGCACATTGTTCGTCACTCTCCAAAGATCTTACAGTTGCAATCCTCTCTCGATTACACGCTCTTCTTTGTGCACATTGTTCATCACTCTCCAACGATCTTACAGTTGCAATCCTCTCTCGATTACACGCTCTTCTTTGTGCACGTTGTTTGTCAGTCTCCAAAGATCTTACAGTTGCAATCCTCTCTAGATCTCTTGCTTGTCGTTGTGCGCGTTGTTCGCCAGTCTGTGATGCTCGAAGTTGTGCTCTTTTTTCTCCAGCCTTTGCTAAATGTTCGTTTCTTTGCTGTTCAGTTTCCAAGGCTTTGGCAGCGGCCTTCCTCAGCCTGTCTTTTCTAAGTCTTCTTTTTCCTCTGATAAATCATTGCAAGTTCTTTTCTCTGTTGGCATTTTTCATTGGAGGCATTAGACAATGTGTAACTTCTGAGGATACATGTATTTAACAAATTAATCAAAAAATATGACAGAATATTGTACTACTTTGTAGTTGAATTTATTAGAACAATGTCTGCTTGAAATGGCTGAATGGAAAATAAATATTAATAAAGATTGTAAGCTAACTAAGTAATAATAACAGTGATAGGAAAATGGATAACGTTTGAACTTCAAACATGATACTCAAATTATGTTTAAAAAAATGCAAATTGAGATAATATCGATAATGAAACAAACTTTAAAAACTTATACTATAAACTTCAGAAGTTATAAAAAGTTGATAAATGTAATAAGAGAACGCAAATCTACATATCTATGTATATATTTCTCAAAGTATGTAAATGTATGTAATATAAGAGAGTGAGGAATAACTGAGAATTGTAATCTTACACGATAAGTCTTACAGATAATCTTACAAATAATCTTACAGTAACCTTAAAAGTTTTTGTTGTAAAATGTGAATTTAATTACGAATTACTAATTGGTTAGGTTTAAAAGGAAAGATGTGTAAGCTAATACACAAAGTGAGCACTGATAGGAACTCTTGTGAAACACAAGTTGTCTGTTGAGGAAAGGAAGTTGTGCTTGTTAATATACTATATCGCTATTAAAACAAATGTTAAATAACAAATTGAAAAATTTTCATACAAACAAAGATGTTTTAATTTGAACTAAAAGAAATAACTGGAAAATTGTTCTCATACGAACAAAGCTTTTTTAAACGAACAAAGATTTTTTAAACGAACAAAGATTTTGTTCGTATTAAATGATTGTGGAACGCAAAGTGCCACATCAGAATCCAAAAAACATGATGTGGCTGAGAAAAAGTCTTCTGAGCAGCTGAAATAAATTAGTAGCGACCTAAATGTAAAATAAATAGTAAGTATGTAAAATACAGAATGTCGATGCAATGTATATCTTTTGGCAACATATATAATCAGTACTAGAATCGCCAAATTTCAAGTTCGAGATAAATTATTAGCTACAACGGAAAAAGACGAAGAGCCATTTCGTTGCATATACTTAGGACTTAAAATGTTTCTGAACAGGGACATCGTAATGCATGGGTGCAATGCTAAAACAATTAGCCTGCACATGGAGTATGCAGAATATGAAAGCGGTATATGATCATTATGCCGTTGTAGCTCAGTGGTAGAGCATCCAGATATGAAACTTGTGGTTGCATTCGTCGTTAGTTCAAGTCCTTTAGAGCGCAAAATTTTATTTCCAAGATTTTAATAGCTAAAGCTGGAATGACAGATCCACAGATGACATACTTTGAGAAATATATATATATATATAGTTATACACACGCACATGGGCGTGCTTATAAATATTTATATACAGTCCAACACGGATAACTCACTCATGGATAGCTCGAACACATTGTTCCCACGTTCCCACGCAATGATAATTTGCTTTAGATAACTCGATCTTAGCATCAATAGCTCGAACAGATTTTTGCCCAACGCCTACGGAGAGGGTTGTTATCACTTTAGATTAGCACTTTATTCCAAGTGATAGAGATAGACACCAACTTTTAGTAGTTCTCAGGCGTCATTATTACCGCCATCGGAAAAATATTTTCGTTAATGACTTTTCTAGAGGTTTGCAAAAGATCAAATTTTACCAAACATCTGCTTTGCGATGGCCTATCGGAAGCAAGGAAAAGCATGGAAACCTTCGAATAAACTTGAAGTGAATCGGTAAGATTGATCTTGTTTAAAATGTTCAGAAGAAAAAAGAAAAAGTTATCTCCTTAGCAAATTTCTTTGGTAAAGGAGGCGTCGTCCCATATGGTTTCTCCCTTTTTGTAAAGAATTTATGAAGCGTATAATGCTTATCCGTTTCCGGAGCTTTGCTAATTGCAATGCGCATGCTCCAGTTTAGTCGAGAACCGAATTTATGTTCAAGCTCCGAAGCAAAAAAATCTCAAAATCTTTGGTGGAAAACCTAAGGCTAAAATAATTAGCACGCGCCTGCTGTATATTTTATATGAAAACGTATTTGATCACTATGGCGTTCTATCTCGATGGTAGAGCATCTGGATAAAACACTCGTCGATGCGAAAATCGTCGTGAGTTCAAATCCATCAGAATGTGGAATATTAAGATTTTAAGATCTATAGCCGGAAAACCGACATATATACGATACACGACATACGGGCATACTTTGAGAAATATATACCCTAGGACACTTATGTATTCGTGGCATCTAACTTTCACGTTTTCGCGGTGTCATCCTCTCGCGAAAGTTTCATATGCGAAACTAAACTATCATAACAAACGAGCGAAAAAGCGAAACTAAATAGCTTTGTTCATTGATACTGTAGAATGGAATTTTACAACGACATTTATTTTGACGTTTTTAACGACCACTATAGCATCGTTAAAATATAAACCAACAAAATAATTTGACTGTCAAAATTTATTACGTTGTTATTTTGCAATTAATTATGATTAATTTCCCATTAAGATTGATTTATAATGATAGGAATTTGATGTCAATGCACACGCATTAGTAGATTATCGTTTGCTGGGGACATCAATCAATGCAGTGAGCACCGTGTGTTGAAAGAAAATAAGACACAAGCACTGACACTCGCAGTACTACACAAGCAGCGCTCTGGAAAGATTTGGATTCACCACTGACACCTCTTCAATAACTTGTAATTTTTTGAGATTTGTTTTTTTTTCAAGTGATGTGACTGACGAAACGTTTTTAAATTAAAATAGGCAAAACATGACCGCAGTTAAAATGCTAAAAAAAGGACATCTTTTTCTTTTGAGCGTTTTAACAAAGATTAATTTTGCGGATTTTATTTTAAGTTCATTCGGAGGCTTTTACGCTTTCGATGGGACATGGCCAAGCGGGTGTTTGATAAAACTTAATCTTCTGCAAACCTTTATAAAAGTCGTTAACAAAAATATTTTGCCTCTGATGATGATAATAATGATGCCTAAGAACTACTAGAAGTTGATGTTTGTCTCTACGGCTTGGAATGAAGTGATATTCTACAGCGATAAAAACCGCGTCCATGGCCGTTGGGCAAATAACTTTTCAAATAAATGATGTTGAGGTCGAGTTATCTGAAAGATTTTATCATTGCGTTGGAACTGACCAAACCAATCCGTTTGAGTTGACCTTGTGTTTGAGATGAAATGTTACACCTTATCTGAGGCGAGTTATCCTAGTTGGACTGTACTTACTGTAAAAAATTCTCAAAAAGTTGGGGCGGCTCAGTCGGCCAGCTGCCCCTGTGAAAATGGGCCTGTTGATAGTCCAAGAAACAAATGGCAGCTAGCGATCAAATTGCATTATCGACCTTGCCCACACCATTCTACCTGCGGTTCACAATTACAAACTAGTTGCAAATTGAATTTTTTTTTATCGGTGAACTGAACCTGAGGAATCTAATTATGTTTGTTCCACTGCATTTATTTTCACATCACTATATTTTCGCACTCATCAGAGCTGCGAAATTAAGTTGCTTCGAAATTTTAGTCTGCGAGCTACTCACGAAACTAAATACTAGCGAAATATAAGTGTCCTAGGGTAGATAGATGTTTATATATCTATGGTTATCCATGTTTGACTGCATTTATAAATATTGTTATTTATATATGCTAGTATATTGGCAGTCTCCTGCGCCAGATCATCATCATGTGTAATAATTTTGATGCAAAAATTCAACCATGCTTCATGATGGTCTGGTGGTGCTGTTGTTGGTGCGATTGGCTGGAAACTTGGATACCTGAGTTCAATTCCAAATTGGACAATCTTTTTCTAATGCGACTCCCATTTATAAATATTTATGTATGTACTAGTTCAACGCCTGGCGTTGCCCGGATAATACGGAAATGAACAGAAATTTTATTTTCATAGAACATATACAATATGTACCATTCTAACTTTCAAACTTCATATCATGAGAAAATCATCATCATTAAGAAACAGTAACAAAACAATATGTTAACCTCAGTAACATTTTGTTGTTATGATCTGCAAGGAAGTGTAACATTACAATGTACTACGCCGCAGTATGTACCGTGGAGCATTTTTATCTTTGAGACAGATGTGTAACATAAACGCTGAATCTAATTTGAATGAAGTTAGCTTACTAAACACATACTTGAAGGAATTTTTAGTATGTATTTTAATAAACTTCAAACTTTAACTAAACTTTTATTACTTATCTGTTTGCGATTCCGTTTCTACCATAACGGATAACGGTGAACTCGTCATGGCGAGCAATGTATATCTCTTAATAACGTATATAATCAGAACACAAATCGCCAAATTTTAATTTTGAGAAATTTTTGTTGATATCGTATGGCAGGAAAACAATTTTGCCCTAGTATGGTGAGGACAAAAAAGCATCATGTTTTATAGAGTTTGGTGTATAATATTTTATAACTGTCACATCGTAACCCATAGACGCAATGTATCAATTTATATGTCATCTAGGGTGTGAAATCTGGAAAAGGATGTACAGTATGTAGTAAGAGCCTTCGTAAAAGTCTTCGTAGACTTGTGATTAGATGATTGGTTTACAAACATGCCGATGTAATCTGCGTGTGTTCAAATCCAGCATGATGCGAGCTTTTCGTTCTAAGATTTTAATAGCTATAGCTGAACACACTGAAGTACAGAGTCACAGAAAACACTGAGATTTATCTATATAGAAGATGTATATGTATATATATATGCTGTTTTCAGCGCTGGGAGCAACAAATGCTATGCTCATCAGGAAATCAAGCCACTGATGAAGTTTGGATGCAGGCGTGTCGAAGTGGTCTATTTTGTCATATCGCTACTGTAAGTCGTTCATAACCATATTTCGCTATGCAAAAAGTAAGGCAAGCTTGGAAGTTTGATATTCTGTAATAGCGCATCAATAATAGAATATTCATAACAATATTTTAGCCTAGATCCAAAAGGGTTTTCACTTGCTCATTCTCTATGTTATTAATTGAACACGGATTGTTACTGCTTTTACTTGTGATATTTTTCATTGGTTTGCATGCTACCTAACATGATTGTACGCCTTTTACATGGATACAAATGTCGCTCACTTGAGGAGAGTTGTTCATGTATATAAGTTTGCTGTTTCCAAAGAGTGAATTTTTTTGAAAATTTTCAAACGACTTGTAACTTTTCATGAATGCGCTCAATATGTCTCATGAAAACAAATGAAGATTTACAAAACCAGTTATTTCCATATTTTCTTAAATTCAATATTTTTGTTCTGATAGAATGGTCTAGCCTCAAGTTTTAGCATGAGGCATTTCTTTTAGCTCAAAACAAGTTATTTCTATTATAAAATGCAATGGCGAAATATATTTGGTTCTAAATGCAGTTATTTACACAGTGACTTTTAATGCGACGTCAGTTATTTCCAGCAAATCATCTTATTGGTTCAAAATAAATAGGCCATTATTCTTATGGGTTAACTCTTGCTATTGAATGTTACTTGTTCTGACAGCATTAACTAATGCCAGATATTTTTGTCACAGAGCTTTAATTTAAACCAGTTAAGAATCAGCAGAAAATTTTGCTCAAGAGTCAGTGCATTTAACAAACAAAAGCAATGTTTGTTTTTGTTTTTGTTTCATGAATCTGACTGCAATAGAAAAACGTTATTATTTTTACAGTTTGACCAAAACGCAGGCATCCATTCTTTAACATAAATATAGTTATCAAAAATTTCTAGACGTAATACTGAGGAATTGATCAAAGTGGAAGCGACCGCAAAAGTTGCAATCAAATTAGTAATTGATTGGCAGTTTAAAAAGCATTAATTCAATTAATTAACTTTGCATCAACTAGTGAACTTGCATCAACAAATGAATTAACAAACGATTTTTCATTTAACTTCAATTAAGCATTAAATCACCAAATTGGGTTGAAAATTAATTGTTTCAATAATTAAATTGACAAATCAACTGGCAAAATCAAAATTAAGTGTTCATAATAAATTGGTCGAACAAATAATTACATTGATAATAAGTTTTGCATAAAGTTGAATTATGCATTAAATTATGAAATTAGTTTTTAAAACGCATTAATTATTAAAATAATCAACATCTGTAGAAATTAAACTATTAAACTATAGGTATTTTCAATTTAGCCTGAAAAATTAAAAAGATCAGAAATTACTTATCTTTCAAAATAATTTATGAGTTGAAAATGTTTCGAAACTAGCAAATCTGTTCCTGTTGATTCTGCTGGCGCTATTCACTTCTATGATGACACTCTAGGTCATACATCTGCTGGGGAGCATGAAAGTAAAAATGACTGCTAGCCACAACTTGACTCACTAATGACGCTTGGTTTGACGCTGCACTGATTTCTCTGATTCAATGAAAATCTTGAGTTGTTTTATTTTTGGTGATGCTTTGCAGTTTGATTTGTAATGACTTTAATGAATAAGCCAGCTTTCCAGTTTATCGCGCCAGCAGCAGACACTTGATTTGCAAAACTAGCTATTTCAGGAAATAACTGGTTTTGAAACAAAAAGCAGTTTTAGAGTTTTAGGTTATTGTTTTTTGAAACTTTGGAAGAATGCAAATTTGGTAGCCTGTTCGCTTAAGATAATTCTTCTACATAATCCATTAAAACATGATTTTAAATATTCAGTAACTTGCCACAATAATTTTTAATTTAGTTTTTCCCAACATTCAAACATTCGGAAATAACTAGCTTTGAAAATGAACTCTTCAAATATTGTAATTAGAGAAAGGATATATGAATATATCATTGTTTACCTCAATGATTTTCTTGCAGTTTTTACCCATTTGGGTGGCTATTTTGATGAGTTATACCTTTAGGTATGCATATTAATATCTGTCGTTTTCAGATGGGTACTCCAGCATACTTCACTCGCTGGATAACAGAAAGTGATCCATCACATCCATCACCACTAACTGATGTCATCAAAAGCTACTTCATATCTATTCCAGAATGGTGGTTTGAGGTTGGTCTGAGCGGTCTCTAAAACAATCTCTTTACTTTTGTTATTAACTTTGTTATAGTTTTGCTATGCTACTTTTTCAAAATTAAGTCTTATATGCATGTAGCTAGTCAGCAACCTTTTGGGAATTTATTTCTCAAGAGTTTGTTGAGTAGCTCTACCATTTGCGCATTTGTTTACCCTTCTAATTTCAGCTATTGCGGAAATAAAGTATCTTGAACATTATTAAAATTTGGAATTTTTGTAAAACTTGAAGACAAATACTCATTAATTGCCTACTAAACTTGTTTTAGTTTTGTCTCGCTTGAATTTCAGCCTGAGAACTTTCAGTACTCCAGAAACAGCATCCTTGCTGACAGTGTTCATGAGTTGTTCAGGAAGGTTCTTGATACTACTTGGAGCGTACAAGATTTAGATCCATTAACTATTGTGTTGAGGCTGTTGAAAAACGCTGACAGCTTCTTGAAAATCTGGTGTTTTCAATGTGAGTATCAAATCCATTAAATAATTTTACATAATATCTGCATTAACATTCCTATTGTACTATTTGCAACCTACCTATTAATATCTATGATTAATATTTTATCTAGCTATCTAGTTTAACTATAAAGCTATAAAATATTTAACATATCCTCAATGATGATTTCACATTTCATCATTCATTATGCATTTTATTGTATACTTATAGGTGCATATTTGTCAAATTTCTCCTGTTTCTTTTTCAGGAATCACAGACTGGGCTATTTTCTCTTCGATAGTATTTTTATCTACTTTTTTCCATGTTTTTGCTTTTTAGTGAAGGTGGTCTATTACGCGTTGTCAGCTTGACTATGTTGATTTGATGGATAATTCCACAGAAACTAGTCATTCAGACATTAATGAATAATAACTTGGGGTTGAGTACTTGCCATACTCATTGTAAGCTAAAGGTTACATATCCAACTTGCAAAAAAGGCTCTTGTAAACAAGATAGTGCAAACATTGAAGTGACTCAATTGTTGTGACAGAGGCGCAACAATAAAATTACAAACAAATGCAAATATTTTAAGTAGTCAAATCTATCAACCGCTACTCATCTTCATGCCAATAAATTCTGAACCAATAGATTGACAAGAATGCTTTTAACATTTGTGAGAAACCCTAATAAATGGTATGCAAACACCAAACTTGGCAAGAGCCATATAGATGATTTGCAAAATGTGTAAATCAAAAGGTACATGCATAACATTGCTTAGCAAGTAGTAGCATAACAAATTACCAATAACAATTTTAAAGAAGTGTTTGCAAGCATTGCGCCGTAACAACTCTTTTGTAAATAGGCACTCTTTTAAAAAGTGATATTGACCAGATGTGCTTACTGTTTAATCAACATACTCAAAATTAACATTGCAAAATACTTGATAAACCAATATTTTAAAATGTCAAAAACATGATCCAAAACCTTTTGAACAATTGATTAAAAATTGAATTGTTTGTGTTGGACTTATAAACTATTATTACTATTAAATGACCTCAATTCCCCAAAGGCTATTTTACTTTACCATGCAATCAAAATATTTTACTTTGAAATAGGTATTGTTTCTAATTGTTGAAATTAAGATCAGTTTGTCACAAAGTTCATTACAGCTCTGTTTGCGCTATTCAATTTGTCAACCCACATAAATATTTTAGTTGCAAATAGTGATTAACCGAAAAAAATTCTATTCAAAATTGATTTTTTTCAATATGCTAAACTCCAAGAGACAATGTATCAATTTACTTCCTGATTGGTTAACTTGGCGATACAACTAACAGTAACTCTCGCCATTTCCCTTTATCGAGTTGTTGCTAGGCAGTTTTTTTGTTAAACTAACCACAAAGTATATATCTGTCACAGTTTTATTGCATCGTGTTGAAACATTTGTTAAAACGCGAAATAAAAAAACAACTGTTAACAAAGACCGCCACTTTCACAGTGCTCAGGGCCATTTTCAAAAGTCCATGAATTGCCCAGTTGTTATTACCCTTAGCTGCTTGAATTGATTATTCAGGAAAAAGTTTGAGACTCGATAAAGAAAGATAGCAACAAAATCATTCCAAAAGGAAGTCATTACTCAGCTGCAGCATCACTGCTTTTTCAATTGTACATTCAAGCAAATATGTACGTCTTTAACCTTTGAAATACACTTAAATAAAGTCAGCACTTTGGTCAGCCCGATTATTGTAATCAAAATGAAGACGATTCCTGGTTGTATTATCATCAAAATCAGGACTTAAACTGCAACTTTGTTGACAATTTGGGTTTGGCGAAAATATTATCGTTGAGTTTAATTTTAATGTACATGTATTCCAAGTCTTGTTGATGGGACATTAAATTTCTAAAGGATTTGCATTTTGGTGCTGATTAATTAGGTATCAAAACATTTTTATAGACAGTTTGCTTCAAAAGTTATGACTATTTAAATGCATTCTTGTCAAATAATAGCTATTACTGAATGAATATGCAATTATGCCCCAGTAAAGAAATTTATTTTGTAGCGAAAGAGTTACTTTTAAAAATAATTCCTTTGGCTAATGGTTAAAGCTACTGTTACACTAGCTGATAATTTGGCAACGGGGCATCTTAGGTCGGTACAACGCGCATACAACGCATGCGCAACGCGCATACAAGTCACTCGCAACGCACATACATTGTGGATACAACGCCGACACAAGTAATTAACAACGCATTAACAACAAAATATTTATATTTATAGTCTGTTAATAAAACAGGTCTAAAACATTACCCGAAGTATTCTATTTCTCATCTTTTTTAACTCATTCGCACCCGACGAATTTCTTGGCGAACAGCCCCAGATACCGCTAATTTTTCAGAAAATTGTCGTAATTCAAATTACTACTACAGGAGACAGACTTGAGATAATTTATTCGATCAAATTTTATAAGAACCAACCAAGTCTCCTCTTTCAAAATATAGTACATTCATATAGACACCTTGTATCCCTTTTATGTAGATCCGTGCCTCAAAGAAGATAGTTTCAGGAAATTTCCAATTTTGAAAAAATTGTCATTTGCTGAAACAAAGTTAGATTTGCACCATAAAAATTACAAAATATACAAAGTTTGACTGAAATTACTCATTTATTACAGACAATACATATTTATGATTATTATTTATACATAGGCAGTTAGTGATGAACATGAAAATCATGAAACTCTAACTTCGAATTTTTCCTCACGAGCATCATCCTTCAAACAAAATCATAGCAAATCTACATGCCAATATAACTCAAATAAAACATCATGAAAATGTTTCAAATAATAAAAATATGTTCAATAACTCTGTTTTTGACTTTTCAGACTTCATAGACAGCTCTAAGAATCGATATGATCCTATCGAAACTGAAAGATAACGTTAGTCCGACTACGGCTGGCAGCGTGAAGAGTGCATTTTTATTCGAGCATAACGATACAAATTGGCAAAATTAAAAGTTAATAAAAACTTTGAAACACTAAAAACAATGTTTTGATTTGATTTATGCAGTCTTTGAATGTCTTACCACTTCTGAATCTGCATATTTACTTCTGGAGTTGAAAAAAAATTATCACGAACGATAAAATTTCAAGTCGGCATGACGATTTCCGGTTTTGATAGAAACTGAGATGGGTGTACTAATTTGGTTATAACTTTCGCCGGAGACGTCATAGAGGCATATTTTAAAGTTTGTCTGATTGGACAGAAATTTGTTTTTCTAACTAATCAAAAATATTCTTTTATAATTTAAAAATAACGATGCAAGGAGTTGGTAAATTTCAGACGCGAGTTAACTTGCGTTGGGTGCATAGCTACGTTATAAATATGCGAGTTAACTCGCGCCTGGGTGCGAATGAGTTAAAACAGGCCTAAAACATTACAACTCTTTTGTTTATGGCAACCCTGAGCTCTTTAGTGCTGAGTTGTTTGTGCGTTGTTATTATAGTGCATGCGTGTTGTATCCACAATGTTTTTGCGTTGCAATTGCCTTGTATGTGCGTTGCAACTGCCTTGTATGCGCGTTGCGCATGCATTGTATACGCGTTGTACCGACCTAAGATGCACCGTTACTGATAATTTGCCTAATTTTCAGCCAAATTTTGTGACGACATATTGACACTGCAAGTACTTTGACCGATTTACATTACTTATAGCCATAACACACATGCAAATACGTTTTTTGTGCTCATTGATTATTTATAATCAATGATTACAACATTTTTTTATAATAAAGGGTACAACTCATGCATATTTATACATATTACTCTTGCAAAGTAAAGCCGAGCTCATTTGTTTGAAAAAAGCAAAAACGATGCCCTGTCTTTTGGTTAAAAAGCAAAAGATTTTGATCGATTGAGATTTTGTCAAAATTAATATTATTAAAATTATAATAAATGTACTTACAGTGTAAGTTTTAGGTATGATCTCTTTCACCTAATATTTTTATTGGATTTTATAGAACGTTTTAATGGAATGCGCTAAATAACGTAACACCTTTATTTGAATGCCACTTTTATTTGAACTTCACCTCGAATAGAACACCACCCTTTAATTTAATACCACCTTTATTTGCTGCCGCTTTGACATTGTTTGATCTTTGCGAACCCATAATAGAAAGAGGTCAGTAAAGTGTCCTCAAAATAGTACTAATAATAACTTGTTACATTAATAACAATTAAATATTTCATTGTTGCTGTAGTGGTTGCCATGATTTTAATGGCGGTGTATCTGAGAAGACACAGAGTATGCTTCATTTTTAGGCAAGCTGCAGGAAAATGAAGAGGTTGCCAAGCAGTGTCAAGAGAGCACTATAAACCTTCATCTCACTGTTAGCACTTTTGAAATGGTCATGGAAGATCTCATGCGTTCCGAACTTACACTCGGTGACTTTCAGTCTTTGGAGCCACACATGAAATACATCAATGAGCTTGCTGATGTCTCAGATCTACTTTCTAGTCAAAAAGATGACTTGAGACTTGCAATTGACCAACGAAACAGAGAGCTTCAAAATTACCTGAAGTTTATGGCCAAGTTCTCTAGTTTCTGGCAACATATCAAGCTGGGAGTTTCAGGCAAGCCTCTGTTCTACATTCCACTCTTCTTTTAATGGTTTTCGCTTTAGTAGTTTCACTACCACCATTTCATCAACCTTTACATTGTGGTTGCAAACTTTGAGGAGATATGCGATTGAGTTGGCCAAACGCAATTGCATCGACAAGCCAATCGGTGGCCTAGAAGAGTTGAGTACAACTTTTTTCTGCGGTCTGTTAGCTAATCAGCATTTATGTTGCTTCCAATGCCCTAAGTGAATCTAAAGGAAGCCGTAATGGCTAAACTGTCCTAAAGGTTTCTCTATCTGCTAAGTTCATCAACGAAATTGTGAAAATTTTACAACTTGCATTACATACTTAGCGGAAAGCAATGAGAGAGCAATGAGTACAATTCTCGCAAAGGTTTAACCTTTCGAGTAGTAAAAAATGCTGAGATGTTGGTATGTTTTAAAATTACTTAAATAGAATGATACAAGCATATAGCAATTAATGAATCAAATAATTTTAGTAAACGCTAGATGAGTGCAAAATTTCAAAGATCCTGATCTTTCATTCGGCAGATATTCTCCCTCAAAATTTGAGGTGGTGCATCTATGTCAAAGGTTTCCACAAATTGTTTGACCTTATTTTGTTATATATCTATATTTATTTACATGTATATATAAATATACATATTTGTATATTATATATAAGTGTACTATATATATATTATTTGATTATATGTATAATTTATATATACAAGTGATGGAAATTAAGATAATTACACATATATATATATAAATTATTTGATTATATGTAATTTGTATAATATATCACTTATTTGATTGTATATAATTTGTATAATTTATATATATGTAAATTATACAAATAAAGGTAATTTTACATATACATAAAATTATTTGATTATATATAATTTGTACAATTTATATTTATATAAATTATTTGATTATATATAATTCGTATAGTTTGTATATAAATAATACAAATTATAATTGTATATATACATAATTATATATATATAAACCATATAAATTATGTTTTACCATTGTGAGAGTCGAATAGTATTTATGTTAAAGATGTGGTTGCGTCAAAAAATTCAATTTAATGAAATTAAGACTCATAAAAGGCTAAAACATTAGCTAAAATTTGATGCCATTTTTGTCTCTGTAGACCAATCCTGTCCAGAGATATATGCGTTTGAATGAGGCCCTCTTTTTTAAAAAGCTCACGTTCCAGCTGGTGCTTCTTTCGTGACGTCACAAGCAGTACAACTGAAAAAAAACCACGAGCGATAAATATGAGGTCGTTTCCTTAGCCAATCATCAACGCGAAATTTTTATATAGGCCGTAATAAATGTTATCACTCGTAAAACGCGTTGTCTGTGATCTCATTTTTAGGGATTTTACTATATTATTAAATCGCATGGACATCGATATTTACTAAATTAATCAACATTGTTACTATAATGAATTACTCGATCGACACGTTTTATTGGTGAACAACATAATTGTAAAAGTTGCTGCGAAGGTGACTCCGAGTTTTCTTGGCATCAGGTAGTTAAAGTGCTACGGAGGAAGATCGGAGAATGAAGGTAAATTTATCTTTTACTTTTAGTCTCCAATAGAGTTTCCTGTTGAGTTTACATTCAGATTATATTTCTCTGTTTGAGGCTAAAATGTAATTTCTTGCGTGTGCGAGATACGTATGTACAGTGAGTTCTTGACGGCTTCTTTTTAATCTTTAGCATCTAGCAATACAATGGCTTAGATTGATGAATATACTAAAGGTAATATTTTAGTACTCATTAATACATGTACTAATTAATAAAATTATAACTTTTTGTTATCACTAATCATCGTTTTATATTTTTTTATCGTTTCAGCTAGTTACATTTGCTTCAAATTTTCTGTGGCAGTTTTATCTAGTAAATTAGATTTATGATTTGACTTTAGATGTTCACTTTTCACTTGTAGAAAGTGAAGAAAATCGATTGATCAATGCAAATCTTTAACTTCCAGAACCAAAGCTTCAAATCATTGGCTTGGCCTACTTGTGCCTTTGTTAAACATTTATTCGTTTTTAAAATTACACTCGCAATCTATCAAATTCCCAATTTGAAAGCTTTCAGTAGATACGCTTTAGAATGACATATCTATGAATGACATATATTTATTGCATTTGTTTTACCGATTACAGGATGTTTATGTCGTCCCACCAGCCGAAGCAGCTTTGTCAGTGTGGAAACTGCCATAAAGGGGAAAGAGAGACTTGAATGTGTGCTGCATAAACCATGATGTTTTGTTTGAGTTTGTTGCAGTAGATGAATTTGTCTTATTGTATCAGCTAAAACTATGTGAGTGGCCACGACTTGATATTTTTAATAAAAGCTTTATGCCGAGATGAAAATCATTTTGCTTGTAAAAATTATATAATAAAATTATTTTGTTGAAGATAATGCAAAACATGATTTGCAGAATATTGTAGTGAATTGGATACGGTATATGGATGTCCGCAGAACTGGAGAATGTGAGTTCAACTCCAGTTTGCAGCAGACTTCTCATCCCAGACTTCTCTATCCCTATGTATATTCTTTTCAAAGAGGCAGCTGCTTATTTTACGTCGCCCCAATGATAGGCGACAGACATAATGTGGGCGGGGCTTTTGGGAGACTGTATATCGTTAGTGTGGGTAGCGGCGGAACTGTGCTGATACAAAGACCTTATACTACATAGTTTGCTTGACAGAATTACCGTAGACCGTTAGAATTGGTAGTCGGTACTCAAATGTTTACACAGCATTTGGCGAAAGTGAGTAAGACAAATTTTCAATTTTCGTTATTTGAGGCCTTTGAAACATTAATAATAATGTATTTGTAGCAGGGTTTAAAATTTCATTCTAACCAACATGAGCAAATACAACATAAAGTATATGCCAATAGAGCCGCGTAGGGCGAGACTTTTATCGCAAATAGCCGATGTGAATACGAGATATATTGACAGATAAATCCTGCGTGACATCATTTTGGACAAGTCTGGGCGTGTGCTTTTGGCCTGAGCGTTTTACGGCGATCAGATTTTTTCGATTTTTATCATCAAATATCTTGGCAATGAGATCGCCTAACACAACAAACAACATATCAACTGATAGAGAAAAAAATGCTTTTTTTTAAGATCAGCTCAAATTTGACGCAACCACATCTTTAATGATAAAGTGTTTATGAAACTCTTAAAATTTAGTTGTAGCATCAACGCAGCTAACCTGTTCAAAAACCAACTGAGATTGAGATCTATTTTTTGTTTTCAACATGCGGTTTTTCAACACTGCTGCTAATGGGCCCATGCACACTATCGCTCAAATCAATGATTAGCTGTGCGATGGACCGCAACAATGGGCTACTATGATGTAATTTTTATTATTCTCATTAACTTTTTATTATTTAGAAACTGAGTCTCTGGACAAGTGGCTCAACAGACCTCTTGATAAGCTAAAATTCAAAGACACAGTTGACAGCATGACGATGAAAGTCTTCTGTGACCTCATCCCTGACTGTGTAAGAGGCATTCTAGAAGGCTTTGGTGGTTATATACGATACAAGCTTTTTCAGGATATGCTCTCCGCCAACTTGAAGAGCAACTTGCAGTGGAAAGAGATTGTTACCACCTTAACAGAAGTTATGCAGCACTTTGATGAGTTGATTAGCTCCATTGAAACAGGTAAATTTTATTTGAAAAATTTGAAAATTGGCTCTTCAAAATACTTGTTTAATTGCAGCTTGAAAGAAATTAAATTCAAGCATTACAAGTATTACATAATTACTTAAATTTAGCCATCAAGTCAAAAGTTTATTTTTCTCAGCTAGGTGTTTGCATTTCAATAGAAGTTGTAACAGGTTTATTTATTTCACTATGAAATGTTTTGCTTCCAACAAATTAATATTTTGTCCAAAATTTTTTGTTTGTCTCAGTTACAGTCAGTGTTTTTGCTGTAAAAGTTAGATTTTTTATTCTAGAGCTACAATCTGAAGTTTTTAGAAGTCAGCAGAAAAACTTTGCCATAACTTAAACCCTGCCAATTTGAAGTACACAGGCCATGTTTGATATTTCTTTGCTATTTTAGTAAAACGGATTGCCATAAAAGCGCTATTATTGTTGCAGTTTGACCAAAGGCAAACCCATTTTTAATATAAGCAAAATAGATATTAGAAATATATGAGGCTCAATGTTGAAAAATTTCACTGACACAAATACGTTTAAATCACTGTTTATAAATTTTTTTCCAAACCAGAAATCAATAAAATAGACAACTGCAATTATTTGTTGTTTTTTGTTTTGACTACTGCTATGACTAATGGAAACTAACTGCTTTGTTTTGACAGATTGATATAACAATATTTGAATTTGTTATTTGTGTTCATTTTGGGCAGCATTTTGGATGGATCTGTTAATTTTATGATCCGCGATCAGTTTTTGTGGCGAGCTATTATAATGGCTTACCGTCAGAATGAATGACATAGGTGAACACTTTAAACCTTGAATGGGTTTTTAAGATAAAACTTGGACCTGTGCTTTGCTACTTCCAAAATTGACATAATTTATTTGATTCTGCAGTTTTTGTTTTGTTCACTAAATGCTTTAAATCAAGTTAATAAAGTAGTTTTCACCACTAAAGACGATAATAAATGCGTTTTGTTCTCATAATGCTATGATGCATTAAGCTTCGATTTAGATTCACAATTCATGAATTGTGACATAACATCTTTTTATGCTACACAATTGAGTAGACTTGTTTACTTTTTATGCAAAAAACCGATTATGTTGATTAAATTTGAATATTAATATAGATTTTCTTAGGAACCATGTAAAAGATAAACGAAAAAATTGCAAATAAAACTAATTGTAAATCAAATTGAATTGCCACATTTATTTAACATACAAGGGTTATTAAGAAGGGTCTATGTATGAATAATGGCTCAGCATTAATTTTTAGAAAAACCGATTCCACTGGTTGGAAAACCACTATCTATTTCCTTTTTTATGGCTGCAAGTGATTTGCTAATCAAAAGTGTCTAACAACCACATACACTATTATTTCGACAAAATGTAAACATTTTCATAAGAACTGATAACTATTGGTTGAGTTCTAAGTTTTTTAGTGGTGTCATAAGTGTTATAAGCCACATCTTTGCATTGAACATAAATGCATAGCAATAAATTAATCACCAGTTTGATGGCCAGCATACTGATGTAAAAACTGGACAGTTTGTTTATCAGAATTTCATGACCATGGAGTATTTACTTTCAAGATTCTTCCATTGCTATGTCCAGGTACTATCAAAGTCAGTAACTTGAAGGAGCTTCTGAAGAAATACTTTGGAGGTATCAGAAGTGAAATGCGTGATCAGCTTTCTCAAATGATTGGTGATGAGCGAGTGCTGAAAGAGAGATTGAGGCAAGTTGAAATCTGCATAGAGCTGGAGCAGTACTGCAGTGGAGCTGATGCCTTGCTTGAGATGAGGAACATGTTTGGTCTGACTGGAGATTTCTTGGACATAGAAAAGTTATCACAAGCAGTAAAAACAATATATATTAATCTCTATATATAAATATCAAATTTTGTGTGTTTCGGTTTGTCCAGCTATAGCTATTCAAATATTGGAATGAAGAATCCGTATCGCAGAAAATATGAAACCATTGAGCTACACGAGATTGATGGATTCATTGGGCGATATGAGTGAATATCTGGGTGAAAATATATAATCTGGGTTAAAACGTGATTAAAGCTTGCTCTCACGGCTCTTATTAGTAAGTTGCTAAGTTACTCAAATTAGCAGTTGGCTGTGTGCCAGGCTAATGGCAAGTGGCAGGCAAATACATTACCTGCAACTGTTTATAAGCTGTTCTTTAATACCTCTGCAATGCTGGGCATTCCACTAGTATTGTATAATAATAATACAATATTGCTTTCAACAAGACTCCAACTAGTGACATTCAACTAGAGCGACACTAACACCTTCACCAAATGACCAATAAATAATTGTTCAGATACTTAGTAACTAGTTTTCATGAAGTTTGTTTACTTCTCGGGTGGTCTACCGATGCAACATGGTTTCTTGCCTCTTTGAAAATAAATTTCAGTCAAGTTTAGTTTTTTTTTGTGTAAAACGGATGGATGGGTTAACTCTAGTTAAAATTTATTGTTTACCAGAAAATGTGAGATGTCACAGATTTTAGGCAATTAACTTGAATTAAGTATGATAATACATGGGCTACAAAATGAAAACTAGAATCTTTAGCTTCTTTTTAAAACTGTCTTGACTTTAGTCTATATTTGGGCAGAATTTGCCAACAAATCTTGATCAGCTGATAAATTTAAGTTATAATCTTTATAATCTAAATATCTGCCGAAAGGTTGGGTAAAATGCTGCTGGTACTTGTTCAATTTGGTTCTGAATGTCATATATGACAATCAGACATGTCACGACACTGTTTTGTACTGAATCTTTTGTCATGACAATCAGAATGCAGAACAAGCTGGGCTTTACTTTACAACTGTAAATAAACATTGCACTGTCTCCTTGTAAACTGTGTATAATAAACATATCTGCATGCATATTGTCTATTGGGATTGAAGATCTGTAAAAGTGCGCAGTTGTGACTTGCCGCCAATTGGTCATCATAAGAAACATATACACTCAAATTTAGAGTGTTTGGCTAGTCATTCATGTACTTGAGTTTTTATAACCAATATTAAAAGTTGTGAAAGTATTTTTTACGTATTTTCTGTTATCAAGCAAGAACATACTCTTGAGCTTGGAAGCATTTCTCGTGACATGATACGGAGAGCTGATGTCATTCGAAATATAACAGTACCACAAATGGATTGCCTCAAAGCATTCACTGATTGCACAGAGTTTGTTCATTGGGTTCGACAGGAAGTACAGAGTAAGTTTATATGTTGTTCAATTCATCTTATGCTAAACTGAACAGATTTTTATACCGCTTTACAATTAAGATTTGGCAAAAGAGGCTCTGGAAAGTCATTTTTTCATAATCTTAAGTTGGCCCATGTAAAAGCTTTCTTAATTCAAAATGCCAACTTGATCCCGGCATCAAGATTGACATGCAAAAGATACTCAAAGTATTGACCCGAATATTGTCGAAACGTATTTAGTTTTGTAACCTTGTTCCAATTGGTTATATCTTCCCTATCATAAGGGCAGAAACAACTTGCTACGACTGAAAACAGTTAAATCAGCTTCAACTCTCTCGCTATGGAAAGCCATCATATGGTTCACCATAGTACCTATACAAAAACATCACAGAGTTAGCTGATTTATTCAAAATCTTGCCACAATAAATGTTGGGTTATCCTTTTGCTTAGAAACAATTTTTTTTACTAAAAATTCGAAGCATAATTCCGTGGTTTATGGATTTTTTTGTTTTTACTAAACTTTAACAGTGTCTGATCAATGAATCATCTAACTTGTCTTTGAGGTACTTACAGGTATTTACAGGTACAGGTATTTGAGGTACATGTATTTACTATCAATAACATGTTTTGACTTATAAAAGTGTTAGGGTTTGTTTTAATCATGGAATTTGGGATAGTCAATGATTACCATATATCTTTGTAGAAAATGACATCACAGTCTTTGTTGACTTGGCCAGAAACACACTGGGTGAAGATGATTTGGCTGCTCAGAAGACTTGTTATCTTCTGAATGCTCTGAATGGCTACAGCCCTCTGCTCTATGACTTCACTCCTGAAAAGGCTGAACTCAGTAACTTTCTTGAACTCTGCAAGAGAGTCTGGCATAACATGGAAAACAACTCTCATCTCGCTGAAAATTTAGTGAGAGCTTTTTAACTGCTCAATCAACAGTCTAAACTAATTAAATCTTGGATGAAGCAATCAGTTTTTGCTGGTCCTTAGTTATAGTTATTTGTTTCTCATAAATGTTGTATACGTTGTAACAGATGTATACAGATGTAACACATAGGTATGGAGTAGCTTCCAAGTTATTTTAAGAATGTCTATTAAACATGCTTCTGTTGAAAGTCCAGTTTTGGGTCTGGATTTATCTCTTTATCTTTAAGGTACCTTTTAAAGCTATCTTACAGATAGTTTTTCTACCTATGAGTTTTTGGTTTATATTTTTACAACTTGTTTGGAAGGTTTCCTATTGCTACATCTTGCTACGTGGATGATATCGGCAATTTTTTTGCGTTGTTGAGCATACATTTGATTTTTATGACAAGCATAAATGTAACTATTTTCATGACTGCGGTGCGAAAATCGCACCACAGTTTATGTAATCGCACCACAATATAATGTAATCTTTTTTGCAGAGATGGTCATCTTCACAGCTGGAGCAGTTTAAACGTGTTAGAGATCACTTTGGCAGCACTGAGATGACTGCTGTCTCTCAGGCTGCTGCTATCAATGCCACTGGCAAATATGAAGTTGGCAACATCGTTGGCTATACAAAAAAGTTCAAGGTAAAATTAAATGGCTTGAAATGAAAAAACTACTCAATTTATTTTTATTTAATTTGTGCAAGATTATGGCAACCCCTTTGTAGATTGTTGGCCGATAGCATCTCTTGTCTCATATCTCATTTCAAACTAGCCTAATTCCTTACATCTATATATCATTTTGAAGCTAATTGTACGATCTTTCCATTTAATTTGGCACACGCTAAATGTGCATTTTTTATCAGGTAATACAGTACACCCTTGGTTTACGATGCCTATGTTACAAGATTTTCTCGCTTTACCATATGAAACATGATCTTTTTTTGTCCTGCTATACGAGGATGATTTTTTTTGACTTATTTTGCCTTACGATATCAACAAAAAATTTTCTTGAAATTAAAATTTGGCAGTCAGTGTATTGATTACAACGAAATAACGAAAATGCCGACATGTTATTCGCTGAAATCTCCCCTGAATGCATGAAAGAAATATACGATGCGCGCTATCTCATTTCAGCCTTATTCATTATAAGTTATAGTGAAAATGCAACTGAAAGCAGATTAGCGATAAAATTTTAACCTATGAAAGCCATATAGCCTTTTAGACAAAGTTGAACTTGCGTAAAATACTAGCTGTGCTACCCAGCGTTGCCCGGATAATAAAAACGTCTTTGGGCAGACAATTGATTTGTATTTAACATATAACAACATTTACCATTCTAACTTTCAAACTACATATTGTGGGAAAAGTGTTTTGTCTTATAAACAATGATAAGTAATGAGAGTTGCTTACTATTACCCTGACACATTGCCTTTGGAAAACTTGAGTACGCTTAATGATGTGAGCCAACAGCATCTCGTGATGCTATGCTATGACCCTGCGTCTGTCTTACCCAAAGCCGTTGGGTATTTGCTCTCATATAATGACTTATATCGGCCACCTAGCAACGCAATCTTGTTGGCCTATTGGGTATGGCGTCGGACCTGCCTATGGGAGGGCTTGAGTTCAAATCATGTTTGTTATGGATTTCTTATTCCAAGATTTTAAGATCTATAGCCGGAATGCATACATACGGACGATATACATACAACGACAGAAGACAGAAAACATACTTTGAGAGATATATATATAAATATACTAAAATATCGCGTATATGTTCAGTAAGCTACATTCATTAATGTTGAAACATATCAATTAGCATTGATATGTTTTTGCCTCCTCTTTGCTCTACCTGCTACATGTACCAGCTCAAGTCACGCCACTCCAAAGGAACAAGGAAAAAGTTTCATTTTTCCTTTCGATGGCCGTTAAATGATCAAGTATGCGAAAGGCTGCTTTATAGCATAGCATCGCTCGGGCTTTCTTGTCTAATTAGGTTGAAAAAGGTTTTAATGAGGTCGGCTAAAAGTTATAGTGAAGACAAAGCTTGAAATCGATAGGTTATAAAGTTTTATTTGGTGACAAAATTAAAGTTTATGTTAGTAAACTACGTTCTAGAACTTAGCTCCAAGTCTGTGTTTAGTAAGTTAAGTTTATTTAAGTTAAATTCAAAGTTTATGTGTTTAAATTTTAAAGTTTTGTCTCGAAGGTAAGGACTTTCCACAGCATGTACTGCACTTAGTACACTGTAATGTTATATTTTGTAGATCATAACCACTAAATACATCAAGGTTATTGTAGGTAACTATAGTTACTAATGGTAACATATTGTTTTGTTGCTAATTTTTAATATGTACGTATATAAAGTTTTAATAATTGCTACCAGGTGTTTAGCTTAGATAATTCCTATGGGCTTCCCGATAGGAATATACCCCTTTATGAGCCATTGTCGCCTTACAATTTGAACACTGAAATGAATTAAAATCATTATTGTATACCAAATAGTTTTTTGTAATCGTAGCAAAACAGACTTTATTTAGTCATTACTTTCTAACTATTTCACACTTACATTTAAACACCTTTACAGTTGTTTTATTTTTTCTCCTAATTTATTAATTATTTATATAATAAATTGTATATATTATATATACTGTATATATAATGTCTTACTTTCCAATTCTCTAGAAATTGTTGTTAAAGGGTTTTCTATTATTTTCTGATGTCTATTGTCTATGTTTTTAATGTCTATTTGTATCCAGACCTTGGATGATGTTATTCGGCTCAAATGTGAGGTAACAGAGAAGCGTGGCCAAACAGAAGAACATGTAACCACTAGCAAAACTTATACATACACAGAACTAAAAGACTTGCAAAGTCGCTTGGCCCTTGTAGCTGGTGAAAAACAGAAAGAAAGCACTGACACTATCACACAGTTTGATGAGGTAAGTTATAGCATATAATCATGAAATAATTTAGGGTGTTTATCATACAGTCATCCTTGCAAAGAAACCTTTTTTTGTGCGATTGTGACTATTGTGATTTTCCATGCATCTTATTTACCCACTGCTTATTGGTTATCATGTGTGTTGCATTAAGAATAAAATAATCGATAATGAAATGGTATATTAAACTGACAAAATAATAGAGTTACAAGTAGGTTCGTACATTTGCCCACCTCATAGGGGAGACCGGGGCAAGTTGAGCAGGTAAAATTTGAATGGCCGCAACCCGTTTGTTTATAATACAATCAAATTGACTTTCACAGCATAGGTGAGGCCTACCAGTGCTTTATTGAGCACTATTTTTTCAAGTCCAACTAATGAAGTTTTCACAAAAATAAAAAAACCAAAACAAATATTAGGGCATGTTGAGCATAAAAATTACTGAGCATGCTATGATTGCTGAAACCTTTTTTTAGGACGCAAAATGGCAAGGAAAAGCTAAAATAAAAAAGCTAAGATAGAACGAACTTAAGTAGCTAGAAGTATAAATGGGTAAAACTATTAGTTACAATCCAATGCATAACTGAAATTAACTTTTCCTTGCTCATCAATGAACAGCTCTGGCAGCACTTCAAGGGTATTTTCATAGTTCAACCATCCTTCATCGTTTTTGCCTGGATAGCGAAAGGATGTTCGACTACGTCAACTCTTTCCTGTTTGAATCGGATCGTTTACATAGACTACTATCAGACTACTATCTTCATTAACCATAGTATTGGGCAGTATATTGCGGAAGTATGGGATTCATGAACATACCGGGGTAAGTTGAGCATGCTCAACTTACCGTAAATCAACAATGATCAATTTGCCCTACATGCAACTTCTCAGGTGTTGTGATCAAAACTGGGAAACCTACATGTGGATTCACAAAAAATTATAGTATCACTTCAGAAACATTCTATTAAACAAGATGTAACAATTTAGTGCTCACAGACTGGCTCAATTTGGTCTTTTGCGCAAGTATGGTCTACATGAAAATTACAAGAAAACAGCAAAATGACAAAATTCTGAATAAATGGCTTACCTCCCTGTCTTTCACCTTGAGCTTGTAAATACCTGTATGTAATGTTCATGGTCATAAAATTATGTCACAAATGTAAACAACAAAGCACATGGTTGGTAGGAAATGGTAATGCTCAACGTACCCCACTCTTCCCTATTTGTGCGATGACACCATTATTCTGAGAAGTCCCGCGCACAGTCTTTGTAAGGGAGGTTTTAAACATCAATAAACCAATATATATTAATATCTAGCTTTGATTTTACAATTACCTTAGCATTTAGGTAATTGTAACAACTTCAACGTTGAGAGTTGTTGAACATAGTACAAAATTTGTGTGAATATATTTTAAAATACAAAATAATGTCCAAAGTACAATGTTTAAAGTATCTCTAAACATTCCAGTCCAGTAAATCAGCAAACGTATCTGCACTCACCCTTATGACGCAGTTTAGTGCTAAAATAAAAGTAAAAAGTGCTTTATATTTTTGCTTTAGGTTTAAAATTATGTATTCCCATAACAATAGTGTAAGTTGTGCTAGTTGTGAAAAAACATCACACTTTCCTTAGAATTTAAAAAAATAGACCAATATCTTCAGATAAATGATTTGATAATTCTTTCGAATGGTTTAGTCATGCTCACTTGGCGATGGGTGAAAATTGTCTGATGAACAAAGCCTGAAATAAATGAAAGCGATCTCACTGCTAATCGAACTGTTTAAAACACATTGAGCATAAAATTAGTTTATAAATAAAATGAAATAAAAAAAGTTTACAAGCAATTCGTGTTAATTTGAATTGTATGCAGTCTAAGATCAACTAGTTTTTAAACTAGACTTCATGGAATTTAAATTAACATGTCGTAAACCGAATACCTTTTTATTTCTACCTTTTTTACCTATATCTCTTGTGTCACCAAAATTAAACATCAATTCATCTGTTTTTAGTATACAGTAAATACAAAATTAACAGCAAAATATTTTATTAACTGTTCCTGTTTTGTTAACAAATATTATATATGTAGTTTAAATATAACTTGCTTTTTACACAGATTTATATACATGTAAATACATTTTATAATTTTAAATGTAGGGACCTGAAAAGTTTATCATTTTATCAAGTTTTTCAACAGGGGAATGACTTAAATGAAATAGATTGCACAATTATACAATTAGTTGCTCCGATATAATTCCTTTCACAAGTATGTACCAGATATCGTGATATTACGATCATGTTCAAAAGTGACATATTAGAAGTACAGTAGGCGCTCTTACAACGTACGATGTAAATAATGTTTGCGCTCACTATGTTTATGTATATTTATGTTACTTATAACCTAAATAATGGAACGTTTACTTTATAGGGATTTTATGTTATACAAACATTAAAATACATGTAAATTGCCTAATCCGTTCCAAGATCTTTCGAAACACACCCTTTTGGCCATGCTAAAACGAAAAACTTTGCGTAACTTTTTTAATTTGTGAGCGGTACTGTAAATTCGGTATTATTGGTTTGCATTGACAACTTTTCTCACTGGCTTTATAGACAACGATTGAGGTAATTTTACAATGAGTAGATGAGGGGCAAACGCCTTCGAGTTTCATTTACAAAGATTTGTTAAATTTCTCCTAACAGCAAAGTATATTCTGCTAAGTAAAACTCATAACAAATATTTTATGCATTTAAAATAAAGCAAACAACAAAAAATTGTATTACCAAAAGAGGTACTAACGTTTTGTCGTCTATCGTATCTAGGGTCAAGGTTAAGATAACAGAATTTTCGATGATACTTCATTTTGTGACATTTAGATTGGTGGGCTAACGCTGTAACATGCACCAATTGGTCGCCTTTAAGTATTCATGAAGATTCGGACATTCTATTCTTCAGCTACATATTCTCTGTTTTCTCAATACTTCTGACGATCTATCATGATGAACTAGAATGTCATGGAAGTTGTATATATATTTAAATAGATATTTCTCAAAGTTGGTATACAATTATTTTTATTGTCTCTCTCAAATTATTTCAACTACACAAAACACTTTTCTCATAATATGTAGTTTGAAAGTGAGAATGGCAAATGTTGTTATATGTTAAATAAAAATAAATTTTCTGACCAAAAATTTTTTTATTACCTGGGCAACGCCGGCTAGCACAGCCACTATATATATCGATTATATCTTATATATATAATCGATATATGTAACACTATAAGCACATCATTTTTTCTCTCACAAATGCGGCGAGAAAGATTAGCATTCAAATCGATTCTCCAAACTCGGCTGACTTGGAATTTTTATGTAGTAGGAAGCAAAAACTTCACATTATTTGTTTACGTTATTTGGAATTTACGTTATATATATATGGAGGTATATGTTATATGAGTCTCTACTGTGTATGCAAATCCTACATAACCCAACCATTATCTAATAAAACTCATCGTTTTTCCATAGATGCGTGATGCGGTGGAGAACTTGGCTAGCGCGTACATTGAAATCAGAAAAGAGGGATGCATACAGTTTGATGATCTGAAAGTTGTGGTCCATTGCGATCAATCACATGATGTTGCCATTGAGATCAAGCTTCAGGCAATAGAAGAGTCTCTCCGTGGTCAAAGTTCTGAGAGTTCATCTTTGGAACACTGCCATGATATGTACGCCTACCTCACGACCTGCATCAGACGGTGGCGAGAAAGCATGGATGAAAAGAGAAGGTATTTTTATATTCGTCTTCACATGTGAAAGCTTAAAACATTTTAGGAGATCAGTAGCTTCATGTTTCTTGTTTTTATTTCTGACTTGTAAAACTTGGGCAATATTTTGTTCAAAAGTCACAAACATTTTTTTGAAATATGAATCATGTGAAGGGCTTAAAAAACGAGCTGCTAGAATGGTTTTTCTGAGCTTAAGTTCAAACAATATTTCAGTGACTTGGTATTGAGTAATGATTAATAATAATAATAATTATCATTAATGATTAGTTTCCTACATATTAAGCGAGAACTTGGAGCTCAACTACTACACAACAGAACAGCTGATTGTCCTCAGAAAGGAACTTGGACGACTCAACTCTCAGGGTGACACGAGCTGCCTTGATCAGGTAGGAGATACTTCATGATAGGATTAAGATCAGTTTTCAAATTTGCTTTACAGTTTTCCTTGTTTTTGCTGGCAACGGCAGGAGTTGGGCTGTTTTTTTAATTTAATTTTTGAACGGTACATTTTACTCTTTGTGGCTGGTTCAGGCTACAAGGCTACAACATTTCTTAAGAAGCATTACAGATTTCAGTTTGAATATTTATTACAGCGAGTATACAAAACAAGATATTCTTGTTTGTACAAGTAAAATATAAATCAAGGGTATTGTATGACAGGTTGTGGTTTGGCATAACACTTCATTAGCCCTTTTGATTAATAAATTTAAATGTTTGAGGGCATCTGATGGCCAGGATGTTTCAAGTTTGAAATCGTCAAACTTGATCGTGATTAAAATGCTCAGAAAAAATATGTGAAAAATGTTGTCATTAATTGTTCTCATTGTGATAGTGGGCATTGGCTATTGCATTTAAGTTGTAGCGTTACTCTATTTTGCCGGTCTCATAGACGTCATAATCCCACTTTCAGTTGGTCTGAGCATTTTAATAACGATCAACTTTTGTTGATTTCAAGTTTAAAATGTCATTTGGTTAGAAATTATAATTTACATGCCATAAAAGCTCAATAACTAACCGTCCGTTCTCAGATAAAGAAAACTCATTTACGAATAATGAGGCATGATAAACAAACTGGCGGTGCACAATACAGTCATACCTCGACATAGGTGTGCTATGTGGTCAAGTATGCAAAAGGCCGTTTTACAGAACAGTATTGCTTGGTGTTTCTCCTCAAATCAGTTTGAAAGAACTTTTTAAAAGGTTATATTGGACCAGAAACCAGAAACAGATAATAAAAAATTAAAATGACAAAATTAAAGTATGTTTAGTAAACCATTAATACTTAGCTTTAAAGGTTGACTTGCAAGAAAATTCACATTACAGTTATTTGGTATCAAAAGATTCACCATGTCTTACTCTGTTGTGTTGTAGGTGCCAAATATGTGGAAATGTGATTACAAGCTCTTAAAAGCTCAAAAACGAAAAGCTGCCGTAGATTAGAATCTATTTATTTCTCTGATGTAGCCACGAAATTTGGTTATCGTCTTGTCACGTATGTTCTCACATGAATTGAAAGGCCAATACAAACCTCAATATAAAACTTATCGTAGTACTAGTTTATGACAAACACTTGGGGTTTTATCGAAGACCCCGTATCAAATATAGATGCTCGCTACTTTACAGTTTTGTTTCGGTTTGGTCTAATCGACAAGTTGTAATGTGATCATAAGACCGAATACTTCGTAAATAATTTCTGCAGCACTTTTCGATTATCACAAGTGACCAACAGGTTCGTTGTGATTATCAGACAATGATATGTACTCCTTCAAGCTAAGGCTAAAAAATTAAACGAATTTTTATGGTAAGTTATAAGATATCAGTACTAAACGTGACAGCATTACGATGACGATAAAACAGACACGTAAGAACAATAGACATGGTTTTATTGAATGCGTGAAGTATATTTGGGAAAATATTTTGACGAATAAGATTGCATGAAAGTGTAAACAGAAACCATCTCTCACATCTACGTCACATTTGAGCCGTTTTGGAAAGAGAATCCAAACTACGGCGGTCTCGTGTGGCTGCGATTAACTGTCCGTTTTTTAGCTTATCAGAGCTCGTAATCACATTCCCACATATTTGGCACTTATAACCCAACAGAGTAAGACATGGTGAATCTTTTCATATCAAATAACGGTAATGTGAATTTAGTTGCAAATCAACCTTCAAAGCTACCGACTCCTCAAATGACAACAATTGCTTAACTAATAGTATAATTTGAAATACACTTCAAAGTTTCAATTAATTTCTAAGAACTTTCCACTATGTCAATTTTGTTGCAAGTCAACCTTTAAGGGTTTAGATCTATTTAATCTAGATTCAAACTTTCTGTGACGTAGTGTCACGGTTGCTGTCAAGTTCATTTCGCACTGTTAGGCACTAAGTCAGTTTCAAAGGTGAAAATTGCTGTACAGTGCTGTACTACTTGGTAATGCCTTTATTACAGATTTTAACAACTAATTATGTATTTGTTACCTTGTTGACATAGGTACCAAATTATAATAGTTAAAACGCTTTTTATACCTTATGTCTTGCTTTATGTGTTTTTTTATAGTGCGGTAACAGATTAATTTGTATTCAGTTATTTTATGTAGGAAATAAAGCCTATAGACACGAGTAAATTGGCTTATGAGCTTAATCTAAGAAGACATCAAACTCGTATGTCGATGTATGATTGTAATATGAAGAGCATTGCAAGTGTGTGTATGCATGTTCATGCTGATTGAGTATTCAATAGTTGTTCTGTAAAATGACAGGCCCAAGCATTGCTAGCCATGATACATCCAGTCACCGGCGAGGAACTACTACCACTTCTTGCTGACTACGACAGCATGAACACGGAAGTGGTTGAAAACGGCGATGGTCCATCTGGGAAGAAATATGAGGAACTGTCTCAAGCTGATCAAGACCTTGTTGAATACATGCTTTCCGAAGTCGAAGATATTCCATCCAGGGATGTTGCAGTAGAGGTTTTCAATCATATTGGTGCGGAGATGGCTTGTGATTCAGGTTTGATAGCATCTCAATATATTTTGTGTCCAACAAACTTGCAGTTATGTTACTCTGCATATGTTATCATGTATGTTTAACATATCTGGGTTTCAAAAAGTTACACATTTTGAAATTTTTATTAAATATATTTAACTCTTTCTAACTCTAATTTTGCTCATAATGGAAGAATATTTGGTGAAAGACTAGAAAACTAGTTTTAACAACTGTCACCAAATAAAAGAAATCACTTGAAAAGAACACATGTTCCTTTTTTATCGCATTCTAACATAGTCATCAGTAAATTTACAGTTACTATTTACTATCACATAATTCTTCATCCGCATCACAATCAACTATCACATACCAACAAATGAGTCGTATCAAACTCTTTATGCGATATCGTTGCATTAAAGAATAGAGAAAGCATAATATTATTATGCTTTATTATTTATCTTGAGGTGTTGACTGATGTTCTAAAAAAGAATCAAGGAGATTGACCAACCAGAAGCTGAGATATAGCCAGCTAAACACAGGTCTACCAAAAAACATAAGTGTTTTGGTAATCATCAATATATGACGTATGAAATCGACTTGTGTGCCATTGGTCAATTAAGCCAACTAATGCGCTCTCCTATAACAATCACAGCATTTTAATTGGTTTAATCCCTGGAAGTATAGAACAATCAAATTGGGCCTAACAATCATTGCTCTGAGAATTCCGAACCAGTCCCTCTGACGCGTAGATTAGTTTTAGAATAAAATAATTACACGCATCTATTACTTCGCAACATTCTGCTATCACTTTCTACAAATTATATTAGTTACATCATTTATTCTATACGCAGTTATATTATTATTTTGTATAATATGCATTATGATTATTATATTAATCATAAAAAATAATCATAGATAAGATAATAGATCAATAGAAAAATCAAATCAAAAGTTATCGTTTTCTTTTCTTACAGCAAGAGCAGCACGGTCAAGTTTTTCTTTTTAAGATTATGGCTGTAGTGAACTTACAGTCTGTTAATAGTGACGATAATCATAAAAATCAACTGAATGCTGCAGTAGATACACAGTAGAAAAATGATGAATGAACAAAAATTCATACTCTTATTTCTTATTCTAAACGAACTGCAATCGCGGATGTCGCATATAGACTATACACGTGCCGTTCGTTGAACAGAGGATCTTCGGAGCATATCCGTGGAGATCGAGTTAAAATTTGAAGCACAATAGTCAAAATCTGCTCTTCTGTTTTGGAAAATCACGGCGAGGGGTTGTGGGCAAATGCCTTTACCACACAATGTTTGCTTGATTTTCCTGAGAAACCAGAGCTAGTCTTTAAATTATTTACTATCGCGAGAAGCATTTCACATCTCGTAGCCAAAACAATCATTATACGTAACGGCGGTAAGGGTGCGCAACTCCGGCACATGAACATTAAGTCGATTTCATACGTCACAGTTTTCGGGATTTTCGAAGGGTTTTCCTCTAATTCTTTATTAGGTAAACCTGTGTTTGGCTGGCTATATCTCAGCTTCTAGTGGGTCAATCTCCTTGATTCTTTTTATAGAACATCAGTCAACACCTCAAGATAATTAATAAAGCATAATAATATTATGCTTTCTCTATTCTTAAAAAGTATTACAATAACAAAGGAAGTTGCTAACAGATATTAGAAAAAGGTAAAAAATTGAAGTAGAATTTTTAGTCTAACGCCCTATGTAAAAATTAATTTGATTGACTTGCGCTGTTACTTGGAAACAACATTTGTAAACAGAGCCATGTGCATGGATAGATCTCTCAGTCCATTAATTATAAGCTTCGAATAAGTTTCAAACATTTTCTTCTGAAGAGGTCTGCATATTGTGAACTTATCGCAACTCTATTGCAGAAGCTGTTATGGATTGGCTTGAAAAGCAGAAGCAAGTGCAGCAAGCTGCTTTCGAAAATGCCAGCAATACTGAGGACGTTCTCTCCAAGGTCATCAAAAGCTCCTTAATGTTAGTATCACTCGAATTTAATCAGTTTGATTGTATTGTTATAATTTCTCACCACTGTTCAGGGAATATTGTTTGTAAAAGCCCTTCTGTAAGTTATGACATGTGTGCACCTGTGGTATTTGTTGGCATCTTAAGGTTTTTATGAGCACACTGCGTACCTTATATACGCAAACGGTTTTAAATATTGACCGGTTATATTATTACAATAATGGAAGTTGCTATAGCGTTAGTTGTTATTGCTTTTGTTTTAATAATATTTTTTACTATTATATTATCTTATTGATTATCTCCAAGTTTTCTAGCTGATGTGAATAACAATGAGCTATAACTTATGTCTTTGTACACATCTTTGTAAATTACAAATAATAATAAATAGTAAAAAAGCTATGCTATTAAAATTACAAATTGTACATTACCATTCCAATAAATAGTAAAAGCTATCAAACCTGAATCACACCTGTCATAGCTTATAGATGTCACACGTCAAAACACATGTCATATGTGCGTGTACATGCATCAGTAACGTGCATTAGTTGTATTCCAGAAACATGCATAAATTTGGTTGGGTATATATAAGTTCTATTTATATACATTGTACATGCCTCCGCTGTTTGAATGATGTAACATAACAAATCTTTTAATTTGTTGGTTGGCTTCTTCTCACTTTACAAGCATCTCTTTTGTTCTTAGGTCTTAACAAGTCTTTGGTTTGCATGGTTTCTAGGCAGAAGTCTCTGAAGGAAAGTCTGGACACTCTCTGGCATGAATTTATTGCTGATACAAGCAAAAGTGTCAAAGACTTCCTTGGAGTTCCTCAATTGGCCTATGTTCTCAAGAGACTGAAAGGTACATTGAGTGTGGCAACAAAGAGCCCATATGAACATACTGCAATCGAATCACACCTGTTCAGAAATGTCGTTTTCTTGCCTCATGTGATAATTCATCACATTTTGGACAAAATACTGGGCAGCTTCTCACTTCAAATTGATAATGTAGTTTTCTGTCATCTGCGAAAGCTGCCCGAGTTGATTGAGAGCCTAATAGGTGGACACAACTTCGAAACTAGAAGCAGCCATTTTCACTTGAATCTCATGTACCAGCAGCAAGTGCAAAAGATTTATAGTCATTTCTATTCAGTTTTTTTTCTGACATTCTCAACTATTTTAAACTATTTGTCAAACTCGTTTGCCAAGTGGTTTGGCAAACTCGCCAAACTTACGAGTTGACCTTGATACATTGGTGATCACAATTATGGGACAGCTTAAAATAAACATGTTATTTATTAACAATTCATAGTTTGTTAGGTATTTGTTAGATGAATGATGGCAATATGCACATCAATGGATAGTAAACATGACTATTATTAAACATATATTAAATATGATATTTGCCTTTTTATTTTGGTTATGCTGTAACATAACCGAATCCGCGCTTGACAGAAAATCCGTGTGACAATCCGAAAGTGAATTGATGGCTTTTGAATTATTAGTAGCGGCATAATATTTAGTTGATGACCCCTAACTATTCTATCGCGAGATAAAATAAAATTGGAATCCAAGAAATCTATTATATTTTGTGGGAATACTTTTGGTGACAGATAATGTTTAGAAAACTTACTTCTCAAGCATATATAGTATGTAGGCCTATTGTCTGTAATGATAAAGAAAGTGAGCTTATGCCATAAATGATAAAGAACATGAAAACTTACTAGGTTGTCCCATAATGCTGATCAGCACTGGATCAACTCCTATGAGATGGTCATTGTCCTTTTTGTAGTTAGGGATGTTACATTTTATCGGGGTAAGTTGTATTTCAGATATGAGTGGAGACGTAACGGCACCGAGAACTTTACCTGCATGGCTCGAGAGGGGTAAACCTGTTCTCGTCGCCGTCCCTAAAGGTATGTTGTGACCAAGTTTTCACGATTTTAAAAGTTTTCTTTCTTTTTTTAATTTTGCCCTATTACTTTGATGGTTTATTGTATAGATCAGGGGTGGGCAAACTTTTTGATTCGTGGGCCACAATGGGTTCTAAATTTTGACAGAGGGGCCGGACCAGGAGCAGATGGATGGAGTGTTTTGGTAACCCCACCTCACAGGAGAAAAAAATATATATCATGGGATATGGAGAAAACATGTGCTTTAATTTCAAATGAAAATGAACAAAAGCATTACAACAAAAGATCTGTCTTTAAAGCCCCACAGTATTTAGCTATTTATTGAAATGAGTCTTAAAACACTGAAAATTAAATGAATAAAAAATAACTTTTTTGTTACTAAAAATTTCTATTTTTTTACTAACAATTTCTATTTTTGTACACTCCTTATTGAACACTCGACATTCTCTGTCCACTTTCCTTTTCTTAAGTCCGCTCATCTTTACAGAAGGACTGAGGGGTCAAAAAGCAAACGTGGAGTACCGTAATATGCGGAACCTCAACAAAGTCAATGTATCTAGAGTGCGCCATCTAGTGGGAACACATTAGAATTGCAGGGAAAATAAAACATTAAACCATAACTGTCACGAACACCTTTTATCGTATTTACTAGGTAAATCAGACACGCTGATTCCGATTTTGTACTCAAAATTAAGATTAGGCCACTAACCTTCAAAGTAATTTAGGCTTTTTTAAAGCGTTTCAATATCCGTTTCGAAAATAACACAATGGGCATTACAAGCTCCGCCCATTTAGAATTACAAGCCCGATTTAGAATAATAGAGATGGGTGTCTTAAAACCCATTATTATCTTAAATCCAGCCTGTAAAATAATTTCATTTTGCTATGAAAGGTATATAAACTATTTAAAATTGCTCGTAGCTTGTTACACGACATTTAAATGGGCTGAACGCCGAGAAAAATGAGCTCAAAAAGCGCGGTTTTATCACAAGCTAGCGTTGTTATCGCACTTTTTAAAATATGCAATGCTAAATAGCTTATCTACCTTTCAGAAAAGACTGATATTATTTTTAAGGATGAATTTAGATATTAATAGATTTTAAAACACCTATCTCTATTATTCTAAATCGGTCTAAACATCCCTACGTAACTTCTGTTCCCAAAAAGCTAGGTTACGTCACGTATTTATGGGCGGAGCTTGTTATGGCGATCGTGTTGTTTTCGAGACCGATATTAAAACGCTGTAAAAAAGCCTTCACTACTCTGAAAGTAAGTAGACTAATCTTTATTTTGAGTACAAAATCGGAATCAGCATGTTTAATTTACTTAATACAATTTAGTAAATACAATACTTTATACTATACTTTATACTTTATACTAAATACTTTAGTAAATACAATAAAAATTGTTCGTGACAGTTATGGTTTAACAAAGTTTATTTATTTAATTTCTTCAAGTTCGGCGGGCCGGATTAAAAAGTTTAACGGGCCGCATGTGTCCCCCGGGCCGTAGTTTGCCCATGCCTGGTATAGATGATCACTGGTTTTATGTTTGACACTTGCATCACATATGAGCTTCAGCTGTGAGTCATTAAGTGTCAAACTAGTTGACTGTATCGCAAACTAACAAAAATCAGCCTGCAATTCCAGAGTTACAGAAAGTGGTTTAGTACATTGTAAGAATTAAACATACAGTCAAACATGGATAACTCGAACTTCAAGGGACCGAGCAAAAGTGTTCGAATTATCAGAGCGTTCAAGTTATCAGAGCACTGTCACAAGTCCATATATTTACTTATTTATTAGTAGATACATGTACATATACAAACTATAATATAAATCAAAAGCACAAATGGCTTGTCTCAAATTAAATGCTTCTAATGTAAAGTTTAAAACGTTTTCATGAAAAAGTATAGAGATTTTTCTATCACTTGAGATTGGTTTGTTGTTTGAGGTGATGTTATTGCCAAGACGTTTTTCAGATTGACATTGGCAAAACTTGATCGTTGTTGAAATGCTCAAAAGAAAAGACATCTTTTTCTTTTGGGGTTTTACCCACGATCAATTTTGCCGTTTTTTCTTGAAGTTTATGCAGATTACCTTACTATACCTGGGATTCGTTAAGAGCAACACTCCGAGGCAGTTCAATTAGAGGTTTTACGGTACATTATATATCACTCACGCTTTTTTAATAGATACTTATTGAATGTACACACGTATTCTGTGTTTAAGTCAAACGATGAATAGTTTTTTGTAGCTCAGACAACGTATACGTTTAATTACAACATTTTTTAAGACGTTTTAAACATTCAACATTCCGACGTTGATTCAACACGGAATCAACGCCGGAAAACTATTCATCACGGGCTAGCCGGGTCACGCACTCAAGGATTTTCGCCACGCACATACAAAACAACATGCGATTTTTGTTTTGTATGTGCGTGGCGAAAATCCTTGCGCGCGTGACCCGGCTAGCCCGTGCTATTCATCGTATCGCAGTATAAATCAAATTTCACCAAACTTTTAGAAAAGTCGTTGACAAAAATATTTTGCCGATGGTGGTAATAACGACGCTTATGAATTACGAAAAGATGAAGTTTACCTCTATGGCTTTGAATAAAGTGATTTTCTAAAGCGATAACAACCGTTTCGGTAGCCGTTGGGCAAAAAAACAGTTCGAATTAACAGTGTTGAGTTCGAGTTATCTATAGCAATTTATCATTACGTGGGAACGGACCAAAGGAAATGTTCGAATTAACCATGTGTTCGAGCTATCCGTGGACGAGTTATCCATGTTTGACTGTATTTAATAAGTGGAAAACACCATAAAAATAGATGACTTACATATATTTCCACATACATTCTTACCTTTATATACGAGCCAATGTGTTTTGGGACTGAGCTGCTATGTCAGCTATTCATATCAAATCGAGTCTTCCTACTTGAAATAACTAAATAGAAATTAATCTGTTTAATCTTTTAATCTGTGTAATCGCATTGAAAAAAAAAACGCTTAACACTTTTTAATATTGGGAAAGGATTTGACGGATAACTGTACAGCATGCTATAAGAGTGTGAAGCCATACGCAGATGGCTTGACAGCAGCTAGTGGTGAATTTGGTAGTTAAAACTGCTCCGAATTTGATTTACAAGTTGTGAAAAGTATCAATTTTAAACTGAGAGACTAGTTAAAGTCATAAATTTAGAAGTTATTCACACAATGAGTTCAACGATAAAATATCGACACAGTAATTATTAATGTGAGAGCCTTGGATGAACCGAATACAGTAAAACCTTAAGACGATGTGATCCGGGACCAAGCTCATATGACAATTTATTCGCATCTCAAATCGGTTTTTCCTACATAAAATAACTATATACAAATTAATCTGTTCCCAACATCTGAAAAACTTCCCAAAAAGGATATTTTGGGTATTACGATGGAAAGGATTTTACAATGGAAAAACATGATTTTAATTGTAATTCAGATAAAATAACAAATACCTATCTAGTATTTATGATACAGTTACTATGTACAGTACTGTATGGAGTTCCTACCTCTGAGACAACACCATTGAATTGCACCAATCTAATAATAATAATAATAATAATAACATATCTAATGATAATGTGATCAGGGACCAAGCTCTTGTGTCAATTCATTCGCCTCTCAAACCGATTTTTTCTACATAAATAACTTAATACAAATTAATCTGTTCCCATTCTCTAAAAAATTACCCAAAAACTTTTTAATTGCTTTAATTCACCACCTACGCTCGCAAAGTAACAAATACTTACCTAGCAGATTATGATCTGGAATAAAATGTAACATTATGTACAGTACTCTCTGAAGTTCTTACCTTGGCATCTTACATTATCTTACATTTACACTCTTACCTTATCTTACATTTGGTACGCTAGTCTTGTGACACTGCGTAACATAAAATAAAGTTTAAATTCAACCTAAATGAATTTACCTTTCTAAACACACAATTAAAAACAAGTTTTAATCTTATGCTGATCTTATGCTGATTTTTTCAAACTGATCCAACAGGAAAGACTGAGCGATGCTGTTTTCGTACACAGCCTCTCACATACTCGGCCACCTAAAAGCCACATTAAGGACTGTCTCCAATGCTCATTTCAAAATTGTCTCATTTCTCAATTCGAAAATTTGCTCAGAATTCGGCATACATCTCAAATTTTTCATGTGTCTTTTGAGGTACGGACTGTATCCTGGTAGTGCTCTAGTTTTCAATATTTTCTCAAAATGACACAGAATGACTGCATATTTTAAGTGCTTTTGTCTAAACAAAACCCAAGTATTGCACGTGTAAGTTGATAGAAATTTCACTATTGTAGCTAAAAACCTGAGCTACCGACCTTTTAGCAAAAAATACAAATTTGAAGTTCATTCCTAACCAATCTTGTCTTTCGAATGGAATATCTGGACACTGTTTCTATTCGATCCTCATCAGCGATATAATGATTCTATTGGTCATTTTTGTTGTTTTTGAAAATAACAACCAACAACCCAGCATAAACTGAATCACAACTGAGCTACAGTTGCTATGAAATAGGTTAACGATCATCTAAATTTTAGAACAAACGTTCCAAATGGTGTTGACAATATATGAAACTGACCGAGAATTTAGAAGTCCAACAAGGAATGAAGTACTCATCTGCAACAAGACAACAAGAAAAGATGAAGTAAGATAACTATCTCATATTCCTAGAAGTTACGAGCTGTTATGAAGCTGAAGATGGGAAGTTGTCATGAAAATAAACAGAAGAGAAAATTATTTATACATGTAGTTCTAATGGCATTACTTGTCCGTGCTTTGCTGACTCACTATTTCAAGATTGCTGCAAATAGCAAGGTGCCGATATTTTTTGCATCTACTTAGACTAGATCTACACTTTAAAGACTACCTTGAATGGCATCGGATTTGCCCTGTTTGTGCAAGTCTTTTGTTTAAAGATAATTTACTCAAAACTTTAGTTGATTATATCAGAAAGTATCAGTATTTTTTATTACTTGCGATGGTTTTCGATGTTTGTGGTTATGTGACTGCCAGGTTGCTTCAATATTACAATCCATAAAACGTGATCACAATTAATCTCGGATCACGTGGATGATGTATAACTATGATGTGTATAGTCGCAAAGAGACCAACAGAATAGAGACGCGTAACTCTGCAACTTGAACACTGTAGCCAGTATCGACTATCGCAACAATAATAACTAGTGACGTCATTTCACACATTTTTTTCCTGAACATTTTGATAGCGATGAAATTTTGTCAATTATTAGTTTTGTCAATTCACTTTTAACTATTCAATGGACATTTACGCGGGTTTATAATACACCATTTGAGCTACCAAATATTTTCTTCAAGTACCTCTCACTCAATTCTAATTTGACTTACTCATCTTTTAATACTTTCAAATTGTAGGTTGGTCTGTTCTTAAATCGAGCTCTTCATGACAGATTCTCATTCTACTGCCTCGTGAACTGTCATCTTCTCAAATATGATGTCTGTCGCATCATTGAGAATCGTCTCAGCAACCTTGCTGATCATGAGGTAGACAGCTACGGTCTGGCATTCATCTATGCCGAAGAAGCGAGAGATGCTAGAATCAAGGCCTACTTGGACAAACAGCTGGTGCGCAACTGGCAGCTTGCTGATGACTCCAAACTTCAGACCTATGTTCAAAGTGTTCTGCGTGTTCCCGAGTCCGTTTCTAAGACAGCCTGCTTTGTAGATAGCCAAAGGTGAGATACAGAATACAATTTTACTGGATGAATGCACGGGTAATAACAAAAGTTTTTGTTCAAAAAACTTATTTTCAATCAACATATACAACATTTACTATTGTAACTTTTATTTGAAGGTGTTTGTTCATTACTGCGTGCTGTGCTACTCCTGTTTACTGTGTTTATTTCTCTGTAATTCATACCAAACCTGCTGCATTGCCTACTACAGATCTATACTGATCGCGGCAGCCTTGTTGGCTATATGAGTTCTTGTATAAGCATTTTTTTTCTGATAAGGCTTCAGATTTTTCTCATGGTATGGCTTTACGTATAACGCTATCTGCAGTGTTTAACCTGAAGCCAGGAAAGATCGGCATGTTTTTCATGTGCCAATTTTTTTCCAAGATAGTGGCAATTGGACAGTTTAGTGTATTGGATAAATGGATGTTCGCAGAACTGGAGATTGTGAGTTCAAATTCAATTTGCAACAAATTTCTCAATCTTAAAACTTTATTGCTATAGCTGGACAGACCAATGCACAGACAGACAAACATTGAGATTTACAGTGCACCCTCGAGATACGATGTTAATTCGTTCCAGGGTTGGCATCGTATGGTGAAAAATTCGTATATCGGGGTATAGAGACCATTGTAATTATACAATGCAAACACCACCTGGTGAAATTCGTCAATTTTTTTTATAAAAATGTGTACATATTGACAATTAGCAACAAAATAGTATGTTAACTTTAGTAATTATAGTTACTTACAGTAACTGTATTGTATTTAGTGTATTTTAATGGTTATGATCTGCAATAAAACGCAAAATTATGTGTGTACCAAATGTCGTACGTACGGTAAGGAGTTCTTGCCTTCAAAAGGTACGCATAACATAATCTTTGAATTCACTTCAAGTTTAGCTTGCTATGCCTACACTTAGAACTAAGTTTTAGTATGTATTTTGAACTATTTTACTGAATTTCAACTTTTTATCACAAAATTTTATCCTTCAGCAGTTCCTATCTTCACTTTCACTATAAACTTTAGCCTATCTGGTTGAAACCTTTTTCAACCTAATTCAGTAAGGCCGAGCGATGCAGTTATAGAAAGCGGCCTCTCGCACACTTGACCATTTAATGGCTACCGAAAAGAAAAATAAAATTATGTTTTCTATACTGGACGTACATACCTTTGGAGTAACGTGGCTTTAGCTGGTACATGTAGCGGGTAAAGCAGAGAGGAGGCAAAAACGTATCAATGCTAATTATGGTGCTGTACACTTTAAAATAAATTTAAAACGTAATGAATTGGAATTTTTTAGCAGGCTAAAAGAAGTTGTCCATTCCTGTCCAATTTTTCTACGAAAAAATTGATGGTGAAATGCAGAAAATTGCTAGCTAGCGCTTGTAAAAGGATCCAGAGAATGTGGTACAGTAGTTTGTTTTGTATGAAATGTGCACAAGAATCAATGTAACCATACATACAAAGTTTGTACGTATTTATACCCTAAGGGGAGAGACAGGGCTTTAGCAAGTTTCATAAAGTAATGTGGATGCGTCAACTAACTTGAGTAACTAGTTATATGAGTTACATACATACATACGATGAATTATATTCACGTAGAAGATAACAAGCCCACATGCAAAGACATGGTTAAACAAGAAAATATAACATAAAATCAAAAGGAAACAAAATGAATAAAATATGAAAAACATGCCACACAAGAGATAAATAATATATATTACACATGCATTGTTTTAATGTACCAGTCCATATCAGTAAATTAAACACTTGAAATATTTGCGAATGTGGGATTTTCTGTATCTTCCACATCCTCGCCTTTACTAAATGGTTGCTCCTTTTGAATGCTGATCGCGTGCATGACCTAGCTCATTCAAATCTTTAGTCGGAAGCTCTTTCTTGTGCTTGCTTAATGGAGTTCTTGTTTGAATAATAATTGCAAATGCTGATTGGTTGCGATCATATTCCTTTACAATGTTAATAATACGGGTCCCTTCTTCTTATTTACGACATCCAACTTTGTTGACATAGAAATCATTTTTCCTTCGTTTTGTAACGTTTGTATCGGTCTCAGATTCCATAGATAACAAATCAAATGTAGATAGTTGTAGTTAAATACGTATGCTGACTTAAAAGTTTATAGTAAAAGCTATAATAACGCTACAAATGAATATTTGCTTTCGCTTGTGTATTTTACATGAAATTTTCCACGCGGACATAAGAGAAGTCGATCATCGTGTCTCTTCTAAACGTTCTAAGAATGTTTTCGGCAAACTATATTTCGGTGTCTTTTTTATTTCGACGTGTGTTATGAGCACACCGACGGCCAAATTTTAACTCGGGCGAAACTTTTCTCAAATTCGTATGGTGAAATAAAATTCGTATAGCGAGGTGAAGATATCACAATGTTTGACTTCGTAAAGTGAAAAAATCGTATATCAAGGTAATCGTATCTCGAGGGTGCACTGTATATGTAAAGATGGATAGCTAAAGAATCTTCTAATTGGTTAAACCAGGGCTTTCCATTTTAAAACAAATAAAAAATTTGAAAAAATTCATTTTGAAGATATTTGTTTTTATATTCTCATTATTCTCATTGTTTTACAAAAAAATCTCCCTTTTGGTAACTTATTCCTAAAATCATACATAAGACACGACTACAAAATTTAATTGGGCTGGTTTTTCTGTCACTGTTTTGTTTGATTGTTCGCCGAGACTTGAAACCTTGGGACTTCCTTTTATTTTCATGTATAATATTACATTTAGTATACCATATACAGTCAAACATGGATAACTCGAGTGAAAGTGTTCGAGTTATCAGAGCGTTCAAGTTATCAGAGCACTGTCATAAGTCCATGTATTTATTAGTAGATACATGTACATATACAAACTATAATATAAATCAAAAGCGCGAATGGCTTGTTTCAAATTAAATGCTTCTAATGTAAGTTTTAAATTTTTTTCATCAGAAAGTATAGATTATTCTATCACTTGAGATTTGTTTGCTGTTTTATGTGATGTGACTGCCAGGACGTTTTCAGATTAAAATTGGAAAAACTTGATCGCTGTTGAAATGCTCCAAAGAAAAGACATCTTTTTCTTTTGAGCGTTTTAACCAAGATCAATTTTGCCGATTTTCTTGAAGTTTATACCAAGGTTACCTCGCTTTTTCTAGCCTTTATAGGACCATCACTAAGCGGATGTTCGGTAAAAATAAAATTTCAACAAACCTTTAGAAAAGTCGTTGACAAAAATATTTTGCTGATGATGGTAATAACGACGCCTACGAACTACTAAAAGTTGGGGTTTATCTCTATGGCTTAGAATAAAGTGATATTCTAAAGCGATAACAGCCGTCTCGGTAGCCGTTGGGCAAAAACTGTTTGAGTTAACGAAGTTGAGGTCGAGTTATCTGAAGCAATTTATCATTGCGTGGGAATGGACCAAACAAAACCGTTCGAGTTAACCATCTGTTCGAGCTATCCGAGGGCGAGTTATCCATGTTTGACTGTATATATATATCGCCCTGACATATAATGGTCTATGCTGATTTTACAGCTTCAAAACCAAGGTGTAGCCTGCGCTACCAATGTCTAAAATGTGATATACCATTGAAACATGACTACTTGATAGTGATTATAGCTTAAACACTGGTAATTTATGTTTCAAGATCATCGACACGTCTTATTCGTTCCTCAAGAGCTGGTGTGGGCAAGTCTTTGCAGCACAAAAACCTCATCCGTCGACTCAGGTCAATGAGTGATATGCCTGGTAAAGACGTGACCATCTGCTTGCACAAACTTGTAAACACTGATGACATCATTGCTCGCCTGACTGATGAGTTTCCTCCATCACAATCTTGCCAGCCTTCCTGCGATACCATACATCTAGACATTGCGCATGAGGTGAATAATATATAGTGAATATATATATCTGTTACAAATATATATAATATATGCATATCTTTATATATTTATTTAATGTTTTACATACCGTAATTTACGGCCTTTGAGTTGGAAATTCGGCGTCAAATTTCAAGCTTAAATCCATCCTTGCCTTTTACTATGATTTCATGGCTTGAATTCTCGTTAAACCCAACTTCAAAAGGCCGTTACAAGTCAAAGTTACATGATATGACATATAGGGATTTATTTATAAAATAGTAAAATACTAGTAATCTTACTCAACATGAGATGGATGAAACACAAAGTCCCATTCACCATTTAAACTGTCATTGCTAGGATTCTTCTAGAATAACGTGCTTTTTCAAATTTATTGCTTTTTCCGTAGGGTTTTCCTACAAGCCCACATTTTGTTGATCTATTTGACACATCCATTATTGTCCATTCATCCTTTTTCTTGGACATGAATCGCAATTCCTGATTAAAATCTTTCTTGCGGCATTGTGTTTCGGTTAAATTTGTACAATGTTATCAGAGGTGGCAGTTTCATTCTATTGGCGATCAGGCCAATAAGATGGTACATTACCATTTCCGGGCTCTACATCCTTGCTAACTGGGAACTATTCTTCTCTCGTTTTTTAATAAAATTGTTTCAAAAAAATTAAACAACAAACAAGAAAAACCTCAAAAAACATTGGCATTTTTTTAAAGCCATTGCTTCAGCTACGCATCGCCAGTCTCTGATGCCAACAGAACTGATAGCCATAAGGCGATTTGAGCCAGTAAAATGGTCGACTTATATGGTAGGTACATGTCAAAGCCAGGATTGTTCAACCAAACTTTAGATCTCGACTTAAGCGCCAGATCTTGTTGTACACCGGAATTTATGGTATATATCCATAACATATATATAATTTATATAGTTCTACATGTATTTTTATAATATATATATTTATATAATATATTTGTATAACATATATGTATATTCGTATGCTATAATATTTTGTTGTATTCATCACTAATACATTTCTAAGAAGTTAGCGTATTTCCTGCATTTGAACCCATTAGTTTTGAGCTTAAATTTCAAGTCTGCAAACCCTGCCATGTTGAGCTACAGGAAAAATATTGGTATTACGTTTTATCTCAAACTTCACAAAAAGATTTGACTGCATTTATTGGATAAGTACTTTTTCTTATATTTTGTATCTATATCTGGATGAGAATGCAGTTTTTTGGTTTGGTAATGAATCAAATAATTTGGTAATATATCGAAATTTTTGGTAATACATATAAATATATAATTTTTGGTAATACATATAAATATATAATTTTTGGTAATATATTGAAAGCCAATATTTTCACAAATGTGAGTGTATAGTTAGCTAATGAGAGCATGAAAATGTTGCTAGAAATCTACAAACGTTAGAGTACGCCAAACATTTTCAGTATTTGTTTATATTTTTACATTAGTGTGAAATGTTTCTCTAGGTTGAACATGGAGTAGATGAACTGCTCTTCAACCTGGTCATCTTGAGAAGCCTTGTTAACAGTGAAGGTGTTGTTTGGCAAGTCAAGCAAGAGCAGTACTACATAATCGAGTGCATGCCCTTCACAGCTGAGGTGGGTTGTAGCTAGTTAGCTAGCACACTTTGTACATTAGTGGTTTTGCTTACTTTACTCGATCCTCCTACATTTAAACTTAATAAAGGCATAACCTTCACAAATTTTAATAAACTTTTTACAAGTTTTCTGTATGTTTGAATGATTCTTGATTTCACCTTATGACGCTTTGTATGTGTATAAGAGACATTTGATAGCATGTGTACACTGGTACCTCGCTGCTTGACCTCTTCCTTGAATCTGTAATACAGAAGTTATTCGCTTATTCATATGAGGGCTAAAATGAGTCTCCAAGTTAAATTAGAAAACATATTTTGCAGATAATTTATAAAATTGATCTTCATAAAGTTGTTCTTAAGATGAAATAGCAGATTGTTTCTTAGGAGCTGATGCAGCGAATCTTTGACTGAGCTGTTGTTTAATTAATGAAAAACTAAATAAGTTGCTGTCTTCATTATTAATTTAAGCCATTCTAAACTAAACATACTTCAATATAAAGTTGGAATATATAAATGATTACAGTCTCGCACAAAATAGGGTTTTTCTTGGCGTGTTTGAAGCATTTCTTTAGCCCATTTGGATCCTAGCGTATTTGCTGGTGTACTTAGAATTATATAAGATAAACTCACCAGTAATCGAAAAAAGGAAAAAAAGCAAAAGTAAATAATAATTGTTGTATTTTTTGGTCAAAAATGTGCACACAAAAGTGTATTTGCTAATTAATATGTAAGGCATTATTCATTCAATGTAAATGCATTTTTTATGTCTCCTTTGAAATTTTTTTTTCTGGCAATTAAAATTAAACTCTCATTATTAAAATGCTTTGTTTTTGATTTTTTATAAAACTTAAAATATTTTGGTATTTCCCAAACATTATGAAAACTATTGAAGGCAAAGTGCCTTCAATAGTTTTCATAATAGTTAAAGTACTTAAAACATTTAATACATAATGTTTTTAGTGATGACGAGTTTGTTAGAAAATTTAATAACTGCTTTAAACACAGATCTACACCGCTACATCTGTCGCCTACATTTCACGAAAGTTTGGTTTGTCTTTTTTAGCAATTGTAAATAAAAGTACAGTAATCCGTCACTACCCTGAGGTTTAACTAGCACAGCTTCAGTGCTTCATGAGATGAAAATTATTTATTAAAATGTTTTAGAAAAGTACATTTAAATAAAAATGACAACTTGAAACAAAATTGCATAAAATGCATAAATCTCCCTCATACTCTGGCACAATGAGATCCTTGCAACAGCATCATCGTGATTGCAGTCACTGCTGTTCACATTTTTTCATTTTACAATTTGTAAAGTGTAAAGGTGTGAAATGCTTATGACACGCTTCATCATGTCTCTCAAAATTCATTAAAAAACTTAAGCATAAGAGCAAAATGTTTCGATTAAGGGAAAAGTGATTTTATCAGATACGAGTTTAGCAGTTTCGATTTCGCAGATTTTCGCTGAAGCCTGGTTTCCATATGACGGCGCAATGATCGTGCGCGGCCAGTGATCGTACGCACTGCATTTCTTGGGCTGCGATCCAGTGCTTCCATAGCGTGCGTAGGCGACATGCTTGCATTGGACAGGGTGGGAAATTTCCTTACTTTTTCGTATGGGGAGACCGATTTCTTCGGAAAAGAGTCCTCTGTTGCGACCTTGCGCTGTGATATGAAAACCAGACTTACTCTTTCGCAAGGGTGTCCGATTTCTTCGGAAAACAGCCCTCAGTTTAAAATGTGGGATAGGTTGAAAAGGTCGAGTGGTGTATCGTGGGATACATTATCGCGCGCAACCGTCGCAAGGATTCATTCTTTTGGATCCTTGCGATCAGCGTACGCATGTCATGCGTTGACGTTTCCACATCACAGCCGGCCTACGCACGACATCGTGCGCCTTGTTGCGCGCTTTGCGCTGTCATATGGAAACCAGGCTTTAGAGCGGTGGTCCCGATCCGATTAACAACAAAAAGTGAAAGAATGCTGTAGGTTACTCTACTTTTCATGATAATATTTTGAGCAGCTGAACTGATGTTACAATGTACCGTGTAGCTATCTATGTACCGTGTAGCTATCTATATGTTATAAAGTTCATCACCAGATACTTTTTGGGCCTTTCGTCACCCTCCCTGCCAAATACTACCACATTCAATGTTATAGAATGGATGCCATGGTGCCGGACAAACACAGCCCAAATCTGCGCATGAGGTCATTGACTTTTTTCCCACCATTCAATGCATCACTCCACAGGAAGCTTATAAACTGTACCTAACTCAACCTGATGGTGATTATTCTCATTCCTTATTAGTCAGAATTAAAAAGATTTTCTCCCAAGTCATGCAGTTTGAAGCTAGAGATTTTTAAAACACTGTGTCGTGAATTCATTGCAAAATAAATTTACATCCCTCTAGTGTGTTAAATAAATTTACATCCCATCTTATGTGTGTCTTATTTTCAATCCACTTATAATTGCCTTAGAGTAAACTGACGGTTTTGAGAATATCTGAATTCTGTAACTACGTGGTGGAAGAGAGATTTCTGTTGTAACTTGCAGAAATTTGCCTTCACTTGTCAAAAGTCAACTTGATAATCTATATCTATATTTCTCAAAGTATGTCCGTATGTCTGTCTGCACTCCAGCTAGAGCTATTATTAGAATAACTGTAGCTGGACAACAATGCTGCCGCAATTTCATGGAGTACCGTCATTAGAAGCCTAGCAGCTTACTTGAATTTTCCATTGGCAATGTGCCAGGCTAATAGCTTGTAAATTACAGTTGTTTGACAAAGTTTTAAAACCTGCGCAGTTGTTTTTATTTTTCTCTTAATTTATTTCAAATACACAAAACACTTCTCTCATGATATGTAGTTTGAAAATTAAAAATGGCAAATGTTGTTATATGTTAAATACAAATCAATTTTCTGTCCAGACTTTTTTATTACCCGCGGGTAGCACAGTTAGTATAAATATAGTTCAAATGAAATTCAACACTCTCTGACTAGCTCCTCTAAGTTTTTTCAATGGCAACATGAGATATTAGATCTATGCAAAAAATTATCTGGTTTAAATCCACCATAAACATTGCTCACAAAATATTCTCAAATAACAGTATTTTAGTATTTTTGTTAGAACTAGCTGTGGAACATCTCCCAGCTGCGGAACAAGCATTCCGTATTGTGGTGACGACTTATATTGCTATATCCTGTTCCTGTATTGGCACCGTAAAGCGAAATTGTCGTATATTGTATAGAGGGGCATAGAAACCCATAATGATTATCTAATGCAAACATCCCCCTAGTAAAAATCATCAAAATTTTATAAAGATACTGTACATGAGAAAAATTAGTAATGAAATAGTATGTTAACCTTAGTAACTAGAGATATATACAGTAACTTTAGTGTATTTAGTGGTTATGATCTGCAATAACATGAAGCAATAGAATGTAACATTACAAATGTATTGTTTGGCTACATTTTTAACCGAATGTAACATTGGTACATAGTATCACTACCGTAGATACATTCTCATGGCAGTTTTGTAATGGCGGCGATTACCTGTTCGTTTTTGAGCTTTTAAGAGCTTGTAATCACATTTCCACATATTTTGCACCTACAACTTTTGATACCCAATAACTGTAATATGAATTGTTTTGCAAGTCAACCTTTAAATGAATTTAGTTTACACTTGAAGTTAATTTATACATGTAGTATGTATTTTACTACACTGAGCTTTAACGTCGTCATTGGCTAATATTCTATTAACTATCCGTTTTGATTTCATTTTCACTATAGCTTGAATAACCCCTAATTGAAAAAACGAGCATCATATCTCTTTTAGGCATTGTGAGAGGGATTTTAACGACTGCCAAATTTTAATTTCGAGCGAAACTTTTGTTGATATCGTATGGCAAAAAGGCTTTGTATGACGTGGATGAAAAAGCAACATGTTCTACATCATATGAAAAAACAACGTATAACATGGTAACCGTTGGTGCACTGTATTATCTTTAATGTACTGTATATGTACGAGATTGGCTTATGTATACACATAAGCCCATTTCCCATATCATTGGCAAGATTGACATGATGATGAGAAAATGCTGCAAATGCAAAAAATGATCATACCAATATTTTAATATACTCGTATTTGAAACATGTTTATTTTCAGCCAGCTTCATTGGATTTGATCGTGAGGTGCTTAAAGACGAGCGATGGCAGCTAGTACTCAACCATCTCAACTGTAAACAAAACAAGCACCAAGATTTTTCTTTTCCACCAAACGCTACTGTTAGCAACCCAAAAGAAGCCATTATACTGCTCCTTCGGTAAGTGTATGACTTTTACTATCTTTGGTTTTACATTTACAGAAAGAAGTGAGGTAATTGTTTTATCCTCAACTTGTGGGAAAGAGTTTGTTGTACTTCATATGTGAAGAAAATATCCAGTGAGAACTTGAATTCTATTGACTGGGCTTGTTGGTGCTGTAAAGCTGTGTGCAATTGGCTAATTTTTTAAGCTGGATCAGTGAATCATTCATAGCAATTTTTGATTATTGGCTAACTGGAAATTTACCAAATAATCGATAGAAATTCAGTCGTTCATGTTTAATTTCACCAAGAAGGTTGACCCCATGATTTAGGCAGGCTGATTCTTATTCAACATCTAATGAGCTCTGGCTAGATTTCAAAGCAATCCGATACCCTTATCTTACGTTCAAACAATTGTAGTAGGTAAAACATCTTCAAGCAAATTTATTTATATAAAATAGCTTTTAAGATCCACTAGCTCACAATCCAGTGTGCTGTTCTTATTATGACTTTTGTGGCTGAGTCATTCGTCACCTGAAACAGCTGTCTAATGCAATGAGTCATGGCAGGAACTGCGGACTCCTCGATCCAACTTGGTCAGAGTTGTGTCACTACGTAAACTTCTTGAGCAGCCAGCTCACAAAAGTATTAGAGTCAGCGTTCTGTGGAGCAGCTTTTAAAGAAGAGCTTCCCGGTTTTAAGACATTTGTCATCAATTTCATGCTCAAAATGGCTGAGGTAGGTTTCTCCTTTTTCTATTTGATTCTTTTATCAAATTTTGTCAAGTATTGTGAGGTTAGCTAAACCTGTCTTGTTTGATGTTATTCACTCTCTAAGACTGAGCAAAATTAGCTGTTGGTAGATATATACCTCTTCGTTTTCACAATATATCTCATCGACAGAGGTTCAACTATCTAATCTACTGATACTCAGTATTATGGACTATCTGTAGGTGTAGGTAATCAATGCAAAAGAACTCTACAGAGGTACAGAGAAAGTTTATTTCTAAAACAAAAAGCAAACACATTAAGGCCCTTCATAAAACTAGTCATAGGTTCTTTTGTTTCCCTTCGTGAAGGATCAGTTTTCCCATACGTAATTTTATTTATTTGTTTTCCACTCTGACACCATTTGAGTTCAATAAAACGACTTGGATATACCCACAAATACTTTTCTACTTGCAGTTAATAAGTTTTAATTAGAATCACATAAAGTGCATTATATGGGTTAGCAAATGTAGTACAATATGGTGTTGTTTTGTATTATACAGGATTTCGCTACAAGGTCTCTCAAAATCGCTGAGGAAACACCTGGTCGCAACATTCATGAGGTAAATAAGCAATCACACTTGGCTACTTGCAATTTAAAGCTTTGACCACATTTGTTGAATTTTATTACCCAGCAAGAGTAATCTAGGCGTCACATAGCCTGTCTCGACAAGCTGTTGTTTTGCGGAGTTGTTCCCCCATCGAGCGGGCCAGCAACACAACAGCTTGTCACAAGACGTACTGCACCTGATGTATCAGCTGCACTGAAAGGGAGTTGTTTTCTTCCGTCTATGCGGCTTGGCTGCAATGTTATGGCGGTTGCTCCATTGGTAATTATAACGACTTTTGCGCAAAAATTAATGTAGAAAAAATAAGATTGCAACGTTTAACCAGCGACTAGTCCTTGCGGTAAACTTTAGTAGAACTTGAGAACTTAGACAACAACAGCGACTAAATATGTCGTTATTTGTGCGCTCAGTCAGTTTTATTTCTATTTTTGTATCAGTCAGTTTTATTTATTTTTATTATTATTATTTATTTTATTTATTATTTTTATTTTCAATTTATTTTATTCTTAAATTCTACTAACGTTTACAACAGAGACTGGTCTTTGGTTAAACGGTGTAATCTTTTTTTTTTCTACATAAATTTTTGCGCGAAGTTCGTTATGATTACCAATGGAACGACCGCCATAACATCGCAGCTAAGCCGCAAAGATGGAAGAGAACAACTCCCTTTCAGTGCAGCTGATGCATCAGGTGCAATACGTCTTGTGACAAGCTGTTGTGTTGCTCGCCCGCTCGACGGGGGAACAACTCCGCAAAAACAACAGCTTGTTAAGCTTGTCAGCTTGTTACAGGCTAGGCGTCACACTGGCTGCCTGATTAGCTGATAGGGCAAGCAGCACTTTCAACAAGCCTCTCCATCTTAGTTTGATAGATATGTATATTTATTGCAATGGTTAAAGTGAACTATTATGTTTGTCTGACAATTTTTGCACATATTATTTCCGTTATCAGTTCATTTAGCTCATATATCAGTTCATTTGGCTTAGGACTTGATCAAACTGCACCTAAAACTTTATGCTCTGGACAGACATGGTTATACACAGACAGACATGTCATACACGGATAGACAGTTAGATAGATGATTATATAGATGTTAGATGATGATATGTATGTATGATTAGGTAGACTTTATACAATATAACATAATTTGTTGCTTAGTTGGCTGGTAAGGTCTATAGAACTTCCATGTGATAACTTTTAGTTTTGAAATGTCTGCAAATTATCAACTGCTCATACCCTGGCAGTCTAATGTGTTTTTTTTTGTGGTGGTGAACCACAGGTAATATGTATGTGCACAACTATTTTCAAATGTTGGTAAGCAGATAATTAGGTGTAAAAGTATCAGGCTGGTTAGCCGAATGTCATGAGTTCGAATCCCATAAAATGCAATATTTTCCAAACTTCCAACTGTGACTTCGGATGAACAAACATGGATGTTGTTATAGTAAAGATTTAGCAAGGTTGATGTAATAGCTCCCAATTATTGAGCGCTAAATTTCCTTGTGAAAATATTTTTCTGTATTGCAGAAATGCATTTGCAGTAATTGAAAAAAAATGATCTGAAAATAATTTTACAATTAATCAGTTGGCTCTCATTTGCAGCTCTAACCAGTCCATATTCTTTAGTAGTTTTGTTGGTTTTTGAGTATTCTCTTATTTAAGCGAGGCATTTCATTCACTCTCTGAAATTCTACGGTAGTACCTTAATGAAGGCATGCCTTCACCCAGATTTTAAAAGTCAGGTTCTAACATAAGCTTTTGACCATGCTCTGCAACATGAAAATCTCCTACAAGACATGTCTATTTTGCTGATAAATAAGTACATTACGTTTCAAAGCTAGCGTCTGGTGAGGCCAATGACTTGCTTGAGAATCTGACCATGAAGAAGACGTGGGAGCGGTCTAACTATCCGTATCTGTTCTTCAATGAAGATGGAGAGTCTTTCACCTCGCTAGGATTTGATGCCCGAAGAGGTAAGTTGACATACCGTTAAACCTCTATTTGAATGCCATGGCACTCTATTTTTCTACCCTTTCTCGATATTGCCATTTAATTCCAGGTGGCGTTCAAATAAAGGGTGGCGCTGTAGCATTGCCTAGCTTTTCAGATTTTTGAAATGATAAATTTAACCCTTTTACAAGTGAAGCGATACTAATGTCGCCTATATTTTACACTGTTTTTCCGGCATTTTTTTTTACATTGTTTCTAAAAAATCTTATATATGCTGAAGTATCAGGATGAGTGCAAAAAGCAACTACCTTGATTATAAAATGTTAGCGTGGTGCTGCTATTAAGTATTTCAATTCGCTTTCAAAGTTTTAAAGAAAAAAACGTAAAGATTCGTAGTTTGAAAATGGACATAAAAATTTTATTTTTTAAAAGCATTTTTAATTTTTTAAAGTTAGAATACACCAAACAATGGCTGCTATTACGTCGCATGGTGTTTCTGAAGAGTATTCTTATAGTTCATCAAAACATTTTAAAGTCTTCCGGTATGACAGTATGCCGCATTATGGACGAATCTGAAAACAATGAATATTGCTTTAGACATTCGTAACTTTGAATCAATGTAATCAGCGTAATTTTGATGAGTATATTTTAGTACTACTAGTATTCTATGCTAGTACAAAATTCTAGTCACTAAAATCATGGCTACCACGAGCAACAATGCGAAAAATTTTTATTGTCATTAATGTAAACGAGTCATTATTAACCGTTTCGCGGGCGAATTTTCAGGACTATATCAGGCCCCTGTGGGCGAATTAATTTTCAGGAAAATCAATTTTTTTTAAAAGGTTTATACACTCTTTTGTATGTTATTGTGTGCATATATCTATGTATAAACATGCATATGTATTATATTATTATTAAGAATACATGTATATGTCCAGATGTATATATATATATATATATCTATATTATTAATGAATAAAAATGTATGGCATAAAAATATTTATATATGTATGTAGATCTACCAAGATAAATATATATATTGTATATCTTTTTATGATACAAGTGTACACTTTAATAAGCACAATTTCTGTACAATATGTCCAGAAGCATTCTTTTTACAAAGGCCTACATCACAGCCTTTGCACCAGGTGCTTATTCTTGTCTTTTTGTACCAATCACACAGCATCTACTGGAGTAAATACTAGACCTGTCACTACTACAAACTGATGAATTGTAGGAGATTTATCTCTTTTTATATTGGTAATATTCTTCCAGGCACCAACATCACCCCACCAACCTCATCATTATTACTGCTACCAGCTTTTTCATCAATATCACTTCCAGATGTAAAATAATTACAATCACAATTTGAACCTGATTCATTGTCATCTCTGGCTACTAAATATAAAAAGTCACAGTCAGCTGCGATTCTTTTAGTAACTCCGGTACTAGTACTTGATGTAATAGAATAATCACGCAGAGTTCTCTTAGAAGTCGTCATGGCAATAAACTAAAATAAAACTTTCGAAGCTTTCAGTAAATAACGGCTAAAACAGAACCAAAAAGAAAAAAAATAAAAATTATTTAGAAGTTTTCTAATTTTTTTCGAAATTTTTATTCATTTATTATTGCTAAAAACGATCGTTTTGTGCAAATAGAAAATTTTTTTAGAGGCTAACCGAAGCCAATATATCATAGCTTGCTATCGATCAAAAAGTAAACAAAAAACGGCATTTAGCTAACCAAAAGCCGTAATAAAAGAAATATATTTCTCTAGCGACAAAATTGTCGTTCTGCCCATTTGAAGGAGTATCGCGAAGCGACAAAAATGTCGCTTTGCCCGCGAAAGGGTTAATACTATTTTGACATTTTTTTACTGATCACTTTCTATTATGGGTTCATAAAGATAAAAAAATGTGAGATTGGCAGGCAAATAGAGGTGGTGTTCAAATGAAGGTGGCGTTCAAATAGAGGGTTTGTGGTAAATTATAATTCAGTGTCATTTGATACAAGTTAACAGTTACAATCTTTTTGCTAATAATCAAAACCTGATCTTTGTACATTTTGATACTTGAAATGTTTTTAAATGATTAGAAGGTTTCTTACTAAGTCCATTGCAAGATTTGAGATTACAGGTCAGAAATAAATTACCAAATAGTAAGCGGCGCGTGTGATCTTTCTTTACTTACACACTTTTAAAAAGAAAGTTGGACAATTATTCCACTTCTGCAGTATTTTGGCAGTTTAAAAACCTTGATATATGGTTAACAACTTTGTATGATTTAATGGTAGTCATTTTTTAGCTAATGTAAAGAAATCGTAGATTTTGGCCAGTCTAACGACTGTTGTAATCTAGATACTTTATTATTGCTACTAACTCTTGTGAAGTTTTAGCAATGACGGATGTTTGTAGGTTTACCAGTATATTTATAAAGTAATTATATTTGTACAGAATATACAGGTGAACGTTATTACAGGCTTTGCTACTGTTTCATAGCGGAATGGTGTTCTCTATCTCTTTTTACCGAGTGTTCCTCTTGCCTGGTTTGTGAGCCATACATCATGCATCTGGCTGGCTGGTCCTGCAGTTGTATCCACTGGGCATATCCATCTGCCTGGTTGATGCAGTTGGCTGGTCTGTTTGGCATGCCCAGTTGGCTTCTGCCACATTATTGTATGACTTCTTTAAGCATCAAAAGTGAAGTTTCATGGGATATTTTATTTATTGTTGCTCTAGCCTTGTGTGACGTTGCTGCTGCAGCGTTTGTAAATGTGCTTGGTCATTGTATTGAGCTGGTGAACATAGTTGGATTCAGTTTAAGTCGATATATTTTTACAATCTCTCAGCTGTGACAGCTGAGAGATTGTTATCTGACCAGATAGTACACAGATGCCTACATAATAACTTTATCTAACCTGACCTATTTCTCTTAATTTCTTTATTTAGCAAAGCACAGTCGTGGTTATGCTCTGTTCAACACAAACACCAATGAAATGTTTCCGCACCACAGCATGTCTGCTGATCTCTATCAAGCATTGCAAGCCAACCAGGTTCCTATTTCTGAAAACTTTGACCATCTTCAAAGGTAATAAAAGCACTGAAATATTTTCCTTGATTTTATTAGACATAAGCTTTATTGCATGAACCATGTCTGCACGAATTGTCAAGGACAGATATAATGTTCACAAATTTTAATCATGACGTATCCAGTCATAAAAAGCCAATAAACATCCATAAAAAATGAATGTCCAATCAATGTCCATAAACAATCAATCAACATATTGCACATAAATTAAATGTACACATAAATTTACATGTACAGGTACCACATTAATTACACATTAGTTGAAAATTAATATGTAATTAACCTTGGAATAGGAATAAAAATAAGGACTTTAAAGTTGTTTTGTTGTCTTAATGTTAAACTGTGCTTAAAGCATGATGCTATGTAAAAGTAAACAAACAAGCAAATAAACAGAGAAATTTGTAAAAATTGTTTAATAGAGTCATTAGTCATTAGCTTTATTGTTTGAACCATGTCTACAAAAATGATCACTTTTGCACCAAGTTGACTTGAAAGGCTCTCATCAGTTTATTCATCTTGTGTTCATCTATTTCATCTGACATCATCCAGTAATGGTGTACCAAAAAACATTGTATTAACTTATCAACTTTTGATCTCAAATGTGACATATTGAACGTCATTAAGAACCGTGTTTGTAAATGTTTTGTAAATGAATGTTGTAAATGTCTCAATCAAAAGTTTGTTCTAAAACCTGTCGCCCTTAAAAAAGACTAACTGTATTTGGTTGAACAACATTGAATAATACGGTTTGATAAAGTTTCACTCTACATGGTCAGCCTTTAACTTTACAAGCCAGCACTAATATTAGCAAATGAGTTTCATGAAGTTGGAAACAAACAAGTATGATTTGAAGTATGATTTCTTTTATCAGTCATTATTAGGCTTTATTTGTTTTGTTTGTCATCCAGTTTTGGCATAAGGTATGTTCATAGAACCAAGAATTTGAAGAAACAGTTCACATGCCTGATTTTTTAATAGAACCAATCTCTGTCTTTTATAAAGTCAACCTCATTGTTATTGGCATTGTTATAAATCCTTTATGTAGAACCACTTTATGTAAGTTACCACTTGTCAAAATTCATTCAAATATGGAGAGTTCATTTTCAAAATCAGCTATTTCGATGTTTTCTTAAAATTCAATATTTTTGCTCTGATAGAATGGTCTAGCCTCAAGTTTTAGCATGAGGCATTTCTTTTAGCTCAAAACAAGTTATTTTCAATATAAAACACCATGTATGAAAATTTAATAGATTTGGTTTCAAATCCAGTTATTTCTAAGCGTTTATTGCCCAGACACGGATTATGGCGATTAATGCGCAGACAGTTATTTTCAGCAAATCATCTTATTGGTTCAAAATAAATAAGTCGCGATCATTTTTGGGTCAACCATTTCGCCACAGAATTTTGCTCATTCTAAAAAACTAATTAATGGTGAATATTTCTGTCATATATAGAGCTTCAATTAAAACTAGTTTAGAATCATCAGAAAATTATACACAAGAATCAATGCATTTGTTCAGCAAAAGCAATATTTATCATTTGTTTATATTCATACATTCTGTACATTCATACATACCGCACTTTTCGCACTATTAGCCTCTACATTTTTCTGATGATTTGAGCCATGCGGCTTATATAAGGGTGCGGCTAATCTGGCTTTTTCTTTCATAGCTAGGGCACATTAACCAGATTCTCCAGTTAGTGCGCCTTTAGCAGCAAAAGAAAATACGAAACAATGCCTATTGCCTAGCGGTACTGTTCCGTACGGCACTAGGTTAAAAAGCGTCGATTAATATGAAACTGTCGTTAGGCACTGTTCCGTTTTAAACAGGAAAGTTGCTGCCGTGTTAAAATGCACCATCCTGAGTTCTGCGGCCTATACAAAGGTGCGGCCTATGTATTGTTTTATTATCATTTTTTTGAAAATAAAGCCGATGCGGCTTATATAGGGGTGCGGTTTATAGTCCGAAAAGTACGGTATATTATATATATATTGCTTAATTTGTTTAATCTCATTCCAGAGTGAAGCAGCTTAAAAAGCTTAGAAGCATTATGGCAAAGAATGTTGTGCTGCGTAATGCAGCGGCGAAGAAGTCAGTTCCTGCCATTTCCCAGAGACCTGTAGAGACACAGATGTTCTCCGACACGGATGATCCTGACCCTAACTATGTGTTGACGATGGACAATGCCAAGAAAATCTTAGCTATCCATCAAAGACTCAGGTGAACACTAGTTTCATTCAATAGCTAGTCTTCCAAATGCAGATTGTATTTGTGTGTCTGAAAATCTATGCGTTTATGTTGTAGAGTGAACATTCCTGTGATAATCATGGGGGAGACTGGCTGTGGCAAGACAAAGCTCATAGAATTTATGTGCAAGCTGCAGGTGCCCACTGAACTAAAGAATAAGATGAAAACAATGGAGATACTCAAGGTTAGGTTGACTATTTCTTAAGAGTTCGGGAAACTATGCGAATTTCAACATCAATTTCAATGTATCCTGATTGTCACAATCAGGGCATTCCATACTTCAAGTCTTTAGAGGGTTTGACATTTTTTACCATATTGGGATGCCCTGGCTCAGTTGATTCAATGTTAATTAGTAAATACAGTCATACCTCGAAATATGAGTGCAGCAACATACGAGAAAATTGAGATATGAGCAAAATTTTCCTTGGGATACAAAAAATCTTTGAAATATGAACATGTGAGCCGGTTCTTGATTACCACTAAATGGCCAAGTATGCCAAATTGTGGAAAATTGACACACGGGCTCAGTCCCTGAGCGCATTAAAGCTTGACTTGCAACAAAATTCACATTACAGTTTTTTGGTATCAAAAGATTCGCCATGTCTTACTCTGTTGTGTTGTAGGTGCCACATATGTGAAAATGTGATTATAAGCTCTTAAAAGCACGAAAAGCCGCCGTAGATTGGAATCTCTTTATTTCTCTGCCGTAGTCATGAAATTTGGTTATCGTCTTGTCACGTGCTGTTCTCACAGGAGTTGAAAGGCCAATAAAAAGCTCAATATAAAACTTATCGTAGCACTAGTTTATGACAAACACTTCGGGTTTTACCGAAGACCCCGTATCAAATATAGATGCCCGCTACTTTACAGATTTGTTTCGGTTTGGTCTAATCGGCAAGTCGTAATCTGATCATGTGACCCAATACTTCGCAAATAATTTCTGCAGCACTTTTTGATTATCACAAATGACCAACAGGCTCATCATTATCAGACAATGATATGTACTCCTTCAAGCTAAGGCTAAAAAATTAAACAAGTTTTTACGGTAAGTTATAAGATATCAGCGCTAAAAGTGACAGCATTAAAATGACGATAAAACAGACGCGTAAGAACAATAAACATGGTTTTATTGAATGCGTAAAGTATATTTGTGAAAATATTTCTACGAATAAGGTTGCATGAACGTGTAAACAGAAACCATCTAACACAGCTACGTCACATTTGAGCCGTTTTGGAAAGAGAATCCAAACTACGGCGGTCTCGTGTGGCTGCGATTAACTGTTCATTTTTGAGCTTTTAAGAGCTTGTAATCACATTTCCACATATTTTGCACCTACAACACAACAGAGTAAGACATGGTGAATCTTTTCATATCAAATAACTGTAATGTCAATTTTTTGCAAGTCAAACTTTAAGCTAATAAGTTGAGGTATGGCTGTAGACTAAAAGATGAATTTTACAAAAATTCTTAGCATATTTTATCAGAAAGTATCGGTATTTTTGTATCATCCAATTAACTATCAATGATCTAGTACTCTAGTAGATCTTTTTAGATCTATCTACTGTTTTCGATCCTATCGGCGATTTTTCTCTCAACGCTCACGTCAAGCACAAGTGCGATTGTGACATCTATAGTTGCAAAGTGACTGACAGAATCGAGTTGGAGGCATTAGCCGATATCTACTATAGCAACTAGTGGCGTAATTTTCCACTAATTTTTTTTCTGCACGTTTCCATGACGATAAAGTTTTGTTCATTTTAATTTTGAAATACCCTGGCAGTCAGATCACCTCAAGCATAAAAAGCAACCGTAAATGTTAGAAAATACTTATATAGTTTGTTAAAACCTATCAAAACTCTGCCAATTCATCTTCAACATAGTCAAGCTGCAGCTTTCCAAAACTTAAATAATGCATTTTATAAACAAAACATCTTTTAACCAACATTTTTTTTAAAGAATGATGTCTTATTTTCTCAAAAAATGTTTCCTTGAAGGGCTGATATTACATTCCCTCTGATCAAACTCATGAAGTGAACAATTTAATTTTATTTCTACGATTTTAACAGCAAAATAATACAGGTAATGCTAATACCACCAAAACAGCACTAGATAAATGCTATAAAATGAATTGCATACAGAAGTTCAGTAACTGTGTAGCCTTATATATTTCATGATTGTAATTATAATATATGTTGATTCATTCAGATCCATGGCGGGACAACTGAAGAGGATATTATACAGAGGATTAGAAAATCCCAGGACCTTGCTAAGACCAATCAAACAATCGCTGAAGATTATGCTAATCAATTTGACTTCAAACAGGTATTATAATAATAATAATAATGGCATGCTTCTGTCATGTAGTGACAATGCTTGGTAGTGTTCTCTAGGTTTTTATAAGCTACCCTGGGTGGTCCTAACACTTGTCAAGGGCTTCTTCTGGAACTGTCAGATTAACCTGAAGGGATACATTTTTGCAACACGTTCAGTCTGACAGAGCCAGGTAGCCATTCCACTTGTCCAATGTGCGAAGGACAGAGGTGGATCTTTAACGTGCCCACATTGTCAGTGTGGTACACGGGGCCTCCAAGTTAAGGTCTAGATCCGAAAGACCCAGCAATGTAGGGTTGAAAGCTTGCTGAGAGCTTTTTGTCAGATTGGCATTAAGCATGGCTCGAACCACCAACCCCATGGTTGACAGTCAAAGATGATACCACTTTGACTGTCACTTTGAAACAGGTATTAGCAGAGTTCATACAGTATTCTATTCTCGTAAGATTTACTTTATTGTATTATAATAAGATTGGTAATTTTAATTATAATATGTAAATTATATTTTGAAAATTATATTTTATTTTTTCATAAATTGAACGTGTTGAATTGACAGGCTTTTCACAATCTAAAACTCGTAGCAATTTTTTATTACAAAGCTTTTCGTCTTTTTGAGCTGACTGAGTGTGCTTTTAGCGCTACAAAGAGGATTAGTATGGTTAACCTCTAGTGTCTCCTTTCACTCTGAAGTGCTATGCTTGTTCTTCCCATTGCCAATGTTGCTATATAATTTATTATTAATTGTACCGATCAAATTAGCGATCAAATTTTTGCTTGTTTATCTACCGTCTTAGAGTTGAGTTCCATTTTGTGTTTTGGTTACAAGAATGCTTGAATGATTGGATTTGGCATCAGTTTCTGAATGTTAATTTTTAATCTCAATTTTAGTTAACAATCAAGTTTACTGGTAAATTACGACTTACGCTGTTTAATTTTATTGACTAAATCAACTCCAATTATATCTGCTATTTGTTCTTAAACCTAAGATGCTCTCAATGTGTAGATTAATTGCTTAAACAAATTTTCTAGGTTCCAGTCATATATACTGTGCTCTTCCTGGATGAGGTGAACACCACAGAGGCTATTGGACTAATAAAAGAAATCATGTGTGACAATCGAATGAATGGAGTTGACCTACCGCGTGACTCTCGACTGAAGATTGTTGCTGCCTGTAATCCATATAGAAGGTAAATCACATAAGCACGGTGCCAATGTTGTTAGTTGCTTGTGAAAGGTCAAACTAATTAAATTGCTTAAAGCCATGCCACTGTATATGTCATATAGCAGTTCAAATTCGACATCTGAGACCATGAACCATCTATTAAATCCATTCGTTTTCAGTTTGATAAGTTTGGTAAGTTTGACTTTATGAAGCATGTCTGAAAATTTTTTTTTACGGTGACCATTGCTCAAACAGAGAGTTTGCAATTTGACCAAATTTAACACATTCTCGTTTGTAGACAGGCTCTACTCCTGATGCTATGCTATATACAGAGCACCCTCAGGATACGATTACACTGATATACAATTTTTTCACCTTACGAAGTGGAACAGGATATGATTTTTTACCTCACCTTTTTCACCTCAATCCTTTTTCACCATACAATTTCAATGAAATCTTTGCCCGAGTTCTAAGACTAAGACACCAAGTTGCTGTTCATCAAAAATGTTTTTGCAACGCCTAAAAGAGACCATGACTGATTTTCACAGTTCAGCAATTCTCATGTGTGAAACGGTAATACTTCCTCTTTGAAACCATTAGCAAAGTTGGAGTTGCGATCTCCTCAAACAGAAGGTTAGACAACTTCCCTTAACCTGCTAACAAAAATCCACTTCACGAAAACAGCATCATTCGGGCTTTCATGCCGAGTTGCGTTGAAAAAGTTCTCAACAAGTCCGCTAAAAGTTATAGAGACTGACAAACTGATAAGCGATAAAATGTTAGTGGTAAAAAGTTCAGTAAAATATTGAAAATACATATTAAAGCTTAGCTTTGAGTGTGTGTTTAGTAAGCTAAACTTATTTGAAGTGAATTCCAAGTTTATGTTATACATACGACTGCCTTCAAGGTGAGAAATCTCTGCCGGTACATTATAATGTTACATTTTATTGCAGATTATAACCGCTAAATACAATAAAGTTTCTGTAAGTAACTATAGTTACTAAGGTTAACATACTTATTTGTTACTAGTTGTTAATATTGACAGCATTTGTGTAAAATTGTGATGATTTTTACCAGGGATGTTTGCATTATATAATTACAATGGTCTCTATATCCCTACATTCAATTTTTTCACTTAATGATGCCAACCCTGGAACACATCAAAATCTTATCTTTGAGGATACACTGTATGCGTTGTTGCTGGACTTTCCCAATCTTAGCAACCCTGATTAACATTTAGGGTGTTAATACATAATTTGTTTATGGACACAGATGTGTGTGTTTATATATAGATTAGTGATGCAATACCTTCAAATAAAATAGAACTTGAGGAACAAATGCAAAGGAGTCTGTGAAATACAGATTTGAATGAGAAATAAAACTGAGTTCGTTCAAGCTAATGAGTACAGAAGGGTAAAACCGTCCGCAGCGAAAGCCAAGTTTGAGTTTGAGCCTTCTTGTTTTTATCTACATAAAATATCGATGCATGATAGTTTTTAATATCGCTTCTATTCCTTTGTTAACTTGTGTCTAGGCACAGTCCAGCGATGATTGAGAAGCTGAAGAAGGCTGGTCTGGGATATAATGTCAGTGAAGAAGAAACTATAGACAAATTTGGTGAGTTACCTGCAAAGACCTGCCAAGTTACCTTAAAACATTTTTCAAGTAAATAATGTACTTCGAGCATTATGATAAAGTTTCAGAGCATTGAGAATTCCATCAGTTGATGCCATAAAAGAGCCACAAAAATGTAACAGACGGCGCTTGGCCGCTTTTTTAGGCATTTTTTAAAAGACCGGGAATGTGTCGAGTCTGATGACATATCAATATTATCATGGCTTACGGCCTTATTACTACACTAAAAATAAAATAATCACTCTCAGTAGTACCATTCTTCGATAAATATCACCGAAAGTCCATTGATCTACAATTATTGAAACTTTCGTAGCTTCAATGTTTCTCACAGAATTGTTATAAAAAAATAAAGTTTTTGCGAAGCTAGGTTCAATGTGGGTTGTAAACATATTTTCTATTAGTTCAGCACATGCAGACAATTGCTTCCTGTCGATGAGATACAGATATGTTAGGCTAATTTACTACTTACTAAGGGCAAATGTTTTGTACAATGGTTACTAAAGCCACACCATGTGGCTTTAGTAACCATTGTACAAACAAAGTAAGCACTAGCGTTTCGAATGACCAAGAGCCACACTATGTGGCTCTTGGTCATTCACAAACGCTTTGCCTAGCCGTACCACGCTTGGCCTAGCCGTACCACGCAGGCTCATGGCGGCAAAAGAGTTAATACCTAGGCGATCAATATCCATTATGCACCATTAAATAGCCACAATGCAGTGATTAGCAAAGTTTCTTAGTCGAGGGTAAACAAAATAGGAGCTAATGCTAGTGCTGCACGATAACACGATATAATTCGATATGGTGCTATATTTCAGTGGATAATTTTATATTTGGTCAGTTTTCAAGTCGATATGAATATCGATATCGAAATATCGGCTTATTTCATTTTGAAAAAATGGAGTTGTCTATTCTCTTTATTGTAACGAGGTGACAACTCCTGTTTTTCAACCAATATTAACCAATATCCTCTCATATCGTTCATGTTAAAGCCTAACACTATATATCGAAAGAAGACAACTCCAATGTTCGATATTTTTCGATATTCGATATATTTTGAGACCAAATAATCGAATGTACATGCAAAGATATCGTGCAGCACTAGCTAATGCCCTTTTACTTACAGTCACTGCCCTTGTCACCTGTTATAATCTAAAGATGGCTGTTTAAATTTTAGCAAGAAGTTGTTAATCTTTGAGCAACTTCATCTTTAATCAGAATATTTTTATAGTAAGTAAACTGAACTTTATTCTCTATTCTGAAAATTTGCAAGTTTCTATCACATAACATTCAGGTATTGTTCATGTGCGCAGTTAAAGCGCTGAATACTATTTGTTTTCAAGTGTCGTAACACCGCATTGAAACTAAACAATGATCATAAATTCACTATTTTTGACAATACAGAAGACACCCCTATAACGTATACCTTCTATATCGTAAATTCCACATAGCGTTCATCAATTTATGCAAAGGTTTGTTTCACGTTACATAAAACAATTTCATGTAATGTAAAGTGTCAAGTCGGTGCAAGTTCTCCCATTCCATTTGAATAACGCGAATCTCATAGTTAGCCTAAAACATATTGCTTTCTCTCTTGTCGCACCGCGGAGAGAAAACCGACGTAGGACATACCGAGTACCGAGAACGACATACCGGATTATTTTTATTATGTCAGTCTAATTCGCCGAGAGAGATTGTCAGGTGGGTTGATGAGGCGTGGAGAATAAGTAGCTGTACTGTGCAATTATTCGAGCTTTAGTGCGTCAGTCTACCAATCTAAATGTCACAAGTCAGAGTATCATGGAAAGCTTTCCATTTTCCTAACCTTAAACCCAGACGATGAGCAGATGGACGGACGGTTAAACACCCCTCTTATTGTAATACGATATATTTTGTTTCACTTTATTTTAGTCGTAAAAAACATTTTTTATTATTTTTCTTTTGCAGAATAGATATTGCTGTCCATAAAAAAATAAATAAATTGACATTGAAGATCTGCACTGCCCTTAACTTATTGTAAAATTCCTGCAATCACTAACCATAAATCGAGTGAAATTGATAAGAAAAATGAGAAAAGTTGTCGATACAAACTAATATTACTACAGTTACCACCCAGTCATTAAATTGAAAAGTCAAATTTAATCTTTTTCCTTTATGAAGGGGTAAAGGGCTGAGTTTGGGAAAATCTTGGAACAAATTAAGCAATTGACATGTATTTTATTGTTTGTATAACATAGTCCTTCTAGTGATTATTAAAATGATTAAAACTCTAACTCTATTAGCTCACAGAGGTTATTACAACTTAGGAACATGGTCTCTCTATAGGGGGTTCATTATTATATTACTATTTTATTATGTTTACTAGCTGTGCTACCGGGCATTGCCCGGGTATTAAAAATCAGCTTATAAACAATGAGAGTTGCCTGTTACTTGCTATCAGCCTGGCATGTTGCCAACATATAATTTGAGTAAGCTTACTTATAAGAGCTACCAGCTTCTCATGAAGTTAGGCCATCTCCCTGCGTAGTAATGGAAAGTCATTGCCCATTTCCTCCCATGTACCGCCTGGGAAGCTATCAAGCTTGTGTGGCCAAAATAGTAAGGTCTGGTGAACTGGAGGGTCCGAAATCAAATCCTCTGGGATATGGATTCTCAGTTTTAAAATTTTAATAGTTATATCTGGACACGCATACACACATATACACAAACTTTGAGAAATATCTATATATATAAATTATAAAAACTATCAAGTCCTATTACTGTACTTTTAAGTCAGAATCAGTGATTGCAAAGTCTAGTTCTGTGGTGTTCACTAATGGCAGGCATTACTGCAAAGCAAAAGCAGCACAAAAATAAACTCAATTTTATCTCGGCGCTCGGCATAATGGAAGACAAATGAGTATCTATGAGTGACAAATGAGTGACAAATCTATCAGCCACATGCAATGTTCTATCGAATGCATACAACCCATTGCAAGTTCATAGACAGGATTTTCTAAATGGTAAATGTTGGAGTTCAAGTTAACACAACTACCATTTATAGCCTAAAATCTGCAAGTTTGGTTTCCTTGTTCTGTATACCCTTCTAAACAAACACAACATGTGTATTCGTGTAACCTAAAGGAAAAAGACTTGGAATTTTAAATAAGCTAAACTAGGAGCGTTATTAGAGAGAAACTAACACTGCTGCGAGGTTGTTATTTGGGTTAAATTTCCTCAGTAGTAACTCTCTGCTAGTAGTAGGAGTGCCAGTCTAAATAAATTCATTGAATAAGGTTCTCTTGTCTTAATGATTATGCATGAATTTTAATAAGGTGAAATTTTTTTTAATCTTCTGATCCATTCTTTGAGTTAGTCACACATTTGTAAAAATCTCAAACAGTATTAAGCTTGTTTATTCTAAAATGCTAGGCAGTTTTATAATTGAGTTTATATCTCCTATATAAGATTTAAAGGTTGACTTGCAACAAGATTCACTTTACAGTTATTTGGTATCAAAAGATTCATCATGTCTTACTCTGCTGTGTTGTAGATGCAAAATAGGTGGAAAAGCGATCACAAGCTCTTAAAAGCTAAAAAAACCAACAGTTAATCGCGGCCATCCCGAACACGCCGTAGATTTGAATCTCTTTCCAAAACGGCTCAAGTGGGACTTAGTTGAACACGATGGCTAATGTTTACACTTTCATGCACCCTTATTCGTCAAAATATTTTCATGTGTATTAAATGTGAAATAAAATCATGTGTATTGTCCTTGCGCGTCTGTTTCATCATCACTGTAATGCTATCACCTTGAACACTGATATCTCATAACCTATCATGAAAAATCGTTTAATTTTTTAACTTTAGCTCGAAGGAGTGCATATCAACATCTGATAAACATGAGGAGCCTGTTGGTCACCTGTGATGGTCGAAAAATGCTCTAGAAATTGTTTGCGGTATTTTGCAGGAAGTATGTGACCTCACATGATCAGATTACGACTAGATGAATAGACCAAGCTAAAACAAAACTGTAAAGTAGCGAGCATCTATATTTGATAAGGGCTTTTCAGTAGAACCCGAAGTGTTTGTCATAAACTAGTGTTACGAGACATTTCATATTAAGCCTTTTATTGACAAATCACGTGATAACAGCACTAATAACCACAATGTTTGAGTGGTGGACCAGGTGAAGTTTAGTACGTCGTCGAAATAAATGGTTTCCAAACTAGGTTTTGAGATTGCAGTGCTCAAACTAACAGCATTACAATGATGACGAAACAGACGCGTTAGGACAATAGACATGGTTTTATTAAATGCATGAAATATATTTGTCAAAAGATTTTGACGAATGAGGTTGCATGAAAGTGTAAACGGAAGCCATCTTGTTCAACTACGGCCCATTTGAGCCATTTTGGAAATGGATTCTAATCTAGGGTGTTTTCGTGATGGCTGCGAGTGACTGTTCGTTTTTGAGCTGTTAAGAGCTTGTAATCACATTCCCACATATTTTGCACCTATAAACATAACACCTACCAATAGAGCAGAGTAAGGCATGGCGAACCTTTTGATACCAAATACCTGAAATGTGAATTCTGTTGCACGTCAACTTTTAAAAGTTATTGAATTGCTGTTGTTGCGTCTTTAGGCAAGATCCCTATGCGCCACCTTGTGTACAGAGTACAGGCACTTCCACAGAGTCTCCTGCCCCTTGTCTGGGACTTTGGTACCCTACAATCTGAGGGTTCAACATCTCCGGTTGACAGTGTAGAGGGAGCCTACATCAAGCAGATGATCATTAAATTTGTATGTCTATTACAATCTCATACTGTATAATATTGTTTAAAACATCGGATATGTAAAACATATTTACTTGTAGCTAATAGTTGGCAACCAAAAGGGTGTAGTAATTACTTTCAATATGATTAAGAATAGTTTGTGGCTGCCTTAGCTTAACTTAAAATTCTGGAAAAATTTATTGATCACTTGTACATTCAAAGTGATACTTGTGCTATCTGTCTCTCCAATGCTGTCTAGCACAGTTTAGTTCTGTTTTTCTGATGCAGCATCGTATTTTAGTGTTCATATTTTTTACAATTTGACAACTATTGTAATATTGTATGATAACGTAATATAGTAATATGATAGCATACTATAATATTTGTACATTTTTAGAATAGCGCAAGTGAAGATGGCAACATTAGGTTTGATCACCAAACCCAACAGCTAGCAGAACTTCTTTCGATCTCCCAGCAGTTCATGCGAAAACAGAAGGTGAGGAAAGAACTCTTTGATAAAATATGCAAGAAGTCTGATATGCTTTATTGTAGCGTGGTTACAGGTAGGGTGAATACATGAAGGGTGGTTTTTTAGTTTATTTATTGTTATATTTTATTGTAATTTTTTATTGTTATATTTTATTGTTTATTATTGTTGTGTTTATTTGAACAGGTTTGATCATAATCGATTCCAATCCTACTATTTATCAAAATCGTATATTTTCCGTTTTGTCTTACGCTGCTCCAAGATGATATCCCTTTGTATGGAAAACTAATAAAGAGAAATTGAACACTTTCAAAATTTAAGCTCTAGGATTTTGCTACCTGATATGAGCAGTTACAAATGTCTAAATGCCCATAAGCATAATGCTCCAATGCCCAACATTGGAGCTAAGTTTTTTGTTAGATATTTGCTTTTTAAAATATTAAAATCATATATCCAACCTGCCTGACTATCCATTACATTCTTATTCCCCAATAAATGTATCACACACCAACACCTTGCCAATTTACATTGTAAAACAGTGCTATGCAAAAAGAGCTGTTTTCAATACACATCTAGTTTACCATACTATTGTTTGATTATGTCTCATAGTCTAACTTGTTCTAAATGCCATTGATGGTGGTAATAAAGTTAATATTTGTCTATCTAACTCAAAACAGAGTTATAATAGCTAAGCCAAAACTTTGCTAAATGAAATGTACCATGCAAAGATTAGGTCTGAACATCAATAGTTTGAAGAGGCTTATTTTATATAAATTCCTCTTACAATTCCTTCCTAAATTTAAACTAGAACACCAGACCTGGAAACAACAGCTTAGTGTTCAATTCTTAGGGTTAAATTGCTCTCTGTAACTTGTCATGTCTCCAGTTGCTGTGGTTCTCTTGTCACTGGACTCAGACATTTCCAGCTAAGATCACAGAGCCACTCTTTGTACAACAATGCTCTTAAAACATGCACAGTCTCTGCTTGCAGTAGCTAAGCTGACATCTTACCTCGCTTTGATAAATTACTCAAGCAATGCTGAAAAATGCACCCATGCAATTTCCTGTTATTTCAAGAAATGTATAGACAGTTCTTCTAGTGCTCAGAGATCTATCAGCGAATTTTAATGCAGTGTAGTAGTTTGATAAATGGTCAGAATACCCATTGTTAGAACACAACATTAGGGCTTCATTTGGTTTCAACATTTTCGGATGAAAGATATACTACTCATATGCTCTATTTTGTGAACATTTGTTTGAACATATATACATGTATCTATTTTGTGAACATTTCTTTGATCAAATATTATAACCATTGCATGATTCTATTTTGGTCTGTCGGTTTAAAATTAGCCAATGAAAATTTCAGTAGAACTTTTTGGAGAGTTGGCTCATTATTTTTAATCATTATTTTTATTATCTTATAAATTATAAATATATTTAAGTTTTTATATTAGCATCCACAGTTTGTTTGGAAACCCAACTCATGATTCATTAGCACGTGTCTTTGCAGGATGAGTGCAGCTTCGTGAGTCTTAGGGACATCCAAAGGTTCCTTGATGTAGCCAGCTGGTTCTACACTAAGAGGAGACAACTCTTTCCTGCAATGGACAAACTGTTGGAGCCAGACCCTATTTTAACTATAGCAGAAGGAAATGGTGATGCGCTTCCCACGTATCACAAGGTATGGCATGGCTTTTATTTTCAATCACTGCGAAGAAAATAAAATGCTTGGTTTTTGATAAATGTTGGCCATCATTGTGAGAGTTAGAAATGATTATGAAATACGTGCCTAATTATGGTAGTAGGCTTAAATTCTGCTGTATTTATGATAGTAGTGTTATAGTTTTGGTATTGTGGGAATATGACATCTCAAAGAGATGTTTTGAATCGCTCACTATATGCAGGCCATAATAACATGCCGCCCAATTATAAAATTTTTAATTTAAAGGTTCTTTAAATTAATACGCAATTCTCAGTCCATTCTACTCAACATCTTACTCTAACTAGAGGAAGGGAGGGGGGGATTGGGTACTATTAGTGCAAATACACTGCATGTAAAGTTGTATGTGACGAGTGAAAAGGCACCAATCTTCACGCATGTCCATTCAATTACAGACTTATTACTGGCATAGAGTACTATTGTCAACCATGCACTTTCTTGCGTGTGCATGCTCTTTTCGTGAGAACAAAAACCGGACAGATCAGAAGTTAAATTTTTAAGTTTTTTGGAATGCAGTTGACCATCAATTTATTATTTAGCAAATTGACTACCTACCTATTCGAATTGAACGAAATTAATAACTTTTCAGCTATTTTACTCACTATATCAGTTATGTATTTTATTCTTTGATTTAGCCCACTGATGTGGTAAGAAGTATCCTGCTCGCAGTTGGGGTTTCCTATTTGGCCAGACTAGAACCTTCTACTAGAACAGCCTACATGAAAACTATCAGTGGAAAAATCCGTCAATTGATGGGAAGCTACATTGTGGATGGAACTGAATGCTTGTCTCAGCAAGTTAGCATGTAAGAAACTAACTAGATGAGTAATTGGTAATTTCTTCGACGTGTACACTTCATAACTAAAGTTTACTTTGCACACAATGTCTTCTGTCACTAAATTGCATGATCCGCAAGTTTGCATAATTCGCATGATGGAAATGGCAAAAATCCGCTAGTCAAACGAGGTTTGTTTCTAACCAATTTTCACCCAATTTTTCATGCATCTTTCATGATGGACAGGCACTTGCGGATGATGCATCGCACAAAATTTCACGTAAGCTATTCCATTTTAAACATTTTCCAAATTTCAGTAGTTCATATGTCGATTTGAACAGTTCCGAATGCACCGCCATGACCTCTGGCATAGATATTCTTATTCCTTTTAGCACAGCATCTGCGTTAATCCACGACATGCGAATGTCCATTGAATTTCTTATCGCGCAGTTACTCAGAATGCGCACAACTCCAAATTCGTGTCGTGGATTCGCATAAAGGTGTTTTTCAGTTTTATTCAAAAATGGCTGCAAACATTCAGAACATTATTTACTGATGCGGCATCAATCCTAGGTAACTGACCATTCATGGCAACTTGTTCCAGATCACACTAGTTTAAAATTTACTAGTTTGATAATCTTTTCCACATGTTTACATCTATTAAAGTCTGTCTCAATTTAGCTTCTCTAGTGGTTTAATCGTCTTCATAATCAGAGCTCTGTCCGAAGCTACTCTAAGAATGTTAGGAAAAAAGATTGTATCACTGTATTCAGGAATCGAATTTGGATTCAAAGCTAATAGCACTACCACTGCACCATTTTGCAACCTTGCAACATCTCAGAATAATTGTGCACATAGTTATTATGCCTGATGATCTCACACTGCGCAGGACTGCCAGCGCACTAGTTAATATAATAAGGCTTATTTATGCATATTATTATATATTTATAGTTATGTAGTTATAGGCAACTATATTTTAAATAGCTAACTTTAGCAATTCATCTCTTATGAATCTTTGAAAGTTATATTTGGACATTTAAACATTGCTGCTTGCTTATAAGTTCTATTCATACCTAGCAGTTTTTGCAACATTACTTAGTGTCTAATGAGTAATTCATGAACGAAGTATATTTTTACTGTAGTGGAATTAAACGAATTAAACATTTGTTTGATTACTATTTTAGAAAAACATTTTTATATATACTACTACCTTTGCAGTCTAATGTGCTGTGATCGATCCTCTGTGATCACATGACCAGCTGTCAAATTTCGCTTAGAATTATCCAACTGATTTTGATGAAATGTTTCTTAATTTAATTGAAAATCAAGATTGAAAAAACTCACCTCTGATTGGACAAGTGGAGGTCTTGCCAACATCTATGCCCAAACTGCGTGTGGTAGGCCATCTTGAGAATCTATATCAAGCATGCAATCGCATGGCGTCTGCTGACACTGGACACTGTATGTTATTTTGCCTACATCTCCATCCAACTCGAGCGCTGTCACTCTGTTAACCTGACTCCCTTTTGTGATGTCCTATCAAAAGATTTCAACCAAGAGCTTATTTTGTTATATTAAATCAAGTTATACTATATTATATTGCAATGAATTACATGTATATTAAATTGCATAGTATAAAATAATATTATAAATCTGGTGGGTTACGTTTTACTCGTAATATCAAGCCAAAGAAAGAGGGTCATTACCGACTTTGATTGAACTACCTTGACCTTGGGGTTTAGGAACTCCTGGTACCTTCGATTTTTTATTTTAGTTAGTTGTAATATTTATATTTCCAATAATATTTGTATTTCCAGCAACAAATAGTTGTATAGTCATGAGAAGTTTGTTTGACTCTTTCGCTACCCAATTCATTTTTGTACTGGAACATAATTAAATATTTCGTGAAACCTGATATTCAGCATAAAATTGTAGATCAGCTGTTGCCATAAAAAGGCTACAAATATGTTACAGAATGGGTCCGAACGCTTTTTCGCTTTTTAATCTAATTTACCTCTGTTGACAGGTGCCAGGACCTGTTCGCCAATGAGGTTGTTGACCCAGAGCAACACAAGAACATAGCCAAGAACAAAGCACTCAAAGAAAATGTCTTCATGATGATAGTCTGCATAGAGACAAGGATTCCTCTCTTTGTTATTGGAAAGCCTGGCAGTTCCAAGTCACTCTCTAAGTCAATGGTTGTGGATGCCATGAAAGGAGATGCTTCAAAGAGAGATCTGTTCAGGACTATGAAGAATGCAAGTAGCATGAGCTATTATCAGTTTCTATCCTGTAATGCCTGCTATATGTTTTTTATTGCAGTTTTTGTACGAAATAAACTGTACTCCCTTGTTGGAAAGCGAAAATTTTTATTTAGTACATTGTTACTCATGGCAAATTTAGTCAATTGCCATAAATTATATATCAATTTATTTCTCATTTTGACCTGTTTTCAAATATTTAAACCCAATATTAAATATATAGTAAAATTATATTTCTAGATTATGGAGGCTAAATTCTGAACATTTCATTTTTTATTATTTGAAAATAATACAGTGCACCCTCGAGATACGATGTTAATTCGTTCCAGGGTTGGCATCGTATGGTGAAAAAAGCGTATATTGGGGTATAGAGACCATTGTAATTATACAATGCAAACACCCCCTGGAAAAATCGTCAATTTTTTTTTATAAAAATGTGTACATATTGACAATTAGCAACAAAATAGTATGTTGACTTTAGTAATTATAGTTACCTACAGTAACTGTATTGTATTTAGTGTATTTTAATGGTTATGATCTGCAATAAAACGCAAAATTATAATGTGTGTACCAAATGTAGTACGTACGGTAAGGAGTTCTTGCCTTCAAAAGGTACGCATAACATAAACTTTGAATTCACTTCAAGTAAGTTTAGCTTGCTAAGCCTACACTTAAAACTAAGTTTTAGTATGTATTTTGAACTATTTTACTGAATTTCAAATTTTTATCACGAAATTTTATCCTTCAGCAGTTCCTATCTTCACTTTCACTATCAACTTTAGCCTATCTGGTTGAAACCTTTTTCAACCTAAATCAATGAGGCTGAGCGATGCGGTTATGGAAAGCGGCCTCTCGCACACTTTACCATTTAATGGCTACTGAAAAGAAAAATAAAAATATATTTTCTATACTTGACGTACATACCTTTGGAGTAACGTGGCTTCAGCTGGTACGTGTAGCGGGTAAAGCAGAAAGGAGGCAAAAACGTATCAATGCTAATTATGGTGCTGTACACTTGTAAATAAATTTAAAACGTAATGAATTGGAATTTTTAGCAGGCTAAAAGAAGTTGTCCATTCCCGTCCAATTTTTCTTTTTCTACGAAAAATTTGATGGTGCAATGCAGAAAAATGCTAGCTAGCGCTTGTAAAAGGATCCAGAGAATGTGGTACAGTAGTTTGTCTTGTATGAAATGTGCACAAGAATCAATGTAACCATACATACAAAGTTTGTACGAATTTATACCCTATGGGGAGACAGGGCTTTAGCAAGTTTCAGAAAGTAATGTGGATGCATCAACTATCTTGAGTAGCTAGTTATATGAGTTACATACATACATACATACATACATACATACATACATACATACATACATACATACATACATACATACATACGTTGAATTGTATTCACGTAGAAGGTAACAAGCCCATATGCAAAGACATGGCTAAACAAGAAAATATAACATAAAATCAAAAGGAAACAAATTAAATGAATAAAATATGAAAAACATGCCACACAAGAGATGAATAATATATATTATACATGCATTGTTTTAATGTACCAGTCCACATCAGTAAATTAAACACTGGAAATGTTTCTGCGAATGTGAGATTTTCTGTATCTTCTACATCCTCGCCTTTACTAAATGGTTGCTCCTTTTGAATGCTGATCGCGTGCATGACCTAGCTCATTCAAATCTTCAGTCGGAAGCTCTTTCTTGTGCTTGCTTTAATGGAGTTCTTATTTTAATAATAATTTCAAATGCTGATTGGTTGCGATCATATTCCTTAACAATGTTAATAATACGGGTCCCTTCTTCTTATTTACGACATCCAACTTTGTTGACATAGAAATAATTCTTCCTCCATTTTGTAACGTTTGTATCGGTCTCAGATTCCATAGATAACGAATTAAATGTAGATAGTTGTAGTTATATACGTATGCTGACTTAAAAGTTTATAGTAAAAGCTATAATAACGCTACAAATGAATATTTGCTCTCGCTTGTGTATTTTACACGAAATTTTCCACGCGGACATGAGAGAAGTCGATCATCGTGTCTCTTCTAAACGTTCTAAGAATGTTTTCGGCAAACTATATTTCGGTGTCTTTTTTATTTCGACGTGTGTTATGAGCACACCGACGGCAAAATTTTAACTCGGGCGAAACTTTTCTCAAATTCGTATGGTGAAATAAAATTCGTATAGCAAGGTGAAGATATCACAATGTTTGACTTCGTAAGGTGAAAAAATCGTATATCAGGGTATTCGTATCTCGAGGGTGCACTGTACTCTGTATAAGACTAGATTTTGAAAACAAACAATTTATGTGTATCAATTTTAGAAGCAAAGCAATACATTATTTCGTGAAACCCGGGGATATGTAATTCAGTCATTTTTTGTTAAATTGGTTCCAGAAACTGCGCCTAATCTGATTTGGCTGCATTATATGCATTATTTGATGGGATATTTTGAATCTTAACCAGACATGAATCTACTGGTAAAGAATTTATGTTTGCGTAATAAAGTGAAGATATATAAATATATTATAAATATATATTTATGTTTGGGAATAAAGATGGGAACAACAAATAATTAATAACACATAATAATGAACACTTTTGTGTTTTATTAGTACCTATGTTTGTTGTAGACTTATGTGGTATCCTTTCAATGCAGTCGTCATGCCACCCCATTAGGAATCGTCAACGTATTCAAAGAGTGTGCGTCCTTTCAGGATCGTCAAGATTTGGATAAGTTTGTATCAGTCGTCGTTCTTGATGAAGTTGGATTGGCTGAGGACTCCACTAATATGCCTCTCAAGGTGGCTTGTTATCAGATTATGAATGCAAATTATATAATAAAGCGTGTAGACCATTCTTCTGGCACCATGCTCACAATTAGATTTTGAAGCTGCTGTATCTTTTTAGTTGTCTTTTTGCTGTACCCTAGGACACTTATATTTCGCTAGTATTTAGTTTCGTGAGTAGCATACAGAGTAAAATTTCGCTGCAACTTAATTTCGCAGCTCTGATGAGTGCGAAAATATAGTGATGTGAAAATAAATGCGGTGGAACAAACATCATTAGATTCCTCAGGTCCAGTTCACTGGTACGAAATATTTTTCCATTTGGGACTACCATACTTTTCGGACTATAAACCGCACCTCTATATAAGCTGCATCTGCTTTATTTTCCAAAAAACGATAATAAAACAATACATAAGCCGCACCTTAGTATAGGCCGCAGAACTAAGGACTGCGCTTTTTAACGTGGCAGCAACATTGCCATTTAAAACGGAACAGTGCAGAACGGCACCGTTTCGTATTATCCAACGCTTTTTAACTTAGTGCCTAACGGGACAGCACCGTGAGGCATTGTTTCGCACTTTCTTTCACCGCTAGAAGCGCACTAATTGGAGATTCCCGTTAGTGCGCCTTAGCGGTGAAAGATAAAGCCACAGATTAGCCGCACATTTATATAAACTGCATGGCTCAATTCATCAGAAAAAAGTAGCGGCTAATAGTCCGAAAAGTACGGTAGTTTGTATTTGTGAACCGAAGGTAGAAATGTGTAGGCGAGATCAATAATGCAATTTGATCGCTTGCTGCCATTTGTCTCCTGGACTATCAATGACGTCAAGGTCCCTGCCGCAGTGACTGATGTGGTACCAATATTAGAATTCAAGTATTTATAGCACGCGGTGGCCATGGCTCCGGGTTGTTATTGCTTTGGGTTGGTAATAAAATCCATCACCACAATAATTATTATTCACTTTTATGACTTTCCCTACCAGACTGTCATCCTCATCAGTTACAAATTCAATGACTAAACTAATATCATCATTTTTCTTATTTGTCTAGGTTTTTCCAAAAAAACTTATTATCTTAATTTGTTTTGCCATGCTGCTCAGTCGGTGTATTAGCTATAATGAGTTTAGCAAAAATTGCCCAATGAGCCGAACCACACACGAAAATTGTCTGCATTTCTAATATGACGATTTTATTGTGAATGTCAATGAACAAAGCCATTTAATTTCGCGTTTTCGCTCATTCGTTATGATAGTTTAGTTTCGCTCATGAAATTTTCGCGAGAGGATGTTGCCGCGAAAATGCGAAATTAGATGCCGCGAATACATAAGTGTCCTAGGGTATCTGATTAGTTCGGTATTAAAGCTTTTCTCATTAAAGCCTCATGGTTCAAAAGTTATGACTACTTAAATATATATATATTTAAGTAGTTCTGTAGATATATATATTTATATATATGTGTTATATAATAATATATATATTGTTATATAACAATATATATATTGTTAAATATTAGGTTTTCCTGAGCATTTATTATATCCCAGCAAGAAATAATTGTGCAGTAAACCTTTTAAATAAACTGCTGCTATGCAATGTGGCACAATTGATGCTTAGGAATCTGTAGCAGATACTTCATTACGATGGACACAAGTTATACAATTGCCAGTTATTGCCAGAAAAGCTTATGCTTGTTCAAGTTTCATGTGTATTATTATAACAGCATTTGTTTTTCTGAACTCTTACTTAACTGGTGAACATTTAATAGGCATTACACCCTCTGCTAGAAGATGGCTGCATCGGAAATGAAGAGCCTGCCCCACACATGAAATGCGCTTTCATAGGCATATCTAACTGGGCTCTTGATCCTGCTAAGATGAACCGTGGAATTTTCATACAGATTGGCTCACCTGATGATAATGAGCTGGAAGTCATTGCCCGGTATTAGATAAACTTACTGTTTTTCAGTTGGTTGGTACAAGCTTAAACTTTTGACATAATTTTGCTTTTAGATCCCCTTTCATTCATTATGACTAATGCACGCTAAGCGCGGTAGCAATTCATTGATGCTTGGATGTGTTTACAACAAGCTGAACCATTATTCAGGGAAATCTGCCGATCATCTTCGGAGACATGTGGTAATGCTGAGCAGTTCATCGGAAATCTTGCTAAATCATTCCAAGAGATTTGCAAAGCTAAGAAACCTGAAGGCCGCGACCTGACAGAATTCTTTGGACTTCGGGACTTTTACAGGTCTGCAACGTGATCTACATTCTTAGCTTCACAGTACAATGATTTTTTCAGGAACTTTTTTTCCAAGAGGAAAAACCTTGCTCTCCTTTGAGTTTGTAAGTACGATTTCATTTTCATCAAGAGGTAAATGTCTTTTGCAGTCTCATGAAGATGGTGGTCAGCTTTGCACGACAAACAGGCAAACTGAACAAGAATCAACTAGAACACAGCATCAAAAGGAACTTTGGAGGCTTTGATCCAGATGATGAGGAGTTTAAGCCAATGGAGATATTCAAGAGACATTGCCCCACCTTTGAGCAACTTGACAATAGGGATGATGACAAGCCAGCAACTGACTCTATCGGGCTGATTAAAGCTGGTCTGTTTGGCACCGACAGCATGTATGTTACGAACTACAATAAGCAATATATATGTATGTATCAACATTCCTTCAAATAATATCTTCAAAGATTAGATTAACCCAAAATTTTAAAGAAGTTACAAGTCGACTTCATCTAGGAAGAAAAAGTCAAGATATCGAAGGGTTTGTGACATCAAAAGGTTTTGTTAATTCATAGGATTCAGTATGTTGCTGATAAGTTCAGTTTTTGCGTTTGATGCTTTGTTAACTCCTAAATTATTTCATCTAATAATCATCAGTTTCTTCTAATAATCTGGAATCTGCCCAAAATTTGAGTTTATATATAATTCAGTTTGTACCAACAGTTAGCATTTATATTCCAGGTCATCTTGTAACATTTGAATTGTTAGATACATGCTTACTATAGATACGTGTTTGCTATAGCTACGTGTTTACTATAGATACATGTTTACTATAGATATGTGTTTACTATAGATACGTGTTTACTATAGATATGCGTTTACTATAGATACGCGTTTACTATAGATACGCGTTTACTATAGATAAATGTTTACTATAGATACGTGTTTACTATAGATACGTGTTTACTATAGATACGTGTTTACTATAGATACGTGTTTACTATAGATATACGTTTACTATAGATACGCGTTTACTATAGATAAATGTTTACTATAGATACGTGTTTACTATAGATAAGTGTTTGCCATAGATACGTGTTTACTATAGATGCGTGTTTACTATAGATACATGTTTACTATAGATACATGTTTACTATAGATATGTGTTTACTATAGATAAGTGTTTACTATAAATACGTGTTTACTATAGATACGCGTTTACTATAGATACGCGTTTACTATAGATACGCGTTTACTATGTTGTTTCTAGGTTGCCTACAAAGACTACTAGTTAAAACTTTCTTAGAACTTCAGAATGAAATTTGGTGTAATTATGTGGTTATATCATCTCAAATCAACAAAGTGCAGGTATTTTTATGTTTAGCTTTGCTAAGACTGGTTTTTTAATTCCTTGCTTTACTTGTTTCATTGTTGGATGTTCAAGTTGAGAACCAGTTGAATCTGTTTCAATCATAGATATATAAACCATAGATCATATAATAAACCATATAATAGATACATAAACCATGAATATATACCCTTTTTTAATTTTCTATTGAAAAATTGGTTTTTCATGAATCTTACATTATATGACTAAATTATATAAACCATAAATCATTGGTATATAAGGAATATAATATAGATATATTTAGTCATAATTAGAAATTAAAATAATTTGTAATGAAAGATATGTTGTCATAGTCATATAAACCTAGATAAAACTATATAAACCTATATAAACATAGATATATAAGGTTTATATATCTATGGTTTCAATTCATTGTTAACAAATTATTGTTTTAAAAATATGTTTACCCACCATCTGTTTATTTTGTGTGAAGAACAGACTGAGTCAGTCCTTTTTAGGTACCTCAGTAACAGTTTATAACTTTGTACTTTACTATAGGTTGAAGTGTTTCGTTTGACTGACTGTCGATATAGTTCAACGTTATCACTTGTTTCAATGTTAATATGGTTCAACTTTATCATTGCAAACTTAGCTGTTTTGTAAATGGCTACTTAAGGATATCTATTTCTTGTAAATATGTCTATCATAATTGCATGTACTTACACATAATATACATTCAGGGCCGACAGTCGTTACCTGCTGATACTAACAGAAAACCTGAGTGTCCTCAATGTGATCCTTGATGAGTTTTCCGGACAAGACGTACAGCCTGAGGTTGTATTTGGTAGCAGATTCAGTGATGACATCTCCTATACTCAGGTTCAGTGCTAGTTATACCTGACAGCATACTTCATAAATTCTGGTGTATAAGCAGCAACTGTGAACCTAAAATTTTGTTTTCAATTTCTCATGACATTTGTGGTTAAGGTATCTTATAGAATGCACCAATGCTAAAATTAGTTATTCCACACGCAATAAGGCGCTAGGAATTATCCAATACTTGAAGTTGTAACTATTATTATTTGAGGATTTCTATAGTGCTGCCTTAGAATTTTATGTACCATGCTTCTAGGTGTGTCACAACGTCTACCGAATCAAGATGTGCATGGACATGGGAAGGCCTGTGATCCTTCTCAACCTTGATGACCTCTATGAGAGCCTCTATGAAGCTTTGAACCAGTATTTCTCTATGTGGGGAAATAAGAAGTTTGTGGATCTTGGTCTGGGAACACACAGAGTGAAAGCCTATGTTAACGACTCATTCAGGTGATTTGCTGCATACACTGTTACTTGTCATCCTAACATTTTGGCATTGGCGAGTGTTTTCTTTCTTTGAAAGGATTCTTTGCAGAAAACTATGCATTTATTCAATACAACCTACGCGACAATTAGTTCTTTAGTTAATCATAATATATGCTCGCTAGTAGTTGCATTGTATGTTATCTATATATATTTTCTTCCATTTCATAAATAGGGAGCAAGTTTAAAAGATGTTCAATGATAAAATTTTAGTAGCTTTTTTCCTCAAGGAGTGTATAACTAGCTACTGATTTTTTAAGAATTTAGTTTCTCATGCTGTCTACAATTCAGCGTGTTGCTAATATTAAACATTTGAAAATTTAGCAAAACTGATTACCAATCTAAAACTTGTTTTAAAATTTAAGAATAAAAATTATAATAAATTCCACTTTCTCATTGCATGCCAACACTGGCATGTAAAAATATCGTAGTAATTATCTAATGCAATCACCTCCTGGTAAAAATCATTATCATTAAAAATAGTAACAAAACAATATGTTAAACCAAACTGACAGGTACAACTTTTATCATATTTTTCTAGGTAATTCAGACACGCTGATTTCGATTTTGTACTCAAAATAAAGATTGGTCGACTAACCTTCAAAGTTATTAAGGTTTTTTTAAAGCGTTTTAATATCCATCTCGAAAACAACAACACAGTCGGCATAACAAGCTCCACCCATAAATATGTGACGAAACCTAGCTTTTTCAGGAACGGAAGTTAGGGATGTTCAGTCCGATTTAGAATAATAGAGATGGGTGTCTTAAAACCCATTATTATCTAAACCCAGCCTGTAAAATAATCTCAGTCTTTTATGCAAGGTATATAAACTATTTAAAATTACTCATAGCTTGTTACATGATGTTTAAATAGGCTGAACGCTGAGAAAACTGAGCTCAAAAAAGTGCGATAACAACACTAGCTTGCGATAAAATTGCGCTTTTCGAGCTCATTTTTCTTTTTGAAAAATCAACCTTTTTTTTAATTATCATTAGTGATTCAGTTCTCTGAGTAAGAAGTATCTTTCTTCTATCACTATCAATGTAGCCAGTCGTACTGAAGTGGCACTCGCCACAGATGATGGAGGATAGGCTAAATACCGATAAGCCACTGGGGTCACCGTTTAAATCACTTTCGTGATGCTAGTAAATAGAAATATTACACTGCGTTTTTGTTTCCCATCTTTGTTATCTTGCTCGTGATTGGCTGCAATGAATCCTATCGCTGTAATTGGGAAATACCACACTTTGTGATTACGTCCTGACTAAAGCAAAAAGGTTCCTCACCTATGTTGATCAGGCTATAGGCATGAAATAAATTGTGTGGCTGGCCCGAAATTCATTAGGTAAAAGTAAGGAGCGTGCAGCTAACAATTTTTTATTAGTGTAGCAGGCTAAAATACGGTTTTCTGTCGTATAGTTGATCTGTAGAAAATATCGGAAGTTTCAGTTAGTTTCAGAAAAGATCGGCCGATACCGATTCAGATACTTAATACCCATATCGGCACCGATACCGATTCCGATACCAAAATCGGAGCAACTCTAGTTAAAACGCTCAGGAAAAAAATATTTAAAATAACTTGAATGAATTTAGCTTACTAAACATATACTTTCAGGAAGGTTTAGTATGTTTTACAACGACAAATACACGAATACATCACCAACTTCGAGAAATATATACAGTGAAACTTGGTTAACACGAACGGATTTGTTTGGTCCGTTCCAACGCAATGATAAGTTGCTTTAGATAACTCGAACTTAATATCATTAACTCGAACAGTTTTTTTCCTAATGGCTACCGAGACAGTTGTTATCACTTTAGAATATCACTTTATTCCAAGCCATAGAGATAAAAATCAACTTTTAGTAGCTCTTAGGCGTCGTTATTAGGATCATCGACAAAATATTTTCATTAACGACTTTTCTAAAGGTTTGCAAAAAATCAAACTTTACCAAACATTCGCTTTGCGATGGCCCTTCGAAAGCAAGGAAATGCGTAGTAACCGTCGGATAAACTTAAAGCACATAAATTACATAATTTTTTTATTGTATATTTCAATACATCAGAGTCTTGGCTTTCGAATGAGCTATTGTTTGCCATGGTGAGACGGACATTGGTTGGTGTTTATAGGATTTCCCCATAGCTCTACCGCAAAAATGTTTACCGGCATAGGCTCGGAAATTGTGATGTCACAATTTTTTTATGCGGTGTTGTGTGCTCTTACCTCTTATTTTATTGCTTACGCTTATATTTATCAACTACGATAATGTCGCTAGATGTCAGGCGAAGATAGGACAACTCCAGAGAACCAATGACGATGACAAAGGCATCATTGTCATTAGTTCTCCATGTACAGATTATTCCTATGATAACTAACTCAGATTCCAAGCACCATATTATGTTTTTCCAATGATATTAGTGATATTGAGGGTCGCGACTGAGACTAATTAGTTTCAAGCATTGCGTGATCTCGCGAAAGTGCGATGGACATATATTCCTAGGGCCACGCAAGCGCAGCTCACAATTTAATCGATGTGATTTCATTACCTTTATCAACGACAGTACATTTATTGAAGCCTAATTAATTAACCCAGAACATGTGTTTGTATTGGTCGGCGATCCGGGGCGTTGTTGATTATCTAGAATCTAGAATCCTAGTTTATTATTAGCGCTCTCTGGGTTTAACAGCACCGATTGTCACAAAAAACCGCAGCCTCAATAGCAGCGAAAGGGATCGACTACCTAAGGCTAAATAATAATTGTGACATCACATTGTGGGAACCACAACCAAGTGTTTTTTATTGCAGGACATACTTTTGACACCCTGTTTTTCATAGTTCTATTATTCTTCGTGTATTGAATATAGGCTCATTGGAAAGCCAAGACTCTGATGTATTGAAATATATAATAAAAGAATTAGGTAATTTATGTGCCTTAAAGTAAAATCGGCAAAATTGATTTTGGTTAAAACGCTCAGGATTAAAATTTGTCTTTTTTCTGAGCGTTTCGACCGTGATCAAGTTTTGCCAATTTTAACCTGAGAACGTTCTGGCAGTCACATCACCCAAAACAACAAATAAATCTTTTGTGATAGAAAAATATCTATACTTTCTGCTAAAAAATTTTAAAACGTTACATGATAGGCCCTTTAACTTGCAACAAGCAATCTATGCTTTTGATTTATTATAGTTTGTATATGTACATGTATCTACTGATAAATATTTGTAAATAAATAATGTTGCATATACCTAGGTCCCAAAATATTTATTTACATGGGCATCGTAACGCGTGGGCGCAGTGCTAAAATAATCAGCCTTTGCATATGCTATACGGTATATGAGAACGACTTAAATCATTACGCCTTGTATGGTTCAGTGGTAGAGTGGCTGGATTTTAAATTTGTTATGCAATATCCATGAGTTCAAATCTGTCTGATCATGGACTTTTAATTGCAAGGTTTTAATAACTATAGCTGGACATATACATGGACGACCAACTTCGAGAAATATATATATATATATTACTATGTATGTAATATATGTATGTATTACTTTATTGGCAATAATTTCATTTCAAATAAAAATGTTGTTCAAATTATGCCATGCAACAATAGTAAAACAAACAAGAAAAGAAAAAAGAAAAACAGTTAGCAGCTAAAATTGAATAGATAGTTTGACAAATAGTGTTTAAAATGCCTTTCTCTGCTAAGAGAATGGATATCATGGGAAGATTGTTAAAGATTCCCACATTATGTACATAACATGCAATGTTGGACAGAAAATTCAGCAATTCATGTTTGTGCCATCGATTAACAGGTTGGCTAATGAAGAGCAACTGTTGAAGAAACATTTGTTATTTGTTAAAGTTAAGTTTTAACAAAGCGGGAAAATAATTATTGTAGTAATATTTCTATTCTTCCAGAGGTCATGATTAACTGCCAAAGCGAGGGATTACTGTAAAACCACAAGAAATAAACATACCAATCATCGAGTAAATTAAAAAGTTGACCTTTGCAGCTAGAAAAAAACCATTGCTGTGACAATTATATTGTGACAATGTAATTATGTGATGCATTATATAGTTATATATTATAATAATATAGTATATTTTTATAATAATAATTGTTATAATATATTATAAGAATACATATTTTATAATTTCAATGTGTGATACAACGATATTTGATAGAGCTCTTCGAAAATACAGCTCACCTTTACCCAACCTTGTCCATTTTTGTAGGCTGGTGCTTATAGCAGAGAAGAGCAAAGTACACCTGCAGTTCCCTATTCCTCTACTTAACCGACTGGAGAAACACTACATGTCAGCTACGTCCCTCCTTGACAAAAACCAGAAAGATGTAAAAAACAGACTTGAGCTCTGGATGAAGAAGTTCTGTAAACCTTTGAAAACTCTCAAGTAAGCTTAAAATTGTTGCCTAACCAACAAGGGAAAACTGTATGTTGGTTTGTTGAATTGAACTTATGTTGACTACTGATAAAATAAATGCAGTAAAACATAATCTCAAGCTAAAATTGGATTTTTAGGTGCAGAAATAGAAATCGACGGCATTGTTAACCCAGCAGTACTGCAAATTAAATAGGATACTTAATGTTTCACTTCAATTAAAATCAATTGGCGTCTATATTTTACTCTTTTGCTCTAGTTACCATGTCCTGTGAGAATGTAGGCAATCATGGTTCTCCCTCACTTCCTATAACCATGACTGTTCTTGACAGGTTTCAACAGTGGTTTGCCATTGACTTCCGTTAGATGTTTTTATCCAGCTGGATATCCAGCTATAATTTTATGCAGCTATCTGGTCGTTGGCTCACAGGAGACCTCCTTGTCCTTTGTGAGCCAACGGACCCACAGTGGTTTTTTGTGGGTCCGTTGGCTCACAGAAAACAGCCCCTTATCAGGTTTTATTTTTAGCAATGCAGAGTTCCTAGTCACCCTCTTCACCCACGCTGGAGAGCAGATGGTAGAGCTGGTTTAGTTGCCAACAAACCGACTAAATCTTTTACTATATAAAACAACAATTGCATTTTTCTATTATGACACTAGTTTACATTATTGCATTATTACACTACCTATGATCATGTTTCCAGCTTGATAGTTCTGGTGTGCTCAACGAACTACTTCAAATTTAGGAGCTAAATAAAAATGGCCTCCGTGTCACATGACTTGTTGGAAGCAAATCAGATTTGGTATCATTGATTTCGTTAAAAAATTACTGTTTCCTTTCTAAGTAGAAGTTTTCTACTTATATTTAGATTTATTAACAAGGCAATTCTACACAGAGGTTGTCACATACTCATTACATGGTGTACACTGCATTAAAATGAAGTTATCTCTCTTTTTAGTTTCCACTGTCATTGAATCTTGTAAGAAGCATGTTAACTATATTCATTGGTAGTTTTTTATTTACAAATGTTTTTGACTCAATTTTCTCATATGTACTTTCTCTCAATTTTACTCTGCATCAGCTCTTGCGTAACCTACTACAGTAATACTTTGAGATACATGTGTTCCAACATACAAGAAATTTGAGATATCAAAAAATTGGGCAAAACTTTGCCTTGAGATTCGAGCATACGAGACGGTTCCCGATGTAGCCATTACGTGGCTGAGTATGCCAGTGGTCGCTTATAACAGCCGCATCGCATGGTCTTTCTCGTCAGAAAAGATAAAAACGGCCGGCTATTTAAATTTTGAGTGAAGCTCAAAGCGAGTCTAAAAACAATGCAAAAATACCCAAGCTGGAAGAAAAAATTAAAATAAAAACAAAATTAAAATTAATTTTAGTGTATAATTAAAACATATTTTCAAGTGTTTGCATAGTAAGCTAAATTCATTCAAGCTCAATTTTTAAAGTTTATGTTATTTGGTGTCACAAACGTGTTGCGTATCGAACGCGCCACTGTTAAGTCTGTTGAGTCTGTCACAAAATGTCTGTTAAGACAGAGAGTCCAAAACCATTTGTCTTGAACGTAAGAGTGCTATATGTCACTGTACATAATATTGTCACATTTTATTGCAAATAATAACCACTAAATATTTATTCGGCTATAAATTTATTCATTCATTTATTTGTGAGAATAGGTTGTGTATTATAGCAATTAAAAACATATATTTTCTTTGTCATATCCAGTTTTAGACATTTTTCAGATGGTGGGTCTAGATTAATTTGTACTTAGTTATTTTATATAAGAAAATTTGATTTGAGATCTGAATGAATTGTCATACAAGATCAGTCTCAGAACGCATTAAGCTCATATCTCAAGGTATTAATGTAATTGTTGCTTGTGCTTCATATTCATGTTGAGAACAAACTAAGGCTGAAATTATGGGGTGGTTCTGACTCGCCATTGTCTGGCATCTGTTAGTTTTTTTTTCTACCAAATCTCGCTATTAATCTGTTTTAGTCAGTCGTGTCCAATGGAATGTGAAGGCTGTGGAGTCATGCTGAGCATACCCTATCGCTTACCTTGTCACCACTATATTGGAGATTGTTGTCGTGAGCACATGTTTAAACAACATTCTATGAACTGCCCAAAGGAAACTTGTGAATTTGTGCTAGATGAAGAGTTTCAGTGGATAGCTGACAAGAATGCCCTAGAAAGCAGGTGATTAATTTTCTTGCCCTCTAGGCTTTTTGTATGGAATTTTTGATTTTTCGTTCATGAAAAGTCAACATAGTTTTTTTATTTACGACAGGAACCATCCATCCACCTTTAAAGAAAAAACTCAGTTATAGTACAATAGACGAACCTATAGCGTAAACATCATTTTGTGTAAATTCCATTAAGTGTAAAAATTTATGTGAAGTTTTATATTAAATCTTGCGAAAAAAATTCCATATAACGTAAAGTATCATATCAGTTCGAGTTCTCAAATTCTATTTGAATAATGAGGGCTTTAAAAGTGCTATTTGCTCTCTTCCCGAGCATGGTACAGAGAATGTATGTAGAGGTTCATCGGGTATCTATTTTTTATTTTAAGCATTAAAAATTTTTATTCTGTTACTTTGCAGCCGTAGGCTATACTGAGAAAAAGTGAAGTGAAAAACTTGATTTTAAATTGACCGTGAATGAGTGCGCTCCCCTTACTTTAATGTAGAATTGCCATAATCATTGACCCTAAACCGATTGTAAGGGATAATAAAAAAGGGAACAATTGTCGATACAAACCAATAATACCACATTACTGATCAATCATAAAATTAAAGAGTTAAGTTTAGTTTTTTCCTTTTGATGGATCAAAACGTGATGGGTTTATGAAGATCTTGGAATGGATTAGGCTACTTACATGTATTGTAAGTTTCGGTGTATGCGTCGAGAATTTGACACAAAATGTTACGCTTAAAGATCCATCCTTGACTTACACGGGGGTCACGTTTTTCATTTTAGGAATCTTAGTAAAATTCAACGTGAAAGAATATTGCAAATCAAAGTTACATGATATGACATCTAGGGATTTATTTATAAAATAGTAGAATACTAGTAATCCTACTCAACATGAGATGGATGAAACACAAAGTCCCATTCACCATTCCCATTTAAATTGTCATCACTAGGATAGTCTTCTGGAATAATGTGTTTTTGTGTATACCTTTTCGTAGTATTTGCCTACAAGCCCACACTTCGGTAATCCATTTGATGCAGCCACTCTCGTCCATCCAACCTTTTCATTGTACAATGTACATGGATCATGGTTCCGGACAGAAATCTGTCTTGCGGCATGGCTTTTCTGTTAAAGATGTACATATTATTAAAGGTGGCAGTTTAATTCTGTTGGCGAGGCGGGCTAATACGATGATAAATTATTGTTTTTCGTGCCTTGGGGGTTTTCCCTAGCTAGAACTGTCGTCTCTCATCCTTTTGTTAATTGTTGTTTTTTTGCCAACAAAACAAAAATATGGGCACTTTTGTTACTGGCGTTTTAATATGCCATTTCTTCAGCTACGCATCGCCCGTATCCGATGCTGACTGAACTATTAGCGATCAAACGATTTGAGTCGGAAAACAGGTTCAGCTCATACATACTGTACATAAGCTCAAATCCTGGTCAAAGCCAGGATTTGAAACCAATCTTTAGACCTCAACTTATATGCCGAATATATATATAGCGAAATTTATGGTATCTCACGTCGGAACTTTATGGTATTTTGTAATCCAAAAGTAACACTTCTAATGAAAGGCTGACTCCTTTTCAACACCTCAAGTTGTAAACACCTTCAAACAACTTTTTAGAGTTTTTCATTATCAAAAATTATGGCAACAGCTCATAATCACATTGCTGTCCTATCAAGTAACAGTAAGACAATGAGGATGAGAATGAAGCAATTTGCTCAAATATCAGGCTAGTTAATTTGCCACAAATTTTGAATGTCCTAATAAAGTTATTGCTCTATAAGTACATAGCAATAATCTCACGCTGCATAAGCCAAGCCATTTTTTTTAATTTGAGCTGGTTTGGTGATTCATATTTGAACGTAGTTGTTGTTCTTCAAAACTTTTGACACTTGAAATTGAGAATCGCCAGTGCTAGGGCATTATTTTGGTTGTTTGTGTTTTTTTCAATTGTTTTGATTTTTTTGTACTGTCAGTCATATTCCTGCCTTGAGTAAGTAATGCTAGTTTTCTTTCAGACAATACTTTGAAAACACAAGTGTCTCATCATCATTCATTGGCTACAGTTCAGAGATGGTCTCACTTGTTGTGAAGCAGACAACTGATGAGCTTTTTGAAGAAAAGCGATCATACCATAAATTCTTTGATGAGGTAAATATTCATGGCCAAGTTGTTTGTTTTCAGGTATTGATGGCCTTCATGGCAACTGATCTCATTTTTCCTATTTGGTTTCCTCATAAGTTTATCTCAAACTAAGGTCTCTCACCATTTTTAAATTGGAATTAAAATTTTTCTAATAATACTAGGTAACATCAGTTCTGTTGTGATGGTGACGCACACTCCAAGTAAACCTCATAAGTTTCCTCTATCTTTTGTGTAAAAAATCCAAGTCACTCGTCTGTGATTCCATTATTAGATTCAAATAGGCTTGTCTCATTGCTAAGATATGGAACAGTTGGTGAATAGCTGATTTGTACGCTATTTGCATGCAAATAAAAATATGTTTGTGATAATTGGTTTTTTAACGCTTTTTAACTCTTCAAAAGCAACTTGAAGCAGTTTTGGTAAATTACTGAACTGGTTCTGCAATAATAAAGATATAGTTACTTGAAAAATTTGACTCTTTCGCTACATAATTTGTTGCTCATTCTGATGGAATTAGAATTAATTCATGCCAACAAAAAATTCGTGCTGACACTAGTGCTGGGAAGATATTATGATATTTCGGTATACCGTCGATACTACTTTCTAATACCAACCGTACCGAGTGCTTTTTGCCCATATCGAAATATCGGATATCGTCGATATTTGACGATATCGACGATAATATATATACAGTCAAACATGGATAACTCGCCCACGGATAGCTCGAACACATGGTTAACTCGAATGGTTTCTTTGGTCCGTTCCCATGTAATGATAAATTGCTATAGATAACTCGAACTCAACACTGTTAACTCGAACTGTTTTTTGCCCAACGACTACCGAAACGGTTGTTATCGCTTAAGAAAATCACTTTATTCCAAGCCATAGAGGTAAACCTCAACTTTTCGTAATTCATAAGCGTCGTTATTACCACCATCGGCAAAATATTTTTGTCAACGACTTTTCTAAAGGTTTGGTGAAATTTGATTTATACCAAACATCCGCTTAGCAATCGCCCTTCGGAAGCAAGGAAAGTGGTATTCGTTAAGAGCAACACTCCGAGGCAGTTCAATTAGAAGTTTTACGAGGTTTTACGGTACATTGTACATCACTCACGCTTTTTGAATGGATACTTATTGAATGTACACACGTATTCTGTGTTTAGGTCAAACGATGAATAGTTTTTTTTAGCTAAGACGACGTATACGTTTAATTACAACAATTTTTAAGACGTTTTAAACATTCAACATTCCGACGTTGATTCGGAATGTCGGAATGTTTAAAATGTCTTAAAAATTGTTGTAATTAAACGTATACGTCGTCTTAGCTAAAAAAAACTATTCATCGTTTGACCTAAACACAGAATACGTGTGTACATTCAATAAGTATCCATTCAAAAAGCGTGAGTGATGTACAATGTACCGTAAAACCTCGTAAAACTTCTAATTGAACTGCCTCGGAGTGCTGCTCTTAACGAATCCCAGGTAAAGTGAGGTAATCTTTGCATAAACTTCAAGAAAAATCGGCAAAATTGATCGTGGGTAAAACGCTCAAAAAAAAAGATGTCTTTTCTTTTGAGCATTTCAACAACGATCAAGTTTTGCCAATTTCAATCTAAAAAACGTCCTGGCAATAACATCACCTCAAACAACAACCCAATCTCAAGTGATAGAAAAATCTCTATACTTTTTAATAAAAACGTTTTAAACTTTACATTAGAAGCATTTAATTTGAAACAAGCCATTTGTGCTTTTGATTTATATTATAGTTTGTATATGTACATGTATCTACTAATAAATAAGTAAATACATGAACTTGTGACAGTGCTCTGATAACTTGAACGCTCTGATAATTCGAACACTTTCGCTCGGTCCGAGGAAGTTCGAGTTATCCATGTTTGACTGTATTTTACTCGATTGGACGGATTCTTCATAGAAATATACTGGTACATGGATTCATTAGGGAGTTGTTCTCCCATGGCAGATTTTTCTGGCAGGTAAGACAACCCCGAATACCATACCCGATATTTCGATATATTGGTTGGCTACGCCATCATCTCGCACCGAAACGAATTTTTGATATCGTCCCAGCACTAGCTGACACACAAGCGCTACCTTTGTCATAAAAGCTTGAGTTTTTGGCATAGAGTTTTTATTCTAAAGTTTTTGGAATCTGCAGAAAATTCTGCAGATTAATGCATTAAAATTATTGCGTTGGCATAAAAAGCCATGTTTTATATTCTTTTAAGTTTAGAGAAACAGGCTGCAAAAAATGCTATTGTTTTCAATTTGACCATAACACTGACCACAATTCTTTATTATAAAAATATAATTATTAGAAATACTTGGAACCCAATGTTGAAGAATTTCACTAGCAGAAATACGTCTAGGTCACTGTTTACATTTTTCGTCCGTTCTAGACTAAAAATTGCAAAATTTGGAAACTGTCATTTATGTTGTGAGTATTTAGTTGAAAGAAGCCAACTGGTTCTTTTTCTTTGGCAAAGTGATAGCACAGTATCATAAATTTATTGGGGCAAAATGTTGGTTGGATCTGTTAATTCTGTGATTTGCGATCAATGTTTTAAGGTGCTAAGGCAAGCCATTATAAAGGCTTTCCATATCAAAAGAGTTGAAGATCGTGTTTTACCATGATAACATGGCTTATGACATGTGTCAATCAATCAAGCACACAAAGCAATTATCTAAGCATAAGCTAAGCGAAAGCCTGCTAGCAATGAGTTCCACTTTCTGGTCAGTTTTTAGAATTTGCCCTTCTGTACTGTAATGAAGAGCATTATTAGTTAGTGATATACATTTTTTGATGTCATCAATTTGTCTGCACTTGCGCTCGTTCGCGGAAACGCCGCCATATTTGTAGGCAAACAATCGTCATTCTCGTTCACTTTATGTTATTAAATAGATTTTTTGCTGTTGTTTCGATGTTATATCGGGATTCTCTAGAAAAAAGTGTTCAGTGTCGATATACAAAATTGTGAACACCAGCGTCGTTTGTTGTTCACTGGTATTTATTGCAAGAGCTTAAAAAATAAAATGGCGTCACAAAAAACGAAGGATTCATTAATGATCTGAAATGGCTATGGTTATTACAAACTCTATGCTTTGTTAATTATTACTTCAACTTTTTAGGTATTTAAGAAGTCAAAGGAATGTTTAGTGGAATGCTGTACAGCCGAGAGCATACTTCGGCTAGACAAAACTGAACTCAGTGACGAGGCGAAGCAGGTTCAGACGTGGTACATGGATGAACAGCAGCATGAGAACCTTCTGCAGTATCTTGAACATCATATGTCTCAGGCAGACCAACAATCTCTCCTCGTACAGGTTAGTTTGTTAGTGTGTTGCATTGGTTATAAATACAGATATGGCTGCTGTTTCAAGTCTATTGTATTACGGCTAGCAATAGCCTTAGTAACTGGCCTGGTTGGGCGATCTCTATAGCCGCCCTCAATGAAGGAATCTCTACCTTTTCATCTCTAACACACTTCCTCCCGTGAGTCGTTCATATTTAACTGTAACAAATATACAGAACTCTATTGGCTGGTCCATATAGTGAAATATGATAGAGCATTAGAACTAAATATCACTCCGACTGCTCACTTAAAAAGCTGTCAACCAAAACGGAGCTGCTGCGGGTGAAGTTTTTGTGATGTGTGTGTGTGCGCGTGTCTGCGTTTATTTTCATCAACAGAAACAATACAGAAAAATAATCTGCATATTAGTAAATATATCAGGTTGAATACAAATTAGTGAAAAAATGAAAAAAGTATAGCAAAATTCACTCAACCTGAGCACGAGATAATGATGATGGAGCCATAGGTGCGCTGTAGCCCAGCTAATGTCGCGCAAGCCCCAAAAAAGCCAACAGCAGCAGAACAAAGGCAGGCCTCAGCCCACCCCAGTCAGAGAGACAGGAGATAGCATTTTACTTGTTTTTTAAAGTCAGATTTGTTTACAATTTTCTTCAGTCTGTCAGGTAGGTTATTCCAATAAAAGGTTGTTTGATATTGAATAATTTTTTGCCCAGCACTAGATGTAAATAAGGGAATATGAAGATTTAGAAGAGAGTGACGAGCGCTATAAGAGTGCGGTGGTCCCCCATTCCCAGATGAATGAAATACAGTATGACCCCTTTGCAGCAGCTTTAACGTATACAACTTATCTATTGGTAAAATATTAGTTTGAGTAAACAATTCTTTTGATGGATAGTCAAAGGGTTTATGACATATAATTCGCACTAGCTTTTTTGAAAGACTTTAATTTTATTTAAAAATATATCAGGTGAGTTGCCCCAAGATTCGAGGCAGTAAATAAGTTTAGAATTCACCAAGGAGTTATATAATGTAATCATTATTTCTCGTGGGAAGTACTTTGATAACCTATAGAAAAGTCCAACTGCTAGACGAAGATCCTTTAGTATGTTAGATATATGAGTAGACCAATTCAGGTTATTATCAAGCCAAACACCTAGGAATTTAAAATGATCAGTCTGGTTTAATATATTATTTCCTATTTGCAGAGAGTGCATTTTTAAATTAAATTTGTTTTGCGGATTTTTCATAAGCATATACTTTGTTTTCTCAATATTAATTGTGAGTTGGTTACTGATGCACCAGCATCGGAAGATTTCCAAATCTGCATTTATGTGTCGGTCAAGTTTGCTAGAAGGGATGAATTTTTGAAGCTATATGAATAGGTTTGCTTGGAGCTCCGTAATCTGCAACTCCAACATTGTGATAAACTAATACCCTGTTAGAGAGTTGGTCTACCATGCTGAAAGTTTAGAGTTTGAATCTTATACGATACAATCTTTTCCAACATCGAACTGACGGACAGACTCAGCTCTTATTGTAGCAAAAGTTACTATAAATTACAATAAAATTATCTTGAGTGAGGGTACTGTTCATATCGAGTTTTTACTAAAGTTAAGTGTATGCCAATAATGTAATCTTTATTTATAAAGATAATAATGTAATCTTTATATATCGATTTTGTTTAGGATTGTTTTGGTGTTCATAAATAGCTTGTAGCAGGCTGTAATTTTAATGCTACATGTGCTCATTCAAACCTTCAATTGATGATTATTGGCTCCATGCAGTAAATATAGAGTAAGTTTGCAGTACTATTGCCATATCAAGTAAACGTCTCTTTATAGTATACATGCCTATAAACCTCAAATAAGTTGGTTTTCGTAACAACAAAAAACATTTCGTATTAAATCTAAGTCATGTTTAAGTTTAAATTTGAATCGTCCTAATCTCATGTTTGTTATTTGGGATTTCATTTGGTTTAATGTCTAGCGTATTTGTAGAAACCCCATAACCTCAAACCTCTATAAATTTGAGGGTTCTTTTGTATACTGTTTACAGTCATTTTTCACTCCATTGATATGACTTTTCTTTCAAACAATTCAAGAAGATTTTAAAATAAGACTTCGAACACAATACATGCGTTCTTTCCTTACATCGCCTCATTTCTGATTACTTTTTTATAAGTGAATCCTAGAGTTGATCAAACTCTTCATTACGCTTTTTGAACTAACTAGTGAGCACACGTCCCATATTGTGGCCAAAGCCAGCCAGCCTTGTACCCAAGCCGACTCGGGTCGGCTCAATCCAAACGGCCGGACATTTGGTAAGAAGACAAGGAAAATGACTCTGTATGGGGTGAAGCCTAATCATTCCGCCAATATATTAGGAGGCTGATGCAGAAAAAAGTCATAGCCTTAGTCTTTCCGGCTTCCTTTACAATCTATACTATAATCATATGAGAGCAGTGTCCGTCTGTCCAAAGCTACACTAGGAGCGTTAAGAAAAAAATTTTTGGCCATCATAGGGGTTGAACCCGACAATCAGATCCAAAGGCGAGAATGCTACCATTACACCAGTCACGCGCCTTGCAGCTTGATGTATTAATTCTTCGGCTTAACGACCCATGTAATACAGCTTGGCAAAGTGTTTCCGTATTGCCAAGAGCCGAATGACACGCCTTTAGCAGGCTTTGTACAAATCGTTTCTGATTAATGAGTACTATATAGTTAATAAATTACCCTATGGTATCGGTACTTTTGATGAGAGGAAACAATTATCTGCATGCATTGAGCCAATAAAAATATGTTAATAACCCATCCTGAGCATACTTTCGCTTTGCAAAAACTTATTTTTTATCGCAATTTTTTGTTAGCAATGACCAATCGTGCTAGACACATTACAGCTCTGAGTTTTTGATAATTTTAAATCTATGGACTTTGACTGATTGGTGTCGAACAATAGTACTACTGAGAGTATTTTGTCAGTAATAATAATGCAGTAAACTGTAATAATATTGATAAATCATTGCAATCGAACATGCTCATACTCGAACATAGTCTTTGAAAATGGCCAAAGCCTTTTTGATCCCATTCTGCAACCCATTTGTGGTAATTTTCACGACGTCAGCAGATGTAGCATTTTACGATGATTAATTTGGTATCAAAATACTTTTATAAACTGTGTGGCTTAACAGCTATGACGATTTATATGTGCCCCTGTCAAATATTAGGTTTAACCAATACATAATTGTGTCCCGGTAAAGATATTAATTTGATAGCGAAAGAGTTAATTATGTACATACTGATTGCTCATGACAAACTTTCACTGTGCAAGGGACTGCCGATTGTACCAGTACTAACTGGATGCCCGACATTGCACGGGTAATACAAAGGTTTTTTTACAGTAAATTTACTTTAAATCAACATATTCAGTATCAACATTTACCATTTTAACTTTTAAATCCAGGTGTTTGTTTATTTTGTGAACTCTTCTATTTATTTTTACTAATTTTATTTCTCTGTAATTCATACCATACCCGCTGCAGTGCCTACTACAGATCTATACTGATTGCAATAGTCTTGTTGGCTATATGAGTTTGGGCATTTTTCATCACTTATGGGCGCACAATTCTCTTGTGGTAAGGCTTCACAGATTTCTCTTGTGGTATGGCTTTAAACATAAAACTAGCTGCAGTGATTAACATGAAGCCATGGAAGATTGGCATGTATTCCAATTATGTGCCAAATTTATTCCATGGTATAGCAAAATGGACAGTGTAGTGTGTTGGATAAATAAAGGTCCACAGAAGTGGAGGTTGTAGGTTCAAATCCAGTTAACAGCGGATTTCTCATTTTTGAAACTATCGCTATAGCTGGACAGACAGAAGTACAGACGAACAGAAAAACATTGAGATTTATATATATATAGATTAATTTAATTTGTATGATAGTCTAGCAGAGAGTATTGAAAAAGTCCTCATGATTGTCAGCGGCCCTTGTACAGTTATACACACTACCAGCCTTCAATGAATGTGAAAGCTATTGAAATACTTTTCACAGAACAACTAGAATGTTGAACCATGAGTATATAACTTGTAGTGTTGAAGTAGTTGTAGTCTCATGAATAGAAGATGTTTTCAACGCTTGTCATGTTTTACTTCTGTTTAACAATGATTGTTGTAACCGTCCTTGTGTTTTTCAGGTGACAACTTTTGCTGAACTGATGAACAATGAAGATATCACAACGCTCCAGAAAATCCTATATTCACAAGAGGAAAGCTGTGATGTTCACAACCTTTTTCTTAAGGATTATCCTAAAGAAAGTCTGTTCACAGATGCTGTGAGGTTTGTCATTTATAAGTTTTTTGCTTCCTAAGGGTATGGTCATGAGAAATGGAAATTCAAATGCAGGTATTAGCACACATTAGTTAATGTAGAATTTTGAGAAAACTAAAAACGCCGGATTGTGAGAGTTAGATTAAGATGCACTGATGTAGTGAGCCGTTTAGAAGTTTACTGACAAGTTGATTCTCGTTATTCCTCACCACACCATGAAATCTAAAAGATTATAAATTCATGAATGTGTGTTCACATTACTAGTTACAGATAGTAATTAAAACATAGCAAATCTTAACAAAAACAATAATAGGGAAGCAAATATTGCAATTTTATAATAATTCAGTATTACTTTGATAAACTGACCTTGCCTCCGTTCCTACAATCCTGATTAAGAGTATGTTAAGGCTTGTATAGCTTTGCTCAGGTTAGACTATCATTCTACATCTTGTTGATTGTGCTACTGTACAGCAACTGCCGAGGTAAAAATTCTGTGGGTGATTATCATTTGATCGTTAACTGGCATGGCGGCAATAGAAAATGCTATTATTGCTGACTTTGATTAAAACATGTTGACACATCCTAGTGTGGATGACTTTTGTGGCTCAGACAGAATGAGTATGAAGAAGTTAATTGCTTACGGATGTTTTCATAATCTATTCGGGATGAGTGATGTGCCATTGGTGATGTGTATGAATGAAATCTATTTATATTGTCAAAGGTAACAGGTTCTTTATTTAGTTTTATCTTACAGTTAATTTAACAGTGCGTGCCATGTGTAAACGCAAGGTCGATAAAGAAAAGAACGATAGAGGCGATGACAATGACAGGAAGTTCTACGGCAAGGATTTGTTTTATAAAGCTGTTTGTAGTAACATAGAATTTTAATTTTTCATAGAAATCAATTTTCTTGCCAGGATGTGTTTATCAAATGTGACAATCTATATGTATAAATCTCAAAGTTTGTGTGATTCGGTTTGTCCGGGTATATATTTAAATTTAGAAATGAAATGTCCGTTTCATGCGTGATTTGATCTCGGAACCTCCCGTTCACCAAGCAAATATCTTACCACTTAAGCCATGCAAGATGTATAGAATTTTCAGGCGGTATGTCGTTATGTGGGTGAAACTACGCATACCGTCCTTTGCGGCGCATGTCATTTCATGCTTGCTCTTACGGGTCTTATTAGTAAGTATTCAAAGTATGAGCTTACTCCAATTAGCTAATGGCAAGTGGCAGGCAACTACATTACCTGCAACTGTTTATAAGCTGTTTTGTAATACCTGTGGAAAGCCGGGCATTCGGCTAGTCACTGTATAAATTCATATATGCTATCTAATCAGCATAATACTACAATCAAATTAATTGTTAGCAGATTTGTCTTTTGGGAAATGCACAAGTGAGAGAAAAATGATTTTATATTAATAGGTCTTCAGTTATTTTTGTGTAAAATATGTATATAGTTTCTCAAAGCTATTGTGCTACATTTTACAGGAAGTTCTACAGCAAGCAGTTGACTACCGACTCGAAACTGTTGATCATACAATGTGAAGCCGCTCATGAAAACATTGAACTCCTAGACTCAGTCAGGTACATCATTCAGAGAGAGACATCAAGCCAACACCAGAACTGTCACACTGTATTGTTGTTGAGCCTCGCTAGAGGACATCCTTTTAGTGGATACCAAGGTACAATTTATTTGCGTGAAATGTTTATTTGTAGTTTATGTAGTAAACAAAAGTTGGCATATGCCTGTAAAAAATCAATTTTTTTATACATCATTCTGAGGTCTTCAAGCAATAGTTGTTAAGTAGGTACATGATAAGGGCTAGAGGGACGTAGGCTGTATAAACCTGTACTGAAGAAATCTTTTGGAGAACCTGTTCTCATAGTGCGGGCTCGCAAGGCTGTTGTATGTTTCAAATTATCATAGCACATACATGCAGAATAGATGTAAGCAATTCAGTGATTTTTACAAAGCGTAACTAAGATTATATATATGTATATATAATATAAGTGATTATATGATGATTTAGTGATTATCTAAGTTAAATGTTGACTTGCAACAAAATTCACATTACAGTTATTTGGTATCAAAAGATTCACCATGTCTTACTCTGTTGTGTTGTAGGTGCAAAATATGTGGGAATACGATTACAAGCTCATAAAAGCTTAAAAACGAAAAGCCGCCATAGATTGGAATCTCTTTATTTCTCTGACGTCGTCATGAAATTTGGTTATCGTCTTGTCATGTGATGCTCTCCCGTGAATTGAAAGGGCAATAAAAAGCTCAATATAAAACTTATCGTAGCACTAGTTTATGACAAACACTTCGGGTTTTACCGAAGACCCCGTATCAAGTATAGATGCTCGCTACTTTACAGTTTTGTTTCGGTTTGGTGTAATCGGCAAGTCGTAATCTGATCATGTGACCCAATACTTTGCAAATAATTTCTGCAGCACTTTTCGATTATCACAGGTGACCAACAGGCTCGTCATGATTATCAGACAATGATATGTACTCATTCGAGCTAAGGTTAAAAAATTAAATGAATTTCTACGGTAAGTTATAAGATATCAGTGCTAAAAGTAACAGCATTACAATGACGATAAAACAGACACGTATGAACAATAGACATGATTTTTATTGAATGCGTGAAGTATATTTGGGAAAATATTTTGACGAATAAGGTTGCATGAAAGTGTAAACAGAAACCATCTCTCACATCTACGTCACATTTGAGCCGTTTTGGAAAGAGAATCCAAACGACGGCGGTCTCGTGTGGCTGCGATTAACTGTCCGTTTTTGAGCTTTTAAGAGCTCGTAATCACATTCCCACATATTTGGCACTTACAACCCAACAGAGTAAGACAGTGAATCTTTTCATATCAAATAACTGTAATGTGAATTTTGTTGTGAGTCAACCTTTAACTTAAGTGATGATAATGTCCACTTAAACTCGAGGCTCCTTCCAGAGATTTATGAGTTTTAGCGTTCACCTCATAAGTGTTTCCATTAGCATACTTTTCTGCAACAGACTTGCATAGCTAGCTGCCCATAGTTGGGCAAGTCACATTTGACATACAAGTGTTATTGCACCTAATGCCCCAATGGCTACTGGAATTACAGATGGTTTTATGTGCCGGCACTTTTAAATCTCTTCTCTGAGTGTGGTATATTTGTCCACTTTTCATCTTTTCTGCTGGCGATGTTGTAGTCGTTTAGTACTGCTATTATAGTAGCTCTCCTATTCTTCTTGTAAGGCCCCTACGATATTTGGCTGGTTTACCAAGTTGTGTCCGTCGTTTCAGATGCAAAAATCCCTGATGAGCTTAGCCCTGTCGGCCTCTTTGACCTTATCAGGGACTTCCCTCTTGTGGTGTGGTTTATTGAGGCCATACGTCTTGCATAAGCTTTTGTATACTACATACATGTGCGACATTATGTTGCTAAGTGTATGCATTGCTTGTTAGCTGCTTGCATTCACTGATGTGTTGAATGGTTTCTAGTGCATCCTTGCAGTCTACATGTGGAATTATTTCTAGTACGATAGATCTGTGTTGGGAGTTGCCTAGTTGGAAGCACTAGCTCAAGCACCAGCATGATTATCAACTCTGTACTAGCAGCTAGATCACCTTGGTTCAGCCACATATATGTTTGGTGGAGGTCGGCAACCTCACATACTTGTCAGGGGTAGGCAGCATGGAGCGATTTGATATGACAGTCATATATGATTTCATGAGCGTGTGGTTTCATTGTCACAGCAATAGAGCGGAAATCAGCTAGCAACTTGTCTGTGGTGACCATGAAGGCTGCATAAGTTCTTGATCTGTTCTTCTTTTGCTGTCTGCTGTACACTTTTGAGCCTCCTGCCCTCTCTTTCTTACTAAGATAAACCCAGCAGTATCAGATTTCAGCTGGAGTGCTCCATGCACGGTCAGCAGCCGACGAGTTGCTAGATCCGTTTCCTTGGATTCCCAACTCCATGTTATTATGCCTGCTGGATACCTTATTACCAGCCGTGCATATGCGGTTATGGTCATGATTTGGTTTAAGGCACTGAGCTCACTCCATAAGACCTTCCGAACTTGTACTTCAGTTTCACAGTTCATGTTGCTTTCGCTTAATCCTCAAGTACTTGTAGTCTTCTTCCAAATCCTTCATCACACCTGCTGGCATTTCCAGGCAATCTGTGTGCTTCTGGCAATCTGAACATTTCACATTTCTAAATACCAGAGATGAGTCTGAGTTCCTTGATGTAGGCCTGACTAAGGTATATTAGTGAATCAACATATCCCATTCTTTGTTTGCATTCGGCTCGATGCCATACATTTAGATGAGGTAGTTTATCTTGGTGTTACTCTTAAACTGGTACTCATTCTGGGTACCTCCAGCACATTGCTTAAAGGGTTTAAGCATATACAGAATAGTAGCTGTCATAATAAGTCACCTTGATAGTTAGCCATACCTGTCTAGTATGTTTTCTAGTGGGTCAACGTCTTCTAGTGCGTCATTGACGTCGTGATGAACACCACAAGGCATGGTGGACATTGTACAACCTTCGGCACTCAAGGCTTCAGCTAGTCCTAGGCTTTTCTGTAGTCAACCCTAGCTATAGCAAGATTGGTATGCCTTTTACTGTTTTGACAGACCGTCTAATCCACCAGCAACTGGCGTTTGACACCTCAGTTGTTGCGTCAAATATATACAGATTACGTAGGATATAGTAGCTATTCATCACTTCTCAGCCAAGATCACTAGTTTTTCTTTCGATCTGAGTTTGGCAAGACTGTGCTCGCAATATGTATTACAAACGGTCAACCTCGAGAGGGGAGATCACTCTCTGTCTTGAAAGGCAGAGAGTCAACTGAAAATCTCACATATTGTCAGCAATCTCACATGTTCAGTTGCTCTTTTTTTTCTGGTTAAAAAACTTACGAAAATTAATTCCCCGTGAAAAGAAAAATAGCTTGCAAATTTGTTCATAAATAAGTTTGGTTTAACCCTTGTCAAAATTTCAAAAGTGATAACTTGTAGTTTCGTAATAAAATTATAATGCCTTATTTTAGTTATTATGACTAGATTTTACTCTAGTTCATTGACAAGTATATTTGTAATGTGTCAAAGAATTTTTGTTCGCAGTTGAGCTCTTAAACATTGCCATGTTCTGTTCATCGCCATGTTCTGATCATCGCCATGTTCTGAAGCATGCTAAATGATCTAGACTTGAATCTGTCAAATTCACAGGTGGAAAATGGAAGTGTGTACACATTGATGATCCGAGGTCTCCAGCCTTCAAGCTTCCTTCTGTCAGCTATTGCATGCAAATTCAACCGAGAGAGCTAATTCGACGTGTTTTGATTACTATGAAGAATACCTCCAAAAGCTCATCTGAGAGTGACGCTGAGGACATGTCACTACCTCCGCTTATTGACATGGATGTAAGAATATTGTTATTTTAATATGTTTTGTTTGTGTTTAGTTATATATAAATACAGTATACCATGTATACCATATATATCATAGGACAAATGCAACGCATACAAGCTTTGCTCGCTAAACGCGACATTTAACCTAAAACTAGTCGTCCATCTACCTTTGTAAATGTAAACAATTTTTATATACATGTACTTCAAAGTGTAAAGACCGTGTTAAACAAGGAACCACTATTAGCCTGAGACATTTATTAATTGTTTCTATGATGCTGCTTTTAGTTTTAATGGAAAACAGAAAAGCTTTGAAGTTCGACAACAAGGGAATTAATTGTTATTGATGTAGACGATTCGTTATTAATAAGGTGTTGTAGACACTTTTTTGCTGATCACTTGATATTATGGGCTCGTGAAGATCAAAGATGTTTAAGGGGGCTGTCAATTGGAGGTGACATTTAATTAGAGGGTGGCACTCAATTTTTCAACCTTACTCTCATAGTGGCGGTCAAATAGAGGTGGTGTTTAATAAGGTGTGGCGTTCAATTAGAGGTGGCATTCTATTGGAGGTTTTACAGTATATATATTTATATCACCTTTTGTCCTAGTGCTTGCAACGTTGTAATTTTCAATTGTTCAGTCACCTAATTAAGGTAGCTTCGTGTGTTCAGCCCCATATTGGGTTGATTTTATGACAGATGATCTTTCAACATTAGAAAGCGTCAGAAAAGTTTTATTTGAGGTTCTAAAAAACTCCCTTGTGGGTACTTAATAGCTCCATGTTCTCTGATTGGCTAGTTCAATTCTTATAATTTATTTATTATGTAATTATCTTTATTAATATCCTGATTATAGTTTTACAAACTCAAGATTGTTAGAGTTAAAATACTTAGAGATGTTGCTCACTGCTGTGGTTCACTATGGTTTTACTATACAATTGAGTAACTTCTTTAGGATTGCCCGGACACTGAGTTAGATGTCTATGGAAGTGATACAGCAAGTGATGTAACAACAGTTGCTAGCAGCATGGAAGCTGAAGATGTTCTCATGTTTCTAGAATACTGCCTTCCCGGTGCTTTTTCTATCATAACATCTGCTCCATCATCTAACCGCGCAGCAACCCTCAAATCACTTCTGAAAGATGAAGGTATATTATCAATTTTAAAATATAAGTAACATAATTATGCTCTACACCAATTTTTCATGTTTCACAAACATAGCTGTAGTAGTATTCAATACAAATGGTTATGCTGTGTTGAGATATGTAAAACTTAATGGCCTAATATGCAGGTTTCAAAGTATTATTTTCTCTTTTGTAACTGTGTCATGGTATAAATTTATATAATAATTTATTTTCTGTTTGATGGTTCAAACTAGATATTCTGATATTATTTATTTTAAATAAACTAAAATATTTCACTTAGCACTTCACACAGCTTTTTGTTGTTTAGAATTTCGCAAGGAGTTCCTCACTCATGTGTACAACCTGCTGAAAGAGCAAGATGATATGAATATGCAGACACAATGGGTGAAAGTTGACGCTGCTAAAGCGAGTAACATGAAAAAGTCAGAAACCATCCGGTAAGAATTGTGTTTTGAAGGCTTCGTAGGCCAGCAGGCTTCCTGGTTGATAGTGGTAGTTACTCAATGTTGAAATATGCCTAGTCGCCATTTATTTTGTAACTCATGTTTTTTATGGTTGTAGGTAGATGTATTTAATACTACTAGCTATAGTCACTTATACCTTATTTATTCAATACTAGTAGCAGTATTTATACTATTAGTAGGTACTAGATGTTTAATAATTAGAATTGGCATTTCATCTTTGATGAAAAACCCAACAGTTCTGTTTCCTTTTTAAAACTAACTTGCAATAGTTAGTCTCAGTGTTTTTTTGCATTCAAGCGTCATGCTAGCATGATTTCAAACAAACTTTTAAACTTTTTGCTAACAAAATTAACTCTTGTTAACTCTTACAATTATAATTGAGTCTTTACAAATAACTTTTTGTAGCTGCGGAATAATTAGTTCATGAAACTTTGCTACTTTGCACGTAGGCCTACACGTTTACCATAAGTAAAAAAATATTTATCTAATTGCCACAAAATGAAAATGAAAAATTTTTTCTGCAAGATGTACTAGTTTTAAATAGTGTGAATAAAGGTAATATTTTCATAGTTTTTAAAATACAAGATTGATAAAGTCGACAAATTTCCGTAAAATATTTCAACGAGTTAAACAGTGAGTCTGTGAAGAGGGTTTTTCATGGTTTTAGCACATTCTATTCTACTAACTATTCTGTTCTCTCAACTAACTCAACTAAAATACGACTCTCTAGCCTTTTGTGGTTGTAAACATACCCTTGTGATTTTCTGTTTCTAGACATGCCCTGGAGGATTCTTTAGAGCGAGCATTTAGACCGGCTCTAGCTGCTGTCATCGCCTTCATAGATCACCAGCACAATCTCCAGCTACTGAAGGGATCAAAGGAAGTTGTCAAACTTTGGCTCGACATTTTCACAAAGTCTGATGAGCTTGGACTGAACTTTGAAAGCTTAACTAAGGGGACGACAAGCAAGAATCCAAGCTCGGTGCGAATAGCATTTTGATTGTTACTATTGGTATATCAACGTTCAGATAAACACCCATCTTATCTAGAGTCATTTCTTTTTTCCTACTGCTAAGCCGCATTCTAATATGCTAATATTAGAATGCAGCATTCTAATATTCTAATCTAAGCCGCATTCTAATTTGTATAATATAATGTAGTTGAGCAGCAACGTTCAACCCAAATAGCATAAACTCTTTAGCTTTGGAAAGCCTTCATACCGTCTCATGTATTATTTTTCAGATATTTGTGATAACTATATCTTTATATTAGAGAAAATAGGTCTGCATTTTGGTCAACCTGCGAAAATGATACAAAAATGGTTTTCTTTTGCTACCGGTTTTACTAAACTAAAAATAATGTTAAAAATGGTTGGTTCTTGTGCAGAATTTTTTGCTGATTTCTACAAACTTAAAATTATAGCTTTATGACAAGCTTTATTTTTTCCAGCAAAAATTCAGAGTGTACATCAGCAAAAGTTTTTTCGTGTGCAGTGATTTCATCAGAACAAGAAAAAATTGGCGTAATGAAAGAATTGAAACTATTAATAAAATGGTTCAGCTCTGAAAATTACCTTGGTCCGTTGAACAGAAACATCTACTTGTAAAAGATAATGACATAAAATATTTAAAAGTAAAAGTTGAAGTCCAGTAAAATAGTTGAGAATACATACTAAAACTTGGCTTCAAGTGTGTGTTTAGTAAGCTACATTCATTTAAGTTAAATTCAAACTTTTTAGTAAGTCTGTCCCGATGGTAAGAACTCCCTACGGAGATACTGCACATAGTACATGTACATGTAAGTAGCACATGTAACATACTCATGTTACATCTTATTGCAAATGATAACCACTAAATACAATAAATACACTAAAGGTACTGTAGGTAACCGTAGTTACTAATGTTAACATACTATTTTGTTACTAATTTTTGATATGTACATATATACAGTTAAACTCGGCTAACTCGACCTTCACGGGACCGAGAGAAAGTGTTCGAGTTATCAGAGCGTTCAAGTTATGAGAACACTGTCACAAGCGCATGTATTTATCAGAACATATACAAACTATATATAAATCAAAAGCATTGATTGCTTGTTGCAAGTTGAGGGGCTTCTCATGTAATGTTTTAACAATTTTTATCAGAAAGTATAAATATTTTCCTATTACTTGAGATTCGTTTGTTTGTTTTAGGTAATGTGACTACCAGGACGTTTTCAGATTAAAATAGGCAAAACCTGATCGCGGTTGAAACGGTCAGAAAAAAAGACATATTTTTCTTTTGAGCATTTTAACAAAAACCAGTTTTGCCGATTTTTCTTTAAGTTTATCTGAAGGCTACCTCGCGTCTTCTTGCTTACGAAGGGCTATCCCCAAGCGAATGTTTGGTAAAAATTGATTTTTGCACACCTTTAGAAAAGTCGTTAACGAAAATATGTTGCCAATAGTGGTAATAATGACGCCTAAGCACTACTAAAAGTTGTTGTTTTTCTCTATGGCTTGGAATAAAGTGATATTCTAAAGCAAAAACAACCGTCTCGGTAGCCGTTGGGCAAAAAAACTGTTTGAGTTAACAAAGTTAAGGTCGAGTTATCTAAAGCAACTTATCATTGCGTGGGAACGGACCAAACAAATCTGTTTGATTTAACCATGTGTTCGAGCTATCCGAGGGCAAGTTATCCGAGTTTCACTGTATTTCTCATGGTTGGTATTTGTGTAGTTCCAGATAAAGCTATTAAATTTTGGAATAAAGAATTCGTATCACAGAAGAATTGATTTCCGGTTTGCCAGTCCGACGCCTCACCAATTCAGCCACACAAGCTTGATGCATTCAGGCGATATATGTTGCTATATGGGAGCAAATACGCTAGCACTTTTTGTCATGACACAAAGTGATGACGTGACATAACCTCACGCAGAGGGGTAGCTCTTATTAGTAAGAGCAAAAATAAATTAAGAGTAAAAATATTCATTATGATAAAGCTTATGTTAACTTGACCTAGAATTTTTGTAAAAGCACTAGCATCCTAATAACTTCAAAGTTTTAAAGTGTTTGTTTAATAAAAATTGCAAATCATTTTTAATTGGTAATTTAAAAACTGGTACATGTGTATGTCTGTTGCTTAGCTCATGTGTTAAGGTCTTGCTGTAGGGATATAAGCTAATCCAAATGAAATTGAAAAGCCTGTTTAGACTGCATCAGTTGGCAAAATGTTCTCACATTTATTATAGATATATCTCTTTTATCATTGTAGAATTTTCTGACATGAAACTTCAAATGGAGACGCGTGAAAACTAAATGAAAAAAATTTACACTTTGCTACAGTGTCTCCTTTCCGCTCAAAGTTTAATTGAAGCATTATTATTGACAGTCCTAGCATGACACTAATAGCTTAGTTGGTTTGAACATCTAGTTGATAGTCACTACTGCTGTGTTATATAATTTAAAACCAGACAAAGAATTACAAATGTGTTACTTCTTATACCTCTCTCAATACCTTTTTTAATTAAAACAGATTATATTCTGTCTTTTTAATTACGCTTTGCAATATCTAATACTTTTCATTCTGGGGCAACCTCACTGCATCTATTAGTCATATCCAACCCTAGATACATCAATGACGCTATATTAATTTCTAGCTGAATGTTTGGCTAGAAGCCAAAATAATTACCTAATAAATTTGATTAACTCACCTGGTAAGCTAGTAGTTTTGAGTTAGCCTAAATCTTTACTATAATTATAGCCATGAAGCTAGCCAATGACATCAAGCTGGTCAATAGTATTTTTTAACAAGCGCCGCATGTGCTTGCTCGCCATCAAGAGTATGGCAAGGGCTGTGTAGTGTATTAGATAGCCCGCTCGTCTGCAGGCCTGGAGATTCCGAGTTTAAATCCAGGATGAAGTGGGTTTTTTTATTCTTGAAAGCTTTGGCGTTATGACAAACACTAACAACAGATAAGCAAACACAGATCTATATAATATATATAGATTAATTAATAAATTCCTCTTGTCATTGTATCTCTGTCTGTTAGTTGGCGCAAACGCTAGTTAGTCTGCGAAGGCCCAAGTCGGCCGCTATGTATCTTGCAGACTTGGGCCTTCCGCCAGGTTGCCAAAAGTGTAATTTGATTTCAAAACTCTGTCAGGTTTCTGAGCACCAGCCTCTTGAACACCCATCTGTGAGCTATCTGATTGAAAATTTAAAAATCCCATGCATTGCTGGACTTCCTGCTAGCGATTTATACTGTTATACAATTAGCGTGATTTATCAATTAGCGGATATTACCCTGATCTTAAAGTCTTGCAGACTTTATATATAATTTTCTAGAGACTTCCAAAGTCATATACAGTCAATGAGGAAGGCCTTGGAGTTTTTCGGGACTTTGAAGCCAGATTTCCTTTCTCTTGGCTGGTGAGAGACACTGTGGAGCAGCTGATTACAGTGACACCTAATGCAGCAGTTTTTAAAGGTGAGAGACGTTATATTTTAATATATATATATATATATATTGGCACTAGCTGAAGCGAACTTCTTTCCTACACGATACATCACAATAGAATTTGTCTGGTTGTAGCTATATGAGTTGCACAGCATTCACCCATCAAAGTTATTGATTACTTGACTCTTATTTATTTTCTGTTGTTCTATATTATTTATACATATTTATGATATAATTGTTCTATTTTATTAAACCTGTAGAATCAATGGAACTTGCTTTAAAGTAACGGTTTTACATATTCTCATGCTGCTTCGGATTGTAGATCGGCAGGGTAGGTGGCTTGCAGAACCGTTTGGAGAGACGACCATTGGTAAAGTTCTGAGAGAGCTTGATGAAGCAGCCATGAAGAAGTTTACCATGGATTACATCCATGACTTTGTCTACATGACACATCCCTGTTCAAGTTTGACTGAGCATGAGGTATGCAAACAGGTTTCATAAGAATGGGATGTCTCCCAATCGGGTTGAAGTAGGATTAGGTTAGTGCTCAAATGGTCTGCTCTTCAAAACTTGCTCGTCTGTTCTTAAAAGTGAAAAGAAAAGTAAGAGTGAAGTTTTAATAATTCGATTTTGTCTATAAATATTTTTAAAAAGCTTAAGAAGCAGTAATTTTACCAAGTTTTGTCCTTTCCGTTAGGATTTTGTTATCATTAAGCATTCATTTCGCTATCTCTGAAATCGCAGAGAGACTTGATCTCAAGTCTGCAGTGGTAACACACTTCCTAGAGTAATGATATTGGTTGCCTCATAAGTTTTGTGGCTACCTTGCTTTTAGAAAATTTTCAATATGACAAATCATGCTTACCAATTTGATTTCTGATGACGATTTACTGTACTTTTCGGACTATTAGCCGCTACTTTTTTCTGATGATTTGAGCCATGCGGCTTATATAAGGTTGCGGCTATTCTGTGGCTTTTTCTTTGACCGCTAGGGCGCATTAACCATAATCTACGGTTAGTGCGCCTTTAGTGATGAAAGAAAATATGAAACAATGCCTAACGATACTGTTCCGTTAGGCACTAGGTTAAAAAGCATCGGTCAATACGAAACAGTGCCGTTAGACACTGTTCCGTTTTAAACAGCAAAGTTGCTGATGTGTTAAAAAGCACCATCCTGAGTTCTGCGGCCTATACAAAGGTGCGGCCTATGTATTGTTCTATTATCGATTTTTGGAAAATAAAGCAGATGCGGCTTATATAGGGGTGCGGTTTATAGTCCAAAAAGTACGGTAAATCTACTTTTTTATTCATGTTTAGGAATGGTTCAACTTATATTTTAAAAGTTTTAGATGTTAAAATCGGTGATTTTAACCTCTAAAATCAGTGACCTCTAATCTGCGGATTTTCTCAAAGCAGTGCTTCATTGACCTAGAGGCAATAAATTTGCTTTAGTAGTGCGCAAAATGGTGTGACTTACTGAATTATATCTCATATACTTCTTTCGATATATCAAAAAACTGAAATGCAAGTTTTTGCAATTGTTTTTTTTTGCTATTCAGTTAAAAGACCGGGTTATTTTAATATCTAGCCACAAAAAAGGTAAATGTAAGGGAAGATTTTAAAATAGCTTAAAGGCTGACTTGCAACAAAATTCACATTACAGTTATTTGATATGGAAAGATTCAACATGTCTTACTCTGTTGTGTTGTAGGTGCAAAATATGTGGAAATGTGATTACAAGCTCTTAAAAGCTCAAAAACGAACAGAAAATCGCAGCCACATGAGACCTCCATATATTGGGTTCACTTTCCAAAATGGCTAAAATGTGACGCAGTTGTGAGAGATGGCTTCTGTTTACACTTTCATGCAACCTTATTCGTCGAAATATTTTCACAAAATTTAATATACTTCACGCGTTCAATAAGACCATGTCTATTGTTCTTACGCGTCTGTTTTATCGTCATGGTAATGCTGTCACTTCTAGCAGTGATTTCCTATAACTTACCGTAAAAATTTGTTTAACTTTTTAGTCTTACCTTGAAGGAGTATATATCATTGTCTGATAATCATGACGAGCCTGTTGGTCACTTGTGATAATCGAAAAGTGCTGCAGAAATTATTTGCAAAGTATTGGGTCACATGATCACATTACAACTTGCCAATTAGACCAAACCGAAACAAAACTGTAAAGTAGCAAGCATCTATATTTGATACGGGGTCCTCGCTAAAACCCGAAGTTTTTGTCATAAACTAGTGCTATGATAAGTTTTATATTGAGCTTTTTATTGGCCTTTCAATTCACGTGAGAACATAGCCAAAGTTCATGGCTACGTCATCGAAATAAAGAGGTTCCAGTCTACAGCGGCTTTTTGTTTTTAAGCTTTTAAGAGCTTGTAATCACATTTCCACATACATTATTTGGCACCTACAACACAACAGAGTAAGACTATGGTGAATCTTTTCGTATCAAATTGCTAATGTGAATTTTGTTGCAAGTCAACTTTTAAGGTCATAATTATTGGATTACACATATGGAGATGATGGATGGTACTATTAAGAGATGTATGTATAAGATCGCGTTTCATTTAATTTTCATGATGAACTAAAAGTGCCTGTTAATCTTAAGATATGAATATAATGTGATCATTAATACAAGAGTTTTCTACTCTTAAGGAAAACAACCATGTGAGGATATCCTTTTCTTAAACAAAAACAGTCATATTGCGACATACAAGCTTAACGTCTTATGGGACTGAGCTCGTATGTCAATATTCTCATATCTCAATGCAATATTTCTTGTATAAAATAACTAAATGCATACTAATCCGTTCCCATACTGTGAAAACAGAATATTACAATGTTTTTAATTGTTGTAATTCAGTACTGATGCTCACAAAGTTACAAATACTTATTTAATGGTAATGATCTGCAATAAAATGTAGCATTACTATGTACAGGACTGTATGGAGTTCTTATCTCCTAGACAGTCGTAGTGACGGAAGAGAGTTGACAGCAACCCATTCAATACGCTTTATTTTGGGTTGCTACGTAACATGACTCAAACTTTGAAATTTAACTTAACGAATTTAGCATGCTAAATGCATACTTAAAGCTAAGCTATAATCTTCTTTTGATTCAACTTTGATTTCAACTTTGATCAACTTTGATTTTGTCATCGTCTTAAATTTTTAGCTTTTTCCGGCTTGACACTTTTTGCAGCGCTTTCACTAATGTTTTCACCTAATGTTTTTCAAACTGATTCGATGAGAAAAACTGAACGATGCTGTTCTCAAGGTCTTCAAGAGCCAGCTGGCTTATGTCAAAGTTTTCTCGCATCTCAAGGCAGAAACTTGTCTGAAATTGTGTTCGTATCTCGATATTCTCATATGTTGGGGCACTCGTATGTCGAGGTATGACAGTTAAGCAATGATTATTATTTTTTGTATTTCTGTAAATTTGGGATTGTGATGTTTGTAGATTGTTGCTCAGACACTGCTATCTTCGATGACGAACGGCGACTACAGCATCACTCGTGTGCACACAGCATACCTCAACTTACTCCACCAGCTTCAGAGCTTGTCAGCAATCCTCAGCTTTGACTTAGAGTCAAGTAAGGTTGAGTTTGGTGAGAGCAATGCTTCATTTGCTTCAAAACTAAAAGAGCAGGTCAGTGAGGCTTTGCAGCTTTTCCAAGATGCTTCGGACAGCAAGGCGAGGGAGAATCTAGAGGTCAATGAAGAAAATCCTGGTCCTTTAGAAGGCTCACCAGTGACTTGCGATGAAAATTTGGACCAAGTTGAAGAAGACCATCAAATAACACTTTCTGCAAAGGTCAGATATCTGCCATATATATATATGTTGGTCTGCAACTTCTTTTTTTCTTCCTAATATCACTATTTTCAGTCTGGTTAGCAAGTCATAGATGAGTAATATTTATTCATGAAACATTTTTAGTTACCAGTTTTAACTTGATTAACAAGCAAAGGGCCTGAAGTACAGCAATGATTCTCCATTGAACATGTGATCACAACAATTCCTAAAAGTTTTATCAGAAATTATAGAGATGTCGTTTGTTGTCTGCGCTTCCTATTTGTCACTCTAGTTATAATCATCGGCTGTTGTGTTCAAGATTGTCGTATTGCACATCATTTGGAAATATATATCATTTTGTATTTGCCCGTGATTGCTGGAATAAAACTTCAAATAATACGTCAGATACATTGCTGCAATAGTGGTTTCAAGTGATTTAACGTTTTAAACCCTAATGGCTGTTATTCCGGCATTGCGTAGGGTGTGTCAGAAGCCCTAGCGGCCGGAATACTGACATTCACATGGATCTGTTTACAAAAGCTGTTCCTAAGTAACAGCGAAAACCAGCCTAATTTTTTTTCACAGGATGGCAGACCAGAAATTTCACTTCCATTTGTAACAGTTTTCAACTATCTCTATCTTCATCTACTTCCTCCTTTATAGCAACAGATTTTATTATAATGGTATCGCCAAAAAATTGATACGTCTCATTCGTTGGTAGGTCATATATGATTGTGATGCAAATGAAGATTTTTATGATACTAACTATAAATTTCCAGATTATTTCCATTTATCATCATGAAATGATGATGAACATGTTGTCGATGGAGCTTTTACTACTGTAAATAGTTTTACGAGTTTAGTTTTAGCACCAATAATGGTGAAGTACTGTTTTTTCTGTTTGCTGTCAGTTGCCCGACATTTTTACTAGTGTTTTACCAAATATCATTGTATTATCAGCACATTTAGATATATTTAATAAAAGTTTAAAAACTTCAGATCAAACTTTGTTGGACAAATTTCCCAGGTTTACTGACACATTGACAAGATTGGCTAGGGTTCAAAGAGGGTTAGTCCCATTGTTTTATTATGTCGTGTAAACATATAAGTAATTATAAGATGCTGATTATTGGCTAAATAAGAGCATGTATTTATGGCTTATAAACAGGAAGCGGCACTGTTGATGTCATGTTGAGGGAAAACTGGGCACATCTTTTTCCTCTGAGTTTCTCAACTGCAATCACGGTTTGACGATTTTAATCTTTAAATATTCTCTTGAAATATACTGAAATTTTGTTGTTGTTTGCGCATTGTGGAACATATGTCTCCTAGGTGATATACCTTTTGATACCTTTTCGATACATGCTTTTGAATAATTTCAAGTTGATTTATATAAGATTTTAGTGAAAGTACAAGGTGTTAATTTTAAATATTTGATAGTCCTCTCCATCTCATTAGTACCATTTTTATTCACTACAGGGGAGACAAATCTAACATCCACTTGTCACCTAAAAAACTCTTTTGAATAGCTTAGATAACCCAAGTTGAATGTAACCTTGTGTTAGTCGGTCAAATATGCAGCTTAAATCATTGAGCCTTGAGCTGTGTTGTGCAACTCGAAACAGCGTCTGCGCATAGCAGAGAGGTGTGTTGTACGACTTGAGTAGGTTTCGTACAAAACGTGTCTGATTAGCAGTAGTTTATTAATTAGCCTGTAATATCTGTTCTAAAATGAGAAAAATGAAACAATCATTTGCCTGCGTTTAGCCAATACAGATCATGTTTACAACACATCTTGAGCTTAACTGCCTTTTCTAAAAACTTAATTTTTTTATCGCAGTTTTGCAATGACTAGCCGTGATAGCTAAGGCTAGTCATTGCAAAGAAGCATTACAGCTATGGAGGTTCAATGGACTTTTGATGATTATATATTGAACAGTAGTACTTCTGAAAGGGATCATTTTATTTTTAGCAGTAATAATTATGTTATTTACGGTAGTCGCAAAATTGTCTGGAAAAACTGTCTTAACTCCTTTTTCATGGCATAAGCTGCTGTAAAATTTTATGCTGATTATTTTATGATAATTACCAAAATATTTTGCATTGATTGTGTGGTTCGAAGATTATGACAACATATGTGTGCCCGTCTCAAATATTAGACTTTACCAAATACAGTGAAACACGGATAACTCAAACTTCAAGGGACCGAGCAAAAGTGTTCGAGTTATTAGAGCGTTCAAGTTATCAGGACAGTCATAAGTGCACGTATTTATCAGTAGATACAAGTACATAAACAAACTATATATAAATCAAAAGCATAGATTGCTTGTTGCAAGTTAAAGGGTCTCTCGTGTGAAGTTTTAAATATCTTTAATCAGAAAGTATAGATATTTTTCTATCACTTGAGATTTGTTTGTTGCTTTAGGTGATGTGACTGCCAGGACGTTCTCAGATTAAAATTGGCAAAACTTGATCGCGGTTAAAACGCTCAGAAAAAATACATACGTATTTTTCTACCGAGCGTTTTAACCAAGATCAATTTTGCAGTAAGTCAGTTATTACAAAACTGATTTACTATTAAAAACCCATTATCAATTTTGCCGATATTACTTTAAAGTTATCCAAATTTTACCTCGCTTTTCTTGCTTTCGGAGGGCTTATCGCTAAGCGGAGGTTTGGTAAAATTTGATTTTTGCAAACATTTAGAAAAGTCGTTAATGAAAATATTGGCCGATGTTGGTAATAACGAGGCCTAAGAACTACTAAAAGTTGATGTTTATCTCTATAGCTTGGAATAAAGTGATATTCTAAAGCGATAGTAACAACCGTCTCGGTAGCCGTTTGGCAAAAAACTGTTCGAGTTAACGGAGTTTCGGTCGAGTTATCTAAAGCCATTTATCATTGCGTGGGAATGGGCTAAGCAAATCCATTCGAGTTAACCATGTGTTCGATATATCCGAGGGCGATTTATCCAAGTTTCACTGTATTTAATTGTTCTAGTAAAAAGTTTGATAACGAAAAAGTTAACTGCGTTTGATGTGACATTTCCAATGTGTCTTTTCCATTGCCCAAAGCATTATTGCTTGTAAATTAGCGTTATCACCCAACATTTGGTATTGCAGATGCCACATATAGGCGCTATCGCAATCCGTCAGCTCATAGATGCTATTTGGAAGGCTCCGCTACAGAGTCTATTGAAGCATCCAGAAGAATGGGTGGGCTTGGTAGATCAGTGTAAACTCTTGGCAGAAAAACTCATTGACCCATCTTCCTGTGATCTTGCTCGTGATGAGCTGGTTAGCTGCAGGTAGAATAGCCTCAGATTGAAGAGGCTCTGAGGGTGTTATTGTCTACAACTAACAGTTGATTACATTTTACAAAATATTGTAATTGCTCTTCTACTCGTGTGTCACGAAGTTCATCATGTTCTTTGGTTCATAACCATTAGGGTCATCATAATAGAAAAAGCTTAACATCTCCGCCTTTTGATTTTTATCTTGCAAATTAGTCTGTTGATAAGGATATGTTATAATGTGGTATTCGCTACTGACGGCTTGTCATTCTGAGTATTGTGATTGTGAATTGTGATGAGACTGTCTAAAAAGGATACATGCGGAAAATAATCAACCCTTCATGTAGCATACTAAATACATGACCGTGTTCTTCTTGGAGAACTTTCGACATGTTTGTTTTGATTATGCTGTATTTATGCATTTATATATGTGTATTCAGCATTGGAGTAATTACTGGGCTCATCTGTTTACGCTAGCTCATGTTTGTATTTAGATCATATTGGAACTGTTTTTATAATATATTTTGTAACTTCCTGAGTATTGCAGAGCACAGTGGTTGAGACTGGAGCTTAAAAAGCTCTATGTCGAACACGTCATCATGCCAAGTAAGGTCGATGATCGACTTGGAACACGACCTGCACAACAAATCCTTCCCTTCCTCAATGTATGTTTAAACTAACGTCTAGAAATATGCATTGCCTTGGTTAGGTAAAAGCAGGAGTGGCAAGGGCTGCTTGTTAGGGCATTGCCTTGGTTAGGTAAAAACAGGAGTGGCAAGGGCTGCTTGTTAGGGCATTGCCTTGGTTAGGTAAAACTAGGAGTGGCAAGGGCTGCTTGTTAGGGCATTGCCTTGGTTAGGTAAAAGCTGGAGTGGCAAGGGCTGCTTGTTAGGGCATTGCCTTGGTTAAGTAAAAGCAGGAGTGGCAAGGGCTGCTTGTTAGGGCATTGCCTTGGTTAGGTAAAAGCTGGAGTGGCAAGGGCTGCTTGTTAGGGCATTGCCTTGGTTAGGTAAAAGCAGGAATGGCAAGGGCTGCTTGTTAGGGCATTGCCTTGGTTAGGTAAAAGCAGGAATGGCAAGGGCTGCTTGTTAGGGCATTGCCTTGGTTAGGTAAAAGCAGGAGTGGCAAGGGCTGCTTGTTAGGGCATTGCCTTGGTTAGGTAAAAGCAGGAATGGCAAGGGCTGCTTGTTAGGGCATTGCCTTGGTTAGGTAAAAGCAGGAATGGCAAGGGCTGCTTGTTAGGGCATTGCCTTGGTTAGGTAAAACTAGGAATGGCAAGGGCTGCTTGTTAGGGCATTGCCTTGGTTAGGTAAAAGCAGGAGTGGCAAGGGCTGCTTGTTAGGGCATTGCCTTGGTTAGGTAAAACTAGGAATGGCAAGGGCTGCTTGTTAGGGCATTGCCTTGGTTAGGTAAAAGCAGGAGTGGCAAGGGCTGCTTGTTAGGGCATTGCCTTGGTTAGGTAAAAGCAGGAGTGGCAAGGGCTGCTTGTTAGGGCATTGCCTTGGTTAGGTAAAAGCAGGAATGGCAAGGGCTGCTTGTTAGGGCATTGCCTTGGTTAGGTAAAAGCAGGAATGGCAAGGGCTGCTTGTTAGGGCATTGCCTTGGTTAGGTAAAACTAGGAATGGCAAGGGCTGCTTGTTAGGGCATTGCCTTGGTTAGGTAAAAGCAGGAGTGGCAAGGGCTGCTTGTTAGGGCATTGCCTTGGTTAGGTAAAACTAGGAATGGCAAGGGCTGCTTGTTAGGGCATTGCCTTGGTTAGGTAAAAGCAGGAGTGGCAAGGGCTGCTTGTTAGGGCATTGCCTTGGTTAGGTAAAACTAGGAATGGCAAGGGCTGCTTGTTAGGGCATTGCCTTGGTTAGGTAAAAGCAGGAGTGGCAAGGGCTGCTTGTTAGGGCATTGCCTTGGTTAGGTAAAACTAGGAATGGCAAGGGCTGTTAAAGGGCTGCTTGTTATATTTTCCTTTCAATGCAAGTTTGATATGAATCACTTGTAATGTAAGTGTGAATTCTATGCAGTATTTAACTCTTTCACTACCGCATTAAATTCTGACTGAACGATTATTCTGCCCAAATTAATTCAAAGAGGTTTTTGAAAAACCGATATAGCGCCAATATTTAAGCAATACCTCGAGAATATAAACAGATATCGTTTTACTGTAAAATGCATCTTATTCAGAACAAAATTTTCTACATGATAAGTATAAAATTGTTTAGGGAATCTCAGTCTCAGAATTTGTCTTTGCATTGAACGAATGCAGTGTGTTTCTTATTGCCATGACAATAACGACCTCGTTTTGCCATTTTAAAAAATGATAAGAAATGGAATTGTTGAGCCAAAATTCTTTCTATGGGTTGCACGTGATTGGCAACAAGGTTGTTTCGTTGGAAACCACATTTGATTAGTTTAGCTAATGTATAGGCGTTGTAATGAAAAGAAAAGTGAAGCCCTATTGATAAGCCAATACTTCTGCTTACGGTCTGTACTTATATTACCGCTAAAGCCGATACATCGGCTTGCTAGAAGGTATTAGTTAAGGAAAATGGAGGAAAGTTAAGGTATTATGCAGATACATCAGTGTATCAGTAGAATGAACCTAAGGTCACTAATTAGCAAAGTATTTGAAACATATACAGAAATTCTGAGAATTTTACTAAATATTATTGTCCAAGGGAAGTGTATGCTGTGGCAAATAGGTTCGGTACATAAGGCACTGTATAAGAACTTTTTGAACTGTAAAAAGGTAAATACGAATTAATGTATACGCAATGTGTACTATGTATCAGCTAAACAAAATGAGCAAGTGGTTAATAGAGAACTTGTTTGTTTAATATACTGGAATTAACCCTTTCGTGGGTAATTATTTTAGTAGTTTCCCTTTGTTGGCGAATAAATTCCGAAAAAATATTCAATATGCGTAACAGTCACTATTTTGATTGTAACTCAAAACTGGTTTGTTTTATCTTAATAAACATGAGATGATAATAAAAATGATCAGTGGAAGATTCTCCATAAAATGATACTAGTAACGACTAGATTATATCGATATACATTAAAGTTTGTTGTTGTGGTTGACGTGGTTTCGAGTGAGCCTGAGATGATTGATCATCAGAATCACCAGAGCTAAACTATGGTTTGAAGTCATTAAGTTCTAAATGTATCCTGTTGTTTTCAGATTTATCCATAATGTTGTTTATAACTAGATCTGAAGACTTCAAAGCATTTATATGGGCATTTAGAATGTTCTTTAGAAGTAGTGTATGACGCGATTAGAGACCTTTTTTTGTCCTCTTCAAATTCCAAAGTATTTCGGTCGTTTCTCATCAATTCCAAAGTAACACGGTCGGAATAAGTAATAACTGTATCCGTTAATCTATTATGTTTCACTTAGAGTAGTCCCTTGTTTAACTCGGTTTATTACTTCGACGTATAGGAAAAACTTTTATAAAAATGCTGGTGCTGAAAACATTAATGTTGCTCTGCCTGTGAGAGAGTGCAAGCTATAGGCCGTATAAATGTCCCTTTGTTTAACAAAAGGTTACACCATAATAATGTTTCAATATCAGTCTCGAAAACATCACCATCGGCACAACAAGCTCCGCCCATAAATACCTAACGTAACCTAGCTTTTTAGGAACAGAATTTAGGAATGTTTAGACCGATCTAGAATAATAGAGATGGGTGTTTTAAAACCCATTATTTAAAATATATTATTATCTAAATTCAGTCTTAAAAATAATCTGTCTTTTCTGAAAAGTAATTAAGCTACAGTATATAACATTGCATATTTAAAAATGAGCTCAAAAAAGCGCGATAACAACGCTAGCTTGTGATAAAATTGCGCTTTTTTGAGCTCATTTTTCTCGACATTCAGCCCATTTAAACACAATGTAATAAGCTACGAACAATTTTAAATAGTTTATATACCTTTCATAAAAGACAGATTATTTTAGAGGCTGGATTTAGTTAATAACGGGTTTTAAGACACCCATCTCTATTATTCGAAATCGGACTAAACATCCCTAACTTCCGTTCCTGAAAAAGCTAGGTTTCGTCACGTATTTATGGGCGGAGCTTGTTGTGCCAATTGTGTTGTTTTCGAGATCGATATAAAAACGCTGTAATAAAGCCTTCAATACTCTGAAAGTTAGTGGACCAATCTTTATTTTGAGTACTAAATCGGAATCCGCGTGTCTGATTTACTTAGAAAATACGATAAAAGGTGTACTTGACAGTTATGGTTTAAAGTAGAGCATATAGTACATAATGCGGTATAAACTGTATATGCGCATGAATCAAGCGAGGGATACAGTCTATGAGACAGTGAACAGCTACACAGTAAAAGACAGTTTATACACAACTAGTGTTGAGAATGTTTAGTGGAGGTGAGTATCTGAGACAAGAATTAAAAGCTTTAGACTATTTAAAGAATAGAGAAAGCATAATATTATTATGCTTTATTATTCATCATGCGGTGTTGACTAATGTTCTAAAAAAAGAATCAAGGAGATTGACCAACCAGAAGCTGAGATATAGCCAGCCAAACACAGGTCTACCAAAAAACAAAAGTGTTTTGGTAATCATCAATATATGACGTATGAAATCGACTTGTGTGTCATTGGTCAATTAAGCCAACTAATGCGCTCTCCTATAACAATCACGGCGTTTTAATTGGTTTAATCCCTGGAAGTATAGAACAATCAAATTGGGCCTAACAATCATCGCTCCTAGAATTCTGAACCAGTCCCTCTGACGTGTAGATTAGTTTTAGCATAAAATAATTACACGCATCTATTATTTCGCAACATTTCGCTATCTTGTTAGTTCAGCTCAGTTTTGTTGTTCTCCTACTTAGCTTCCCTATTCAGACTCATCTTTAGCGTTGTTCAGATTTTTTAACTATAGCTAATAAATCGAATCAATTAAATCAATCATCAATCTCGGTTATCATTTGGAATTTTCTACAAATTATATTAGTTACATCATTTATTCTATACGCAGTTATATTATTATTTTGTATAATATGCATTATGAATATTATATAAATCATAAAAAATAATCATAGATAAGATAATAGATCAATAGAAAAATCAAAGCAAAAGTTATCGTTTTCTTTTCTTATAGCAAGAGCAGCACGGTCAAGTTAGTCTTTTTAAGATTATGGCTGTAGTGAACTTCCAGTCTGTTAATAGTGACAATAATCATGAAAATCAACTGAATGCTGCAGTAGATACACAGTAGAAAAATGATGAAGGAACAAAAAGTCCCATTCCTATTTCTTATTCTAAACAAACTGCAATCGCGGATATCGCATATAGACTATACACGCGCCGTTCGTTGAACAGATGATCTTCGGAGCATATCCGTGGAGATCGAGTTTAAATTTGAAGCACAATAGTCAAAATCTGCTCTTCTGCTTTAAAAAATCATGGCGAGGGGTTGTGGGCAAATGCCTTTACCACACAATGTTTGGATAATTTTCCTGAGAAACCAGAGCTAGTATGTAAATTATTTACTATCGCGAGAAGCGTTTCACATCTCGTAGCCAAAACAATCATTATAAGTAACGGCGGTAAGGGTGCGCAACTCCGGCACATGACCATTAAGTCGATTTTATACGTCACAGTTTTCGGGATTTTCGAAGGGCTTTCCTCTGATTCTTTATTAGGTAGACCTGTGTTTGGCTGTCTATATCTCAGCTTCTAGGGGGTCAATCTCCTTGATTCTTTTTTTAGAACATCAGTCAACACCTCAAGATAACTAATAAAGCATAATAATATTATGCTTTCTCTATTCTTTAAGACTGAAATTTTGATGTGTTTAGGCTTCTGGGAAAGTTGTGTGCTATCAGAAGGAAGGGTTTGACGGAGTTGTCAACTCTCTGCGAAAGATAGTTGGAGATCGCATCAGAAGTCTTCATAAGTATGTCAATTTTTTAAAATAATTTTTGGTTTTATTTGTGCAAGTTAACACACAATATGGTTTTTAATGAAAAACATGTATATTATATAATTTCCCACACTGACAGGTATTTAAATTTTTTACAAAGTAACGAAGATTTTTTTTCAATTTGTTTAGAGATTGCCCCAAAACGTGTCCCGGATGTGAAAAAGCCATTGGATCACCTTCTAAGTTGCCATCTTGTGGGCATTTCCTCTGCTCATCGTGCCTGAAACAACTTGATTTCTGTCCATTACGCGCCTGCAATGAAGGAGTTCCTAAAAACTGTTCCTACACACCAGAAGAAGATGAGACTATTGAGTAAGATGTTGTTTTATAGTTTATTTACATTTGAACACATTTTCCACGATGAAATTTCAAACTTGTTATCTTTGATCTATGCTTGCAGTGAGGCAAAGAAGAAGGATTTTGAAGAGTTCCGAAAAGGCATCAACAACTTCTTCGTCCATTTTGTGTCAAAGCTGGTTTTCTTACCTGGAATTTTCCCTGACATGGATATCGTGGAGTGGCTGATGAACCGTGTCACTTTTCGTGATCGAAGACGAGAATTTTCCATTTTCCAAGTCGAAGACATTGTGAACCCAACTTCTATTCTACGATCTTTCCTCGTAAAACTGTTTCTTCAGTACCAGGAGAGCCCTTCTGTCTCTAACTATCTGGATAGACTAATTCAGACCTGGAGCGAGGAGGAGAGTTCTTCAGAGTTGGTCTCCAAGATGGCAATGATTATCAACTGTCACAAGGTAACGTGTATAGTCACAATGTGCTTGCAACCTTCTTATGTTCTCTGTTTGTAACAATAAGACTTCAACTACCAAACAAGTCTTCTTTTTGACCCTCAATGGAGCTTCATGTTACATACAGGCTATGGACTTCCTGTCCCATACAGGCTATGAACTTGCTTTCCCAGTCAGGCCGTGAACTTGCTTTCCCAGTCAAGCTAAGAACTTGTTAAAAAGCAGATTTGCACTCAATTTCTTACAAGACACTTCATAGTTGAAAAGTATATGGTCCATTTAAAAATACATTAAAACACTTGCAAACGGCTATTTTGTAAAACCGCCATCAACTGTGTTGATAAGCTTATTTTCGAAAAGGTAAGATAACTTGCTAACACTTTAGCATTTAACATCATAGAAACAGCATTAAATGTTTTACTCGAGAAAGCAAAAATTACCGTTAGAATGAGCATTTGTTGAAAGTTGTTTGTATATTTATTGGGTACGTTTTACACCAAAATAGCAAAGGGAGTCATGAGTAAAGCAATAATATTATATCTGTGGTTACCAGAGCTGAGCCAACGAATTATCTGGTCAACTAAGTTTTTAATTATTGATGGCAGTGTTCAGCTTTAGGGTGTTAATCGAACTTTGATGTACTTCAATATTTTCAATGCACTTTTGCTTTCAGTCACATTATGAAGCTATATGTGATGGGTCACTATAATATATTTATATTTAAACTTCCAACTCTCTGAATTTAACTTCATTTAATAACATACTTGTAATAGTTCTTCAATATCAGACATCTGACAATTTTAGGAGCGCTTTTTTATATTATATCCATTTAAAATGTGTTTGGTAAAAAGTAAAAACCGATTATCAATCATGAAATCAAGTGGCAATAATTGCTTGAGAATCTGATACAAACGATATAAAATTTAGCGGATTATCTGAATTTATGAATAATGAGAATATAATAATTTATATTATTATATATTAATTTTATAATAATTAGAATTAGCTTTTTATGAATAATTATCCTATTAAATATTTTTTGCTAAATAATGGATGATGCATACCTCGTGTGCTGAATAACGGATGATGCATACCTCGTGTGCTGAATTCAGTACATGATGCATACCTCGTGTGCTGAATAATGGATGATGCATACCTCGTGTGCTGAATAATGGATGATGCATACCTCGTGTGCTGAATGGTGGATGATGCATGCCTCGTGTGCTGAATGATGGATGATGCATGCCTCGTGTGCTGAATAATGGATGATGCATACCTCATGTGCTGAATAATGGATGATGCATACCTCGTGTGCTAAATAATGGATGATGCATACCTCGTGTGCTGAATAATGGATGATGCACACCTCGTGTGCTAAATAATGGATGATGCATGCCTCGTGTGCTGAATGATGGATGATGCATGCCTCGTGTGCTGAATGGTGGATGATGCATGCCTTGTGTGCTGAATAATGGATGATGCATGCCTCGTGTGCTGAATGATGGATGATGCATGCCTGGTGTGCTGAATAACGGATGATGCATACCTCGTGTGCTGAATTCAGTACATGATGCATACCTCGTGTGCTGAATAATGGATGATGCATACCTCGTGTGCTGAATAATGGATGATGCATACCTCGTGTGCTGAATGGTGGATGATGCATGCCTCGTGTGCTGAATGATGGATGATGCATGCCTCGTGTGCTGAATAATGGATGATGCATGCCTCGTGTGCTGAATGATGGATGATGCATGCCTCGTGTGCTGAATAATGGATGATGCATACCTCGTGTGCTAAATAATGGATAATGCATGCCTCGTGTGCTGAATGATGGATGATGCATGCCTCGTGTGCTGAATAATGGATGATGCATGCCTCGTGTGCTGAATAATGGATGATGCATGCCTCGTGTGCTGAATAATGGATGATGCATGCCTCGTGTGCTGAATAATGAATGATGCATACCTCGTGTGCTGAATAATGGATGATGCACACCTCGTGTGCTGAATAATGGATGATGCATGCCTCGTGTGCTGAATGATGGATGATGCATGCCTCGTGTGCTGAATAATGGATGATGCATGCCTCGTGTGCTGAATAATGGATGATGCATACCTCGTGTGCTAAATAATGGATGATGCATGCCTCGTGTGCTGAATGATGGATGATGCATGCCTCGTGTGCTGAATAATGGATGATGCATGCCTCGTGTGCTGAATAATGGATGATGCATGCCTCGTGTGCTGAATAATGGATGATGCATGCCTCGTGTGCTGAATAATGAATGATGCATACCTCGTGTGCTGAATAATGGATGATGCACACCTCGTGTGCTGAATAATGGATGATGCATACCTCGTGTGCTGAATAATGGATGATGCATACCTTGTGTGCTGAATAATGGATTATGCATACCTTGTGTGCTAAATAATGGATGATGCATGCCTGGTGTGCTGAATAACGGATGATGCATACCTCGTGTGCTGAATTCAGTACATGATGCATACCTCGTGTGCTGAATAATGGATGATGCATACCTCGTGTGCTGAATAATGGATGATGCATACCTCGTGTGCTGAATGGTGGATGATGCATGCCTCGTGTGCTGAATGATGGATGATGCATGCCTCGTGTGCTGAATAATGGATGATGCATGCCTCGTGTGCTGAATGATGGATGATGCATGCCTCGTGTGCTGAATAATGGATGATGCATACCTCGTGTGCTAAATAATGGATGATGCATGCCTCGTGTGCTGAATGATGGATGATGCATACCTCGTGTGCTGAATAATGGATGATGCATACCTCGTGTGCTGAATAATGGATGATGCATGCCTTGTGTGCTGAATAATGGATGATGCATGCCTCGTGTGCTGAATGATGGATGATGCATACCTCGTGTGCTGAATAATGGATGATGCATACCTCGTGTGCTGAATGATGGATGATGCATACCTCGTGTGCTGAATAATGGATGATGCATGCCTTGTGTGCTGAATAATGGATGATGCATGCCTCGTGTGCTGAATGATGGATGATGCATACCTTGTGTGCTGAATAATAGATGATGCATACCTTGTGTGCTGAATGATGGATGATGCATACCTTGTGTGCTAAATAATGGATGATGCATGCCTCGTGTGCTGAATTATGGATGATGCATGCCTCGTGTGCTGAATAATGGATACATAGTATGGACTAACTGTTGCCCTTTTTTCATTTTATGATTTTTTTATGGCATAATTTGGAAAAAAAATTCGGTTTCAAATTAAATTAATACCAATAGATATAGTATTGTACTGATTTCTAGCAAGCACTAGAAAAAGGCTGGTGCCCAACCAGTGACCTATTTCACAAGCACATTTTTCCTTAGCATTCTTACAGAACAATATGCATCAAACTATTGCAAACACATTTTTTCATGCACCATAATTTTTCGCCATCACTTTTTGCGAACTTTTTCCTCAAAATGTTTATGTGAATGGCACTATTGTTGTTGAAATTTCAGGACATCCATGGAAACAGCTTTCAACAATGTTCTGTTCAAAAACTACAACGATTTTTCTCTCATATTGCCGAATACTATCCCAAGCTCTGTTCAGATCCAACAAAAGCATCTCTGCTGGCACTAACTAGCATCGGAGACATACAGTGTGCCTTAATCAGAGCTGTAGAAGAAATCATTTATTCTCAACCAGACAAAGCTGAAATGTTGCACATGCTGAAGGACTTTCTTACAGCAGAACAACTAAAAGATAATATCCAACCTCGGTGAGCAGCTTCAAACTATCCCATTGGCCTTTTGTAGACAAATCTTTGTTGCATTTGTTTTGCAGAAGCTGAACTCATTTCCTGCCGTAAGATAAGCCACAGTTTTCACCCTGATTGTTCACCCTTGAGAATTTATAGGCTGGTCGTGACAACTGCCATCATTCTCCAATAGAGTTCCCTTGCGCGTAGGGGGCATTAAAATTGTTCTGCAAAATCCATTTCAAATTTAATTGAGATTCCCATTTTGATGTGACAATAAAACTTTTTTGCGATAAAAGTTCTAATAATTCAAAACTATAAACTTTTAAAACTATTTTCAAGCTAAACAGACTTTACGGTATTTAAAAAATTTACAATTTTATCATACATGATAAAAATTAATTTTCTTTAGGACTGTTTCATCATTTTAGTTTTATTTTAACAGAATTTGATAGAACTTTTGATACATAGTTTATAAATTTCAGTCAGCATTATAATTAAATCAAGCGAAAGTGCAGTTATGGCGTTCTATAGTTGCAGAGTTCGACAGAATAAAGACGATTTGAATGCAAGAGCCTATAGCACATATAGCAATGATAGCAACTAGTGAAGTCGTTTCACACATATTTTTCTTCTGAGCATTTTATCTGTGATGAAGTTCTATGGATTTTAATCTAGAAACATCCGGTCAGTCAGATCTTTTCAAACACAAACAATCTCTAATGATAGAAACATACAGATACTAAACGGCTTATGCTCTTTTAATTAATCGCTTCCAATCAGCAAAACCATAAGTGCATTTAGCCTGCCATAATAGTGTAATAATATATAATCAAATTATCTTATTATGTTAATAATGTTTGATATTCCATTCTTTTTTGTTTATCAACGAGGTCTCTCATATTATATAATCTATATAGCATATACTTTATGCTATATAGATTATACAGCATATAAACTCTATGCTATAGACCATTTAAATGTTTTCATATTTCTTGTAGCTATTTTGTCATTCGTCAGATGCTTAGTCTCCAGGGCGACAGCTATGTGAAAGACCTCATCAACACCAAAAATAACTTCCTAGTTCCCCGTGATGTGCAAGAGGCCTTGCTCTCATTCAGCGTTCCAGATGTATTCCTCTTATTCGGAGGAGAACAATACCAAAGTGCTTTACAGTCAATTGACAGTATAATTGCTGCTGATGATGACCATTTAGAGGAAGCTGTTGGGGAGTTTGTTCAGGTGCTATTTACAAGCTTCAAGAAAATTTTAATTGGTTCATCATCAACTCTTACTATGGATAGCCTTTATAGGCTTTAGTACCTATACAAAAACATTGATCACGGATCACTGTTAACAGATCCTCCCAAATAAAGATAGGATATTGTGTCATCGTTTTGCAAAAAATAAACCCGCTAGTTTTCTTGTTACTCAGAATTCACAGTAACGCAGTATTCACAGGATTGATTTGTAACATAATTAATATCGTGGGAACGAGCAAAAAATTCTGTAATAAAAGAGTTGTATACAAATTCTTGTAAGAAGAGGAGTCATATGAGCACTTTTTTAACATGTCAGACTAAGAGTTGTTGAATTTTACAGGGGAGAAAATCAAATTCATACATTGAATTCATATGATTTTATGAGTAGATGTGGTGTAATATGCAAGCATTTATTGGAGTTCTTAGAAGTTCTTTGTCTGTGATAATTGTAAGCAATAGTTTTAATTTGTAGATGTGCCAAGGAAATGTTGCTACTGTGTTGCACACAGTCTTTTCTCGAGTAACAAGATCACACGCGGCTACTGTGCCAGTTTCTGAGGACGTAACAAAGATGATGTCGCAAGTTTTGTCCGCTCAGTTTGAAAACAGCAACGTGAAGGTATTCTTCGTCACACCTTGATCGCTTATAGCAAAGTTTTCCTCATTCTTAGCTGTTCACACATGTTGGCTCAAATAAATTAATAGCTAAAATGTATAGTTTTTCAATAATAAGAATCATTTAACTCGTCTAAAACAAAAACTAAGTATAAACTGGGTAATTTTTTCATAAAAGCATTTCATAAGTGAAACCCATTTTAATAAAGGTTCAATAAGCATTAGCACAAAAAGCAATGAATGATACAAAATGGTTTTTCCTTTAATTATACTTAATTTGACTAACGTGACCAAACATACTTAAGTGCAATTTTAGTGACATGTTTATCAAAATGCGAAACTTCAAAGACTAAAAAATAGTTTTATCTCAATCTTGGGTATTTGTAACAATGATTCGGAGTCTCACGCTCACTTTCCTTGAAAATTGTTATCCTAGACAGACATATTGTTTTTAAACCGTTAGCTTGTGAAGAGATTGTGAACAAATCTTTTTGTGTTTTAGCAGATGCTGAATGTAATTTTGGATGACCAAGGTTTGCCACCTGAAATGGCTGTCAATCAATCAAAAGGCACCCATCTGTCGATGCTTGTCATTCACTTATTCACAAGTTTGGTTAGCTGCTCTAAGTCTGATGATTTGTATCCACTTCAGGAGATCATTTCTCAGCCTGACCAAGCTCAGGTTAGTAGTGTTGTCATTTACTGTGTGAGATGCTTGTGAGGCGTGTCATAGCTAGCCATGTCATAGGAACAGAAACAATATTTTTTACTAATGCTCATTAGCACAGCATATTTCTGAACAGTTTGTGATTGACAGATCTTATGAACTTCGTATCCACCTATCCATGATAGATGGATTGATGACTCATCTATTCATCATGGCTCATCTATTCATGATAGACGAGCCAGTTCGTAGTTCTTTGCTCTTTTTCAAGCTATTGTTTGTAAATTGTAAATCGACACCTTCATGGCAAATATTTATATAAAAAAGCATTGTTTTTGTGTAATTCCTACCACCACTAAAAACTAGCTTTTAATTACTTTAGTTTAGCTACATGTATATACAGTACGAAATATAATGCACTATACAAAACTACTTGATGCAAAACACACTAATATACTCAAAAAACTAAATAGTAACGTGAAAATCCAAGTTTGTTTCTTGAAATAAAAACAAGCATAAAAGGTAAAGGTGGTGATAGATATGAATGATACATGTACAACGTACGCAAAGTCAGGCGAGATGAAATTGAATCTCATTCAACTTATGTATTTTGTCTTTCTTTCTTATTTTGTCTGTATGTTGAATTTCCATCAATCTCTTTTCTTTCATTTACAAAATCAAATTGTTTAAAGAAACATTAGACATCGAGTATTGGAAATATTTGCTGTCCTTTTGCTGTCTTTGTGTTCACTAAGCTCAAGGTAGTCCTTTTTATTGTATATTGATATTGTCTGATTTACAACCAGTTAATGTTATTTACATTGACCATCATAAATGAATCTATAAGTTCAAATACATTTGTGATTTTTTGCAGACTCACTTCTTTCCAACCATGAAAGACAACATCATAGAAATGATGATAAAGCAGCACCACTCAGTAGTGCGTGGTGAACATGATACTCTCAAGCCTTTCCGTAAGATATCAAGTTCATTTGGTCTCTTTATCAGCACAAGACTCTGACAAATGAAAATCATTGATTGGCTTTGACAACATTCTCCAAGTTTATCGTGTTTTGTTCTTCTACTATCTCCAATTCTTGTACTTGTAGGATGTGCTTGTGGAGAGATATACCTTATTGGAAATGTAAGTAAGAAGAAATGTCTTTAGATAGTTTATATACACTTACCACATATTCCTTCCAATTCTGCTTTAATTGTTGAGTTAAACTTGTGTTTGCTTTTTAACTTTAATTGTCTCGTGATGTTTTCAGTGTGGTCATCCTGTGCAAGGGAACGAAAAGTGTCACATATGCAAGTCTCGTATTGGTGGTACAAGCTATGATGTACTCGCAGCTAACAACACTCGGCTCACCGAGTAAGTGAAATTTAAATACTTGTCTACATGCACTGGGTATTAAATAGTAAAAAATACTGGAGTCCAAACCGAAAGAAAATTATGGTAATAGAAATGACACAATGCATAGCTCTTTATAGAATTTCTTTTATTTGGATCTTATCTGATGATCAGTTCCTTGTGTCATGCGCCCTGAACCCTTCATGCGTGTTCATGTGGCTATGGGTATGCTAGTCAATCATCCAGCACATTTATCTAAAATTACATCTCTATGTTTATTTATATTATATATATTAAATATGTCTATATATATTGATGTAAATCTCAAAGTGCGTCTGTATGACCTTCAGAATGTCCGGTTATAGCTATTAAAATCTTGGAATTAAAAGCTCACATTCTGCTGGATTTGAACTCTCAAAGATTGCCATCTCAAGTTTTGAACCATGCATTTAGCCACTAAGCTACACTATTCTCACGAATCTATTGCTTTTATCATACACCATATGCCGCATGCACATGCTAAATGTGCACTTTTGATTATTACCAAATATTAAATTTGTAATTTTTGAAATTGTTTAAAAACTCATTTTTGGCTACCATTACCTATTTTTTGAATTTTTAAATGTGCCATTTCATTTTCAAGTGTGCCGTTCCACGTCTATTTTCGGTTTTTCATCAGCTTCAATTGCTAAATCGGCGAAGGCTAATATTTTTTACGTGGAAAGTTGTTTTATCTCGAGTAGGAATCGCCTCGACCTTCTCTCTCCTTTCGGTGAGACAATGTACCACACAAAGACGGTCCGATATCTCCTTTTTACATTTTTACCAGTATCGAGAGGTATCGTCTTATTCAAAGTTGATGAATAGCTTCTGCTGGAACAGTAACCGTTTTTATACACACCCTTCTACGCACGAATTGCTATGATTAATTCAACATATTCAGAATTTTTATGTCATTTTCTCAGTTCATATTAATTATATAATTACCAAATCATCTTTTATTGTAATCGTAGCAAAGCAGACTTAATTTAGCTACTACTTGCTAATTATTTCACATTTACATTTAAACACTATTATAGTTGTTTTCTTCTGTTTTTCAATTTATTTGACCTGCACAAAACATTTTCTTCATGAAATGAAGTTGGAAAGTTACAGTTGTTTGACAAAGTTTGAAAACCTTTGCAGTTGTTTTATTTTTTCTCTCAATTTATTTAAACTGCACAAAACCCTCTTTTCGTGATATGAAATTTAAAAGTTTGAATGGTAACTGTTGAATATGTTAAATAAAAATAATTTTTTGTGCAAAGACTTTTATTACCCGAGCAACACCAGGCATTCAACTAGTATTGATATATATATTGATATATTCCGTAAAACTTCTAATTCAAGGCCATGGCGCTCCATTTTTCAACCGTTCTTTTATAGTGGGGGGTTAAATAGATTTTTTCGCTCAAATAGAGTCTTTACGGAAGTTCAATAGAGGTTTTACGGTATAAATATATATATTTATTTAGATTGTATTAATAATATTCCTATTTTAAACGAAATAGAATTCTTTTTTTGATATTTTATTAAAAAAAACATATTAATTAACAATGTAGGACAATAGTTTCATTTTTGTTGTAGCAAAGATGTGGAGACAAAAACAGGTCATATTCTTGGGCATGCTGCCAACAGAACTGTGGTATCAAGTCGGGAGAGGGAACTGAGTGGATTGTCTTGTGCTGTGCTACGATGTCTCTCGCATCTAGCCTTGTTCGTCTCTGCACTTGTTAACAAGCAGCAGGTAGTTTTAAACTGTCTCACCTTTATTAGGTATTGATTAACTTCAATCTCTTGTTTCCTCAGTCTTTTTGCTGCCATAATAGGATTTTGTTCTGGTTTTCATAATTCCACAAGTTGACAATTTACATAATTATTGTATATCCATTGCTAAAACTTAGTAAACCACGTTCCAGCTTCCTTATGTATGCATCAGAATTTATACAGACTCTATAAATCAGTTTAATTAGCCTACATATAAAGTGGCAAATACATCATTCTATCATACAAATATTTCATTTTACAAAGTTCTGCGCAACGTGAGCATACACTTTACCTGACGCAGCAAACGTGAAGTGTCTCATAAGTTTATGTAGCCCAGTTACAAACATTTAGTTACAAATGAAGCTGCCAATGCATATGCGTAACCAAGGTTAATTTTAAAATAATTACTAAAAATTCATGAATTATGTTCAGTTTTTTTCAACTCCTTTGCTATGTCAAGCCACTTTAATTGCATGTGGGATCGATTATTAATTATTGAGTTTGGGAATTTTAGTTGTTAAAGTATCAGTGACTCTGATTATTCAGATGGTGACCAAAATTTTTTTGTAACTAATGTTTCTAGGCAAAGTAGAGGTTAGAGAAATATTTAATGGCAATTTTTTGATTTTTTATGTGAAATTTCAGAAAATATAAGAATATTATTACCATTATTTACTCTACAAAACATATTGTAAAAAAATGTACTGATCACTCTTGTTTTATTTCGACAGCGATTGGATCAATGTTTTTCAAATTATGATAAAGGCTATCAGCTCACGTCTGAAATAAGTTCCAAAAAATAGTTTTGTCCCAGTTAATAACAAATTACATAAAGAAAGAGCTAAGATATGTGTACCTGCATATCTGTATGGTGATGTGGAAAGGTTCAGGCAGACATACGCCTTTTTTGTGTCCACATCTGGATTTTCTAACTAACCTAACTCATCTTCAAAGATTTCAAATTCTTGACAATATTCTTTGTTCAACTAGATGATGCCAGTAATAAATCCGGCCCTCAGCTGCCTTGAGGAAGTAGCCCCTTTTCTGGAAGCACACATACAGATTGACCTGCAGCAGATCTCTGAATGTTGTGGTGAAAACATCGATAATTGCATCCTTCTCCTTCACGATGTTATCAATCGAATGAAAGAAGGTGCGTTGGTACTTAACATGATATCTGTCATAACTTTTTGTTTTATACATATATTTACATAGGCCAAATTGAGCAATCCATATATTTAATTTTAAATAGGGAAGATGTCAAGGCATGACTGTAATATTTGAAATATCTTTGGGCTTAATGTTTTTTTCTGAATAATTGTTTTGACAAATCATGTCTCATTATCAAGTATACCTGTATTTTTTGACAAGCATTGAGCCGCGGTGCTCTACATAAAATAGACTTTGGCATAAAAATATTTTGCATTTCAAAATGCCAATTTCATGACAATGTATAACAAAATATTTCTAATTTCGCTTTCATGAAGGGTTTTGCCCTTTTCATTAAAATATATAGGAAGTTTATAAAATGATAGATGAACTCATAAAACGATTTACAAAAATACTAATAGAATAAAATCTTTTATCTGTAAAGTTGAACTGCAAAAAAAATAAAGCAAATTTGCTTATTTTTTATGCAAATTTATATCGAACTCTAGAGACGGGATATCTTCACCTTCGCACACTCATTTAACCATATATAAGTTGTTCGATAAGGATGGATTCTTATGGATAAGGATGTTCTGCTTATGGATAATCAGACATCTACTTGTCTACAATATTTAACCTATTGCTTCAGTTAGTTTTCCCATGAACACTATGGAGCATCTCTTCAGTTAGGCTCACCACAATAATTGCAGTTATCATGGATAAACCAAATGACTAATGTCAATTTTTTGTGATTGGATCATAATCACCGAGTCTCTGAATCGCTGAATCTAGAAAGTCCTTTCTAAACTTAGAACTGATGTTCAATATAGTTCTTTTAGAAAAGCGACTAGTCTATAATAAATTTATAATATGTTGGTTCACCAATATTCATAAACCTTAAGTACAGGTACTACTTGTGACAACTGCTTGTTACGACAAACATAGACTTTTCCCGAGATTGTGGCTGTGAAGATATTTCAATTTATTTGATATCTAAACATTTATGGGTAAATGTGTGGTTTTTATGCGCACCATTTCACTTGTCATATCTGAAATTGATATAAAACTTCTATGATTGCCAAAAAATATTTTTGAAGTATCTCTGACTTAACAACATTCACCAAGCTACTGCTTAGTTTTAGTAAACTGATCTTAAAATTCATATGAATATTTATTATTATATTCTCATAATTTATTGAATAATTTTGGCTAGGTATTTCATTATGGGACAACCTGCAGCCTGCTGGTTGCATCTTAACTACCATAAAAGACCGGCGAGACTGGGAGGCAGCATTTCAACGCAAATACATTAACCCAACCTTTTCAGACCAGGTAAGTGGATTCTAGCACCATAGACTGAAATTATTTTGTAGTAGTTTTCTAATGTTGACTTCATAATGTTAAACTAATCTGCCTGTATTGTAAGGGTGCAGCTTCCAATAGTGTGTTTTGTTAAACTTTCCTGCAACATTGCTCAGATTATGGTTCCCTCTATTAGCTCTATGCTGAACACAATTGTTTAAAGTCAGTAATTAAACAGGAGCGTCTCTTGCAAACACTGAAGCTAAAGATTGGCACAAAGTCACCACGCGAGCTCGCAGAAATTGTTTCCACGACGAAAGTTCCAATTGACAGAGGCAACCTTCTAGCTTCTGCCGGACTTTGGGAGTACGTAAAGCCATTGACTGCAGTGTCAGTGCTCAATAACATAAACATCTCTGGCAAGGTGAGACAACTCAACAACTTTTCATGATTTGATATACTAGGTGTTGACTTAAAAATTACTTTATTAACGTTGGTGCGACGGACATCGCCTAAACCAAATGTGTCATTTCTCGTTGACCACGAATTAACAGATTATTCAAAATTGATTACCACACCTCATAGAATAATAGAAGCATTTGGTGTATGAGATATATGATGTGCACTAATACACAAGGCTAAGTGTTCAAGGCTAAGCAAAAATGTGCAGCAGTGAGAGCCACTGGCAACAACTTCTGTAAGAAACTTGCAGCTACAGAGTTCTTTAAGGTCATAAAATTTAGATTACCCTGTTGTACCAATTAACCTTTTCATAATGTTGTGTGATGGTTCATGTGTAGTTTGGTGTTTTGCTTCATCTAGAACAGGCCTCCCATTCCACAATAGATATATTGCATAGACTTAAATGCATGACTTCCATTCCACAATAGATCTATTGCATAGACTTAAATGCATGACTTCCATTCCACAATAGATATATTGCATAGACTTAAATGCATGACTTCCATTCCACAATAGATATATTGCATAGACTTAAATGCATGACTTCCATTCCACAATAGATATATTGCATAGACTTAAATGCATGACTTCCATTCCACAATAGATATATTGCATAGACTTAAATGCATGACTTCCATTCCACAATAGATATATTGCATAGACTTAAATGCATGACTTCCATTCCACAATAGATCTATTGCATAGACTTAAATGCATGACTTCCATCCCACAATAGATATATTGCATAGACTTAAATGCATGACTTCCATCCCACAATAGATATATTGCATAGACTTAAATGCATGACTTCCATTCCACAATAGATATATTGCATAGACTTAAATGCATGACTTCCATTCCACAATAGATCTATTGCATAGACTTAAATGCATGACTTCCATTCCACAATAGATATATTGCATAGACTTAAATGCATGACTTCCATCCCACAATAGATATATTGCATAGACTTAAATGCATGACTTCCATTCCACAATAGATATATTGCATAGACTTAAATGCATGACTTCCATCCCACAATAGATATATTGCATAGACTTAAATGCATGACTTCCATTCCACAATAGATATATTGCATAGACTTAAATGCATGACTTCCATTCCACAATAGATCTATTGCATAGACTTAAATGCATGACTTCCATCCCACAATAGATATATTGCATAGACTTAAATGCATGACTTCCATCCCACAATAGATATATTGCATAGACTTAAATGCATGACTTCCATTCCACAATAGATATATTGCATAGACTTAAATGCATGACTTCCATTCCACAATAGATATATTGCATAGACTTAAATGCATGACTTCCATTCCACAATAGATATATTGCATAGACTTAAATGCATGACTTCCATTCCACAACAGATCTGTTTCCAATATCTTATCACGGGTACCCTTTGAAAGGTACGGGTAGGGATTCCAAAATCACCCTAGATTCTTGAATTACCACTGTTGGGTGAATCTACTATAAATAGTCATACATCATTTTTGCTACTCACTGTTACAGTAGTGCTCGAACCGTTTCAAAATGTTCTAAATTAGACTTTTTTATCGCTGTTTTACAAGAATCTCATGTATTCACATAAATTTTATAAAGCTCTCAAATTATGACATGGGAGTAGTGAAAATTTTCTGTTTAATACCACAGTTCCTAGTGGCATAGGCTGAGAATATTAGCATTCATGCCTCTTACCTGATTGACATATTTAACCCTTTGACTGCCACATTATCCGTTGTGTCAAGTGCTATGGTGCCTCATTTTTTCACTCAAAAGCGCGGTATTTTGTTTGGGCTTTCGCTCTGCTATTACTTGGTCTATCTAGCCCAAATTAACATTATATCGTTTGAACCCTTTAAACAAAAGAATATGACCAGCACTACTTGGCTATGGTGCCTTATATGGTGCAAATCAGATGAGGTCGAATACAAAAAGCTTGTTTTTGAAAAAATGCAACTGTCTAGTTTGTATTTCATGATTGCTAGCCGTTATATTTTGTTGCTGGAAGTGTTAAAATAGTGTAAAATCAGATTGGACAAGCTAGACTAAATTAATACAGAGTAATATACAGTCATACTTCAACTTACGAGCTTAATGCGTTCCGAGACTAAACTCGTATGTCAATTTACTCGCATGTTGGTGCAATTTATTTATATATAGAACAATTAAATATATATTGATTGGTTTCCATACTCTAAAAAGATGCAAATAAAACACTCAAAGCAAGATATTGTAACAGAAAGAACATGTTAAGTTATTGTCCTAACTCTTACCACATGCTTTCAAAAAGCAACAAATAAAAAATAATGCAAGGAAATGTGATTAATTAAAATGTAACATTAAGTTCATACAATAGCAGTTAACGCTAGCATTTGCCAGGGAGGGAGATATAAGTTATCCTTCATTACAACAGGTGACTTTAATAAATTTGGATTTCATCCAGAGTCTTAAAAGACAAACTTAGAAGCAAACCTAAAAGCAAACTTTCAATTTTAACTTAACGTAATTAAATTTTCTTTGGCGTTTATAGTTTGAAGTTTCTCACTGGTTAGTTAATTTTTCCTTTGTTTCACTTTCACGGCTAGCCAGCCGTTTTAAGATAAACCTATCTAAGGACGTTTGCCTTTGTCGCCCTTTTAACATGTTGCGATTAGGACGAACACAGGTGTCGTCACAAAGGGTTAATGCACGACCACTAGCCAACTTGTCCGAATGTCTATTTTACAGTTTTGATAGATAGCACCGGCCTTTTCACATACCATCGTTTCAGTTGCGCTGTCACCGGCCAATTGTTTATCCAATGCTTGAGCAGTCTCTCCATCAGCGGTCGTGAAGATCGCTGCGCCGTTTCGAAACTATGGTTAGACCTTTTGCGAACTGAATGCCCTGAATATAATCCTTCTGTTTGATAATTATGGATGTATTTCTGTCATATTGCTGAGCTAGCTCAATCATGCATACGCATTTCGCATATTTTTCAATGATTTTCTGTTAAATATCAATTGTTATCATTTGCTTTTTCTTTGCATTATCTTTCATTTTACATGCAAACTTTCGGTCTACGCGCAGTACTTTTAATTCACATAATTCTGCACAGAAAATCGCGCACAAAAAACACGGTACAAAAGTATAACCTTAGCAGTTGAAAAATACAGAGTGATGCTGTTCTCATAAAGCACCTCCGGCATACTTGCAGGGTTGGCTTGGTTCAAACCAATGGTTTAAACTGTGTGGTTTAAACCAGTGTGAAAAAACCGGTTTTTATGGTTTTGTCGGTTTTTTCATTATTTTTGGTGAAAAACATAATATTTTAAGCTTCTAGTGGTTCATGTGCGGTAGAAATGCAATTATATGTAATAATCAGCTGTGGAAGTTTATTTAGGACACAGTAAATTGATGGCAGAGCTCAAGTTGAAATTACATGAAATCCCTAGCACAACAATGACTTAGTGAATTTCATTTTCAATTGGTTTTATCAAGTAATATGATGATCTCTTTATTGCTGAAATATCAAACCATGTGAAATCTACTAATCCAATCATCGTCTCTAATAAATAATGGATACTTTCTCAAGTCTGGCCAGTGAGAAAGGAATACTTATAATTAGAAATTAAAACAAAATCTTTTTGGACAAAAGCTTCAAGTTTGCAAACTACTATTTCTTTTATTGGACGCAAGCCAAAGTAGTTGGATTGTTAGAATTCAGTTTATCATTTTTTGTTTTTGTTTTTTGAAAAGCTAAAGTTGTGCCTCAAACTTTCAGCATGCCTCGCAAACAGGATCCCGTTTGGCAGTTTTTCACTCGAACTGCAAAAGGTAAAGGTTTTAAGGCAAAATGTAATAGGCGTGCTGTCGTAACGCGGAGTCACACAGATAGGCTTAAAGCGCACGTAGCAAAATGTCAAGCTGAAAACACCAATTTAGACAGTGATGCTAGTATTCAGGTGATAGAAGTTGAGTCATCTGCCACTGCTCCAAACTCTAGCAACGCATCTGCATTATGCTCTGCACTACCTGGATTCTACTCTGCACTCTGGATTAAAATTCCTACTTATGCATCGAGCTGTATGTAAAATATTCACTTTATGTGATAAGATTTCTGCTCTGTATTTCATCGATTATGTTTGATTAAAGATTCATTCCGAAATTTCCATGTTTTCTCTCTTTTTCCCATAAAACTCCCACAGTACCATCTTTAACAGATGATTCCACATATGTATGTTCAATACTCAATCATGCAGCTATAATAAGTGATGTTAATTAGACTAAAAAAACCTAGTTTTTTTCATAAAAACTGGTTTTTTCCAACCCAGCATATTGGCAACTGACTCACGTGCTCGTATCTCAAACATGGCTCGTATGTTAGTGCTAAAACTTGCTTAAAAGCTGGCTCGTATCTCAAGTTTCTCGTACGTTAGAGCACTCGTAAGTTGTAGTATTACTGTAATGTAATATGAAAATAATACAAATCAGAAATTCACTTCTGAAAACAACGTAAGATCCAGTAATAAATAAATTTGCATCATTCAAAATATGATTATCGATGGCAAAAACTTCCTAAAATTAAAGACAAAAAAGTGTTCCCACAAATGGGGGTTTCAAATTTAAACTAAAAGACATCGCAACAACTTTAGATATAAAACATCATACAAAAATGTAAATCTTTTCATGGAAACTAATGGTTTCAGATAATTGATTTTCGTAAAACAATGTTTTCGGTAATCGTAGCATAAGGTTACTTAACTATTAATCTCTAATACTAGTTTATAATAAAATGTTGTAAATTATGTTCTGACGGTATGAGCAATGCATAAAAGTTTGTAAACATTTCTTGAAAGTTTAGTTTGCGCGTTAGGACTTTCTAAAATTTAATGGCATGAATAGTGTACATCATCTCACTATTCTTGACTGTGAGCCCAAATTTCTCCAACTCTTTCTACAGTGTATTTATATTAGTTACATTTTTAGTAAACGGGTAAATCCTAACTAGTTTCAAATAATCATTTGGGTTATCAGAAGCTGTAAGATTTACATCGTTATAGGCATCATTTGGTTTCTCATGTGGTATTAGTGCATAGTCAATTTCATCATAGCATTGTTTGCTGATGAGACCTCTGTTTTTAATATTTTAGGAGTTGCCTGTCCTGACAACAACAGTGACAAACTGTGATGTCTTGGTAGCTGTTAATAGCCTGCCAGAAGTCATTCATCTTATCAAGATCTTAAGTAGCAAATTTCACGGTCGCTTCACCAGAGCTCAGGCTAAAGATATAAAAATAGGCTCCTTCATAGTCAGACACACAAAGACGCTAAACATTCCTCAGGAGCGGCTAGAGAAGATGGTCAGGAGCTATGTGAAGGCCTGGAATACCGCTATCACCTCTCCCAACTGTATGTAATTAATGCCGCTACAAGACACTTTGTAGGTTTTTCTTCATGGATATTAGTATAAAGTATAACACAGTTTTTAGTACAGATCTTACCGCTCGCTAATAGCCTGTAATATTGGACACACTGTCAGTATAACCTAAAAGGCAGCTATTAACACAAATTTTACCACCTAGTAAAAACTCATAGTTATAGACTGAAACACCATCAAAATAAAATACAAACACCACTGTGCTGAAGCTGAAAATGTTCGTAATCAAAAACCAGGACATCTAGCTTGCTCTTGTAGGGAACAACGCTGCTGGAGTGTTGAGTGAGGACCCTCCACTCTCCACATTTCTCATAGATCGACACAACCAGCAGGTGTCCCATTCATTAAAACTTGTCAGGTTTCTTGTTGAAACCCACAATGCTGTTGTTCAAGCTGCCAATTCTGAGAGGTTAGTAATATGTTTTCATGGCAATTAGATGTCGATGTGACTTTTATAAAGAAGTAAGTGGATTACACCGATTACTACCCTGTGAATGCAAACCATTTCCGATTTTCCAACTCGCTATTTTGCAATGTCGTTATCACAGCATTCAGAGTAGATGCTAGCACTAGCAGCCTCGAGTGAAATAGTCTAAACTGGATGTGACCATGTCTTAGTACAAAGTTTTTCTAGCAGTTTATGTGTCATGGTCGTTAGTAAAGCAGTTATTAAATTTGTTTCCAATTATAGATATTGGTAAAGTTTGAGAATGTGCAAAAAATGCTAGTGAATATAAAAACTTTCCAAACATGCTTCACTACTAAAAGTGTGCTGATTCTTACAATGCATTGTTGCTGTTTCCATGTTTGTCACAGAGGTGTAGTCTAGTGCATATCTTTGTGGGCAGGTGGAATATTGAAACTGAAAGTTGTCAGCGCACTTTATATGCATGACTAATCTTCTCTATACGTTTCGTAAATCAGTTCTATTTGTGATTTGTTTAGGAGGTCTTACAGATTTTATAATTATAATATGACTTTTGAATTAATACTAAATTGTCAGAAATGATAAAATGTAGCATGAATGTCTTTGGTTTATTTCCATGTTACGATAGCAGTTGTTGTAAATTTGCCAACTTTCCTGAAACCGTGAAATTCTGTATGTGCAATTAATGAGGCAATTATTTTTGCCGAGTTGGGATTTCAACTCATGGCATTCAGTTTATTAGACCGATATTCTAGCCAGCTGAGTTGGTCTGTCATATTGGCCCCCCTCAGACTTTCAAAGCCTCAAAATAATATTTATTCTTTGTGTCTTGTGATAGAAAAAGTGAATCGACTGACTGCAACCAACAATAGTTCAGCTATATACATATAAATCTAAGTGATTGCTTGTTGGTTTGTCTGTCATGTTTCAAGTTATAGCGATAAAATGCACATGCTTGCAGCTTTTGCTAGCGTTAGGAATTAACCTTGCCATACCACAGAATGTTTGTGTACACACGTATTACACTTGCCAATCTTTAATGGTGCTCGAGACTGCCAAGGCGCTAGAAGACAAGTAAAATATGTTCCGTTTAGTACACTGGCAGACTTCTCCAAAATGCTATAAATGTATGTGTATATGGCATAAACCTAATTAAACTTATAGCACACACAAATAAAAAACCGTCTACCGTACTTTTCGTACTATAAACTGCACCCCTATACAAGCAGCATCTGCTTTATTTTCCAAAAAATGATAATAAAACGATACATAGGCCACACCTTTGTATAGGCCGCAGAACTCGGGACGGCGCTTTTTAATGCGGCAGCAACTTTGCCATTTAAAACGGCACTGTTTCGTATTAACTGCCGCTTTTTAACCTAGTGCCTAACGGAACAGTACTGTTAGGCATTGTTTCGTATTCTCTTTCACCGCTAAAGGCGCACTAACCGGAGACTCTTGTTAATGCGCCCTAGCGGTGAAAGAAAAAGCCACAGATTAGCCGCACCGTTATATAAGCTGCATGGCTCAAATCATAAGAAAAAAGTGGCGGCTAATAATCCGAAAAGTACGGTATTTTAAAGTTGGAATGGTAAATGTTTTATATGTTGATTAGAAATAAATTAGTCGTTTAATGCCAGGCGTTCTACTAGTATAGATATATTACTTGGTTTTCCTCAGGGAATATAGCAGGTAGCTTTGAGTAATGCCAGATTGTCAATAGTACAACAATTTGCAATACAAGTTAATCTTTGTAGAGAGCCAGTTAGTCTTTCTGATGTCACTCCTTCTCGGTTGGTGAGTCTGACAAGCAGAGATGATATCTTTAGCATCATCACAGCCTATACTGAGTTCTCCTCAGCTACAACCAATGATCTCCTTTATGACTGGGATGGAGCTGAACACGAAGTGAAAGTAAAATTTGTTGGCACCAGAAGTAGAATTGTATTTAAAGATAGCGAACTGTCTTGCTACATGTTTCAGGAAGACTTCAGTCTCCGAAATCAGATTGAAGTACTCAAACCAGTACAGGTGAGGGAAGAAGGCACATCTGCATTGTTTGACAGTTTATGAAGTCCAAATATTTTAAACCTATTCATTATGATATTGGACCAATGGGTGTTAAGTTAGTAATAATGTGAAAACTTTATATTACGTGTACCTTTTGTCTTATGAGTAATATTGAACATCCTGAAAAACTAATGAGTGTTTGCTGATTTTTTTCAGCTGTGAACTGAAGTAGGATTTTAGCTGAACGCAGGTCAATTTTTTTAGTAACTTGAACATTTCCCATTAGATCAAGCAGTTCGAATAAAAAGACTTTCAATGTGACTAATTTACGTTATTTTTCTGCTATTACTCATGTATGATATTTTATCCAGTTGTTACAGCCGTAGGTAGTTAGTAAAGGAGCAGCTTTTACCTACCTGCATTCACCAGTGTAAAAAGGTTCTATAGCTGTTCTTTTCCGTTTCCTGTCTTGTTTTACTTGATTGCTAATAGTGTCTATATAGTGTCTTGTTAGTAGTGTCTTTAGTGTCTACCATACTGCACCAGTTAATGAGGTATATACAGTTGAGGCTCCTATAACACTTTAACATCATCTTCTGAATAAATTCCAAATAATGTAAAAAATCAAGAACTATACTTCATGCTCGTAACTCAAATCAAACATGCGCTCGGACTTCCCCTCATATTTCGAATTTTTTGTAAGTTGGGACATTCATATGTCGAGATATGGCTGTATATGTATAACGTATATAAATGCATGTACTGCATATATATAAATAAATGTATATGCATAAATGTACAAAAATATAGGCAACTGTGTCACACAAAAAATCTCTAGGGAAACGTAAAATCATCTGTTTTTGAGGATGTATTTGCCTGCCTGTTTTTGATAATGTATTTACCTGCAGTCACACTAGTAAATATGTTCTCAATTGAAACATGATTTTACGGCTAATTTTCTTTATTTTAATGTCCTACCTTAGCTAAGGATACCTGGCATCACAAACTTCTTTTGGTTGGGGAGTTTTAGCTCATATCTTATCTTTTCGTTAGGAAAAGCTGGACAATCAGATTCGTGACATCACAGCAAATGCAGCTTCTAACCAAAGCATTCAAGGTTTAACAAACAATTTGAATGCTCTGGGAATCGCCATCAACTACCTGTCAGTAATGCCAAGATATGACAAAGAGATTTCCCTCGCAGAATTCATGCAGAACACTGTTGGTGCCTCGCTTCCGTGCTTGCGAGCAGGCATCAAAGTTAGGCACACAGTGGATGTCTGGCTGCTAGTCAAGTACTGTCAAACTGATGCACTCATGCGTAACAATCAGGTCGGTTTAAAATCATTTTGTGCCGGCGAAAGATCCTGTGTTGGATGTTGCTATTTTAAATACCACATTAAAAGATAAACATTAATGTTTTGCAAACACCTGCTCAGCATGTCTAGAATTACGCAACACATACATGGATAATGTAGAATCAATCGTAAAAATTAACAGAGTCAAGTACGTTTTTTTCAGCAACTGATGAAGCATTTCATGTAAAAATTTTACACGCAGTGCTCTGAGCAATTGTTTTCTTACTATTCCCCTTTCATACACTAGATGTTGGCAAGAAGTTGCTATGGTAACTAAAGTCTAAAGGAGGTAGTAATGTTGAATGGTTCAAAACAACCTTCTAATGCTTGTCGTATCTATCTATCCAATTATTACCAAAACCCAGAAGCTTTTTGTTATTGTTTGAGTCTTTAAAATTGTTTTATTCAATAGGAACCATTTGATGACGTGGAAGCTGCTTATACTAGGGACCTTCACCCAGAAATTGAAGACATTGTGATGGAAAAGTGTACCTACAATAGTCCAAGAACGAAAGCCCTCCTACTACAGCTATTCGCCTATATCATTTTTAGTCTAAACAAAGAGGCTGTAGAGCAGGATTATGTGGATCCAGAAGGAGGGTAAATATTCCTAGCACTTTGAACCAACCGCTATGTACATGTACAATGGAAAGAGCGCATAGAAATTTGAGCAAATGGGTCATGATCACAGAAACCATGGTTAAGTCGGCATTGTAAAATTTTGAGTTATCTACATTAGCAGAAGGAGAAACTTCTCAATTATTTTGCAAAAAACATTTGATTCTAGCTTAATTACAGCAGATTTTTATGGTCAATAAACTGAATGCATGTTTACCATTAGTGCGGAAACATCGTTCTGAGAAAACTGGTGTTAAAGTTTGAGAAACGAAAACCAATGCACAATTTGGTTTACATTTCAAAACGTCATAGCAACCAATATTAAGAGGTTGTGATATTTATATAGAATTCTGTATTTATATCTAAAAAATTATGCTGAATTTAAAAATCTAAACAGATTGTAGCTGGTTGTCATAGAAATAGCTGTATATTTATAAGAAGATGTATTACTTAATTTTGCAGATATTAAAAACGGCTTGGCAGTACCGCGATATTGAGCACAGCCAAATCATCAACAAAATCTGTAAAAAAAATAACAACAGTAACATATTGCACACCATCGGTCACTATATACTTCGATCTTGTATATTCGAATAATTAAATCTGATAATAATCTTTTAAAATCGAATAATTATTCTTATAATTAAATATTGTAATAATCTTGTAAGAATCCTTAGGAAAATATCATCGTAATTCTGTTTACTTTCACTGCTTTTGACATCAGTTGGAATACCAAAGTACTCATTATAAGTGTCCAAAATGCCAGAGTTATCTTTAAAATCGGCAAAAAGAAATGATTATATTTATAGGACGCCATTTTTCAGTACTTCTTGTTTAGCATAGTCCTGTTTAGCATAGCAACGGTTTTAAGGGGGTTTTCCAAGAGTTAAAGACTTCTATTGGCTAAACTGACTTCAGATTCAAAAAGATCACTCTTTGATTGGTCCAGATGCACGTGTTACAAAAATCGTTTGCAATATTATAAATTCAGTTAGTGCAATTCAAAGTCGGATAACTCAACTTCGTGATTTGTGACTTAACCATGGTTTCTGTGACCGCGATTCAAATATTTTGTCTAGACAGTAACAGTAGGCCCTCACTTTTCGCGGTTAATGAGGATCAGCATCTTCCGTTGTATGTGAAAATTTGTGAAATAGAAACTAATCCTTTGAAGTACATGCATGAGCAAAAATTTTAACATGTATATATATACAGATATTAATGTTTTTTTAGTCAATTTTTTTATTTTAAACAAACATTGTTGAAGCACATGAAACTGAATCCGCGGAAGGTGAGCCGCGAAGTAATGAGGGATTACTGTGAACTGATTTTCAGACATTTTCGCAAGTAGAATTGAAAGAATAAAATAATGATAGGTAAGGGACGATAACTCGCTGATTGAGTTTTTATTGGATTCCTATGGCTTAGATCAAAAGCCAAAGTCCTAATGTGAATCGGCGAACATCAGAGCTCTGTTTTTAGGTAACTTAAACCATATCTAGTGTGAACATTAGAGCTCTGTATTTTAAGGTATCATCTAAAGGCATCTTAACTTGTGTGTTTCTTTAGAAGCACTGACAGCATAACCAGCATATTGATCTGTTGTCACAGTATTCTTTTTACATGTTTGCAGTAAAAAGGTTAATATGATGTATTTACTTATTAGCTTTACTCTCCTCTGTGTTCTCAGCTTCTACGCAATCTTTACCAAAATAAGAGCGGTGTCCGGCTGGGGACACCAGTGGGAAAAAGAATTGTATCGTACAGGAATTCAAATCGGATACTCTGTTCGGTGGATCCAAGTAATAACCACTGCAACGCTCAGCCACCGGCCCGTGTGTTTGAACTGCACACACACTTATTACTCATCATGCTCTCTCATGCTTAGGAATTCATTTCTTAATTTAGCACTTGATTGTTGACAGGCTTCACTCTGCCCTTGAGTTGTTCATTATGAAGTATGACGAAAATGGACACGAGGAACAAATCAAAATGCTCCCTGTACTGCCAGATGTTGTGAGGGTATCGCATGCTGCCAGAATCTGGAAATGCATTTGGAAAAGGTTTACTACTGCCGTAGAAATGAACTAACTTTTCAACTTAGCTGCTAAAAACATATTCATAAAATGCTGTCAAAGAATGTTTCTATACAATCAAGTTGTGTGATTCAATTTCTCAACACAAAATCCGTACCACATCACATCTTATCGATCTATCACAAAGTGTTTCATATAGTTTGTGTTCGCGTGTTGATTTTGATCTTATTTTTTCAATATATTTGATTTTCATATTTTTTTTATTATGAATAGCCATTGACTAAAGAATGAACAATAAAATGTTTGCCTGTTCACATTGCTAGTGCATAGAATAAGCAGTCTAAAAATACAGATTTCTCAGTTCAGACAACTTCTTATCTACATTTGTATGCGTGTAATATCTAGATGCTACTTGAAGTTCTATTCCATACTGATGTATTTATTTTTTAAAGACATTTTCAAATAGCATGTAACAATATTAACCTATAGTAGCTAGTCTTGTGTAGCAGGTATATTATTAGTGTTAATAGTATGTAACAATATTAACCAGTACTAGCAAGTCTTGTGTAGCAGATATATTATTAGTATTAATAGTATGTAACAATATCAACCAGTAGTAGCAGGTCTTGTGTAGCAGGTATATTATTAGTATTAATAGTATGTAACAATATTAACCTGTAGTAGCAAGTCTTGTGTAGCAGGTATAATATTAGTATTAATATTACGTAACAATATTAACCAGTAGTAGCAGGTCTTGTGTAGCAGGGATATTATTAGTATTAATAGTATGTAACAATATTAACCTCTAGTAGCAAGTCTTGTGTAGCAGGTATATTATTAGTATTAATAGTATGTAACAATATTAACCTGTAGTAGCAAGTCTTGTGTAGCAGGTATAATATTAGTATTAATATTACGTAACAATATTAACCAGTAGTAGCAGGTCTTGTGTAGCAGGGATATTATTAGTATTAATAGTACGTAACAATATTAACCAGTAGTAGCAGGTCTTGTGTAGCAGGTATATTATTAGTATTAATAGTATGTAACAATATTAACCAGTAGTAGCAAGTCTTGTGTAGCAGGTATATTAATAGTATGTAACAATATTAACCAGTGGTAGCTAGTCTTGTATAGCAGGCATATTATTAGTATTAATAGTATGTAACAATATTAACCTGTAGTAGCAAGTCTTGTGTAGCAGGTATAATATTATTATTAATAGTATGTAACAATATTTACCAGTAGTAGCAAGTCTTGTATAGCAGGCATATTATTAGTATTAATAGTATGTAACAATATTAACCTGTATTAGCAAGTCTTGTGTAGCAGGTATATTATTAGTATTAATAGTATGTAACAATATTAACCTGTAGTATCAAGTCTTGTGTAGCAGGTATATTATTAGTATTAATAGTATGTAACAATATTAACCAGTAGTAGCAGGTCTTGTGTAGCAGGTATATTATTAATATTAATAGTATGTAACAATATTAACCAGTAGTAGCAAGTCTTGTGTAGCAGGTATATTATTAGTATTAATAGTATGTAACAATATCAACCAGTAGTAGCAAGTCTTGTGTAGCAGGTATATTATTAGTATTAATAGTATGTAACAATATCAACCAGTAGTAGCAGGTCTTGTGTAGCAGGCATATTATTAGTATTAATAGTATGTAACAATATTAACCTGTAGTAGCAAGTCTTGTGTAGCAGGTATATTATTAGTATTAATAGTATGTAACAATATTAACCTGTAGTAACAAGTCTTGTGTAGCAGGTATATTATTAGTATTAATAGTATGTAACAATATTAACCAGTAGTAGCAGGTCTTGTGTAGCAGGTATAATATTAGTATTAATAGTATGTAACAATATTAACCAGTAGTAGCAGGTCTTGTGTAGCAGGCATATTATTAGTATTAATAGTATGTAACAATATTAACCTGTAGTAGCAAGTCTTGTGTAGCAGGTATATTATTAGTATTAATAGTATGTAACAATATTAACCTGTAGTAGCAAGTCTTGTGTAGCAGGTATATTATTAGTATTAATAGTATGTAACAATATTAACCTGTAGTAGCAAGTCTTGTGTAGCAGGTATATTATTAGTATTAATAGTATGTAACAATATCAACCAGTAGTAGCAGGTCTTGTATAGCAGGTATAATATTAGTATTAATAGTATGTAACAATATTAACCTATAGTAGCAAGTCTTGTGTAGCAGGTATAATATTAGTATTAATAGTATGTAACAATATTAACCTATAGTAGCAAGTCTTGTGTAGCAGGTATAATATTAGTATTAATAGTATGTAACAATATCAACCAGCAGTAGCAAGTCTTGTGTAGCAGGTATATTATTAGTATTAATAGTATGTAACAATATCAACCAGTAGTAGCAAATCTTGTGTAGCAGGTATATTATTAATATTAATAGTATGTAACAATATCAACCAGCAGTAGCAAGTCTTGTGTAGCAGGTATATTATTAATATTAATAGAATGTAACAATATTAACCTGTAGTAGCAAGTCTTGTGTAGCAGGTATAATATTAGTATTAATAGTATGTAACAATATTAACCTGTAGTAGCAAGTCTTGTGTAGCAGGTATATTATTAATATTAATAGTATGTAACAATATTAACCTGTAGTAGCAAGTCTTGTGTAGCAGGTATATTATTAGTATTAATAGTATGTAACAATATTAACCAGCAGTAGCAAGTCTTGTGTAGCAGGTATATTATTAGTATTAATAGTATGTAACAATATTAACCTGTAGTAGCAAGTCTTGTGTAGCAGGCATATTATTAGTATTAGTAGTATGTAACAATATTAACCAGTAGTAGCAAGTCTTGTGTAGCAGATATATTATTAGTATTAATAGTAAGTAACAATATCAACCAGCAGTAGCAAGTCTTGTGTAGCAGGTATATTATTAATATTAATAGTATGTAACAATATCAACCAGCAGTAGCAAGTCTTGTGTAGCAGGTATATTATTAATATTAATAGTATGTAACAATATTAACCTGTAGTAGCAAGTCTTGTGTAGCAGGTATAATATTAGTATTAATAGTATGTAACAATATTAACCTGTAGTAGCAAGTCTTGTGTAGCAGGTATATTATTAATATTAATAGTATGTAACAATATTAACCTGTAGTAGCAAGTCTTGTGTAGCAGGTATATTATTAGTATTAATAGTATGTAACAATATTAACCTGTAGTAGCAAGTCTTGTGTAGCAGGTATATTATTAGTATTAATAGTATGTAACAATATTAACCTGTAGTAGCAAGTCTTGTGTAGCAGGTATATTATTAGTATTAATAGTATGTAACAATATTAACCTGTAGTAGCAAGTCTTGTGTAGCAGGTATATTATTAATATTAATAGTATGTAACAATATTAACCTGTAGTAGCAAGTCTTGTGTAGCAGGTATATTATTAGTATTAGTAGTATGCAACAATATTAACCAGCAGTAGCAAGTCTTGTGTAGCAGATATATTATTAGTATTAATAGTAAGTAACAATATCAACCAGCAGTAGCAAGTCTTGTGTAGCAGGTATATTATTAATATTAATAGTATGTAACAATATCAACCAGCAGTAGCAAGTCTTGTGTAGCAGGTATATTATTAATATTAATAGTATGTAACAATATTAACCTGTAGTAGCAAGTCTTGTGTAGCAGGTATAATATTAGTATTAATAGTATGTAACAATATTAACCTGTAGTAGCAAGTCTTGTGTAGCAGGTATAATATTAGTATTAATAGTATGTAACAATATTAACCTGTAGTAGCAGGTCTTGTGTAGCAGGTATATTATTAGTATTAATAGTATGTAACAATATTAACCTGTAGTAGCAAGTCTTGTGTAGCAGGTATATTATTAGTATTAATAGTATGTAACAATATTAACCTGTAGTAGCAAGTCTTGTGTAGCAGATATATTATTAGTATTAATAGTAAGTAACAATATCAACCAGCAGTAGCAAGTCTTGTGTAGCAGGTATATTATTAATATTAATAGTATGTAACAATATTAACCAGTAGTAGCAAGTCTTGTGTAGCAGGTATATTATTAGTATTAATAGTATGTAACAATATTAACCAGTAGTAGCAAGTCTTGTGTAGCAGGTATATTATTAGTATTAATAGTATGTAACAATATTAACCAGTAGTAGCAAGTCTTGTGTAGCAGATATATTATTAGTATTAATAGTAAGTAACAATATCAACCAGCAGTAGCAAGTCTTGTGTAGCAGGTATATTATTAATATTAATAGTAAGTAACAATATCAACCAGTAGTAGCAAGTCTTGTGTAGCAGGTATATCATTAGTATTAATAGTATGTAACAATATCAACCAGCAGTAGCAAGTCTTGTGTAGCAGGTATATTATTAATATTAATAGTATGTAACAATATTAACCTGTAGTAGCAAGTCTTGTGTAGCAGGTATATTATTAGTATTAATAGTAGGTAACAATATTAACCTGTACTAGTGGTATTAACCAGCTACTACTGGTTAATATTGTTACCTATAGGTAACAATATTAACCTGTAGTAGCAAGTCTTGTGTAGCAGATATATTATTAGTATTAATAGTATGCAACAATATTAACCAGCAGTAGCAAGTCTTGTGTAGCAGGTATATTATTAGTATTAATAGTAGGTAACAATATTAACCAGTAGTAGCAAGTCTAGTGTAGCAGGTATATTATTAGTATTAATATTATGTAACAATATTAGCCTGTAGTTGCAAGACTTGTGTAGCAGGTATATTATTAGTATGTAACAATATTAGCCTGTAGTTGTAAGTCTTGTGTAGCAGGTATATTATCCACCAGCACCACGCGTTATGGAAAGGGTTAGGAACCAGGATAGTGAACTCCGGGAGTTCAGCAAGGTGATAAAGTTTGGTATTCTCATGGAGGCTGCCATCTTTATTTTTATAGATTTTATTTAGGTTTTACATTTAATGACTTAACAAACCAGTATGGCATTACAACATGTCTCTTGTCTCCTTGAATCTCTGTGTTCACAATTTTGTTTGACCCGTTGTCACCGTCGATAAAGCCCTGGCTTTGTATGTCCAGCGACAGGAAAGTGCCTGTCACAACCGAGTGCAAATACTAACAAACATGATATTGCAATGTCATTTCACAGCCTGAGGGTCATGCAGAGGTTGTGATTGTCAAAATGTAAGGACTATTTTCATGATTAACTTTGACTTTAACTTGAGCTATTGACAGAAAACTATCGTTAACTAAAAGTGCTTCTCAAATAGTGGAGCGCGAGGCTCAATCAAGCGGGAATTCAGTTGACCTTTAGTAACATGTTTTTTTTTTCATTTTCTTGCTCTCCAAAAATGAAGAGCATTTGCACCTCCAAAAAATTGAGGCCAGTACAGTAGGGTTTTCAGGATCGGAGTGGTCGCATGGAGCATTTACTCAGAAGTGTGTAGTTTTTGCACTGAGCATACACTGTTCAAGGATATAAAGTTTTAAATATTTTCGCTACGGTTGGTATAAAAAATCGGTTCTTGGTTGTAAATTTGTTCATATTCCTTTACCTTTTATGCTGATATGAATGCAGTGTTTTACTTGCAAAAAGTTTATAAAGCCACTGATACTATACACAGTAGCATTTGGAAGAGGTGCAAGACTTTCCTAGAGAAGCACGAAATAAAATATTTGAGAAGTGGTTGACTATGATTAGTTCTGATCAATAAAAAACTGGTCATACATAGACATGAGGTTTATTGTAAAAATCTGCTGCAGTATTAAAGAGACTTGCTTGTGTTGTTAATACGGCGACATTTCTGAAAAACTAGCAATAATATTTTTAAATTTAAACTGCTCTGTTAAACACCTAAACAATGTTATGCTGTCATCTTTGCAGTGGAGTAGAACTTGTTCAGAGATCTTGGGATTCACTGACGAACATGTCCAGAATTTGGCTGCGATAATGCCAAATAATAATAAAACTAAACAGTACAGCACCCGCCAGTCTGTACCAGAATCGTCTGCGTGTTCGAGTAACATCGTTGTGTCTTGTGATAAATTCGAAGCTACCATCTTCTTCCATGTACTCGAGCCACATTGGTAAAGTCATTAACAACATTTTGATCAATAATATGATGACGAAGATGCAGGCAGCTGTTAGATATGTTAGAGGTTCCTCTTGCATGATTGTCTGCAAATCTACAAAATTAAGTTGCTTCAGTATCAGCATGTATAAAGTTCCTATTAAGGGCTTTTGCTCGAAAAAAGAGGTAGGAAAAGCATCGAGGAGCATGAAATTTATTCCCAATTCTAAAGCTAGAATGACTTGAAAACAGCATAGACATTACTTGTGGAATGTTTATTTTCATAATTTTTATGTATGTCAAAATGGATATTAATAATATACTGACTATATATGCTGACTAATATTTTATGTATTGATTTGTTTGCCAATTTATGTTGAATATTTCGAATTTTCAATACTTCAATTATATTTCTATATTTTTATTTAGGTTGTTTAACATATATCTAGTATGATAAGTGTTTATGATTAAATTACTTTTTGTTTTTAAAATAGGAAACAATCTGATTAGCTTGTTAGATCTCAAAACCTCAATATTTTAAAATTAGATTGACCATTATCAAAATTCAATTCATTCAGTTTACAATTATTAAAACTGAATGTGAAAAAATGAGGGGTAATCAACTGTATAATAAGGTAAAATTTGTTAGCTACAACACAAAACACAAATATACCATATCACGAATATCAAGTGTTCATGGACTGGTTAACTTGGTAACTGAATATTTATTTTTTGCTACTTTTGGCTAGAAATTGATACTTATTTAGGGTGTATTGTATTTTCTGTTTTTAAATAATATAATCACAATAATCGTTAGGTAGAGATGGCACTAGCTGTAGCAGAATGTGCTCTGTATGACTTTGGTATGTATTAGTCGTTTACTGTCACAGTTTATTAGTCATTCACTGTCACTGTGTATTAATCGCCAGCTGTCATGACATATTAGTTGTCTACTGTCACAACATATTGGCCATCTCCTGTCATCATGTATTAGTCATCCACTGCTACTGCCTAACAATTTTTCACTGTCACTGCATATTAGTCATTTATTGTTACAGTGTATTAGCCATGTTTTGCTACAACATGTTAGTGGTCTACTTTCACAATGTATTAGTCATCTAGTGTCATTGCGTAGTAAGCATCCACTTTTACAAAGTATTAGTTGCTCACTGACACATTAGACTTCTACTGCCACAACTTATTAGTCATCTGCAGGCACTATGTATTCGTTGTCTATTGTTTAGGAATATTAGTCATTCATTGTCACTGTGTATTGAATGTCTGCTGTCACTGTATTAGTCATTTACTGCCACTGCTTATTAGCCGTTCACTGTCACTGTGTATTAGTCATTTAGTGTCACTGCATTTTAGTGTTCTACTGCCACCATTCACTCATTTTTACTGCATATTAGTCATTTACTGTCACTGCGTTTTAGCCGTTCACTGTCACTGCGTATTAGTCATTTACAGTCACTGCATTTTAGTGATCTACTGCCACCATTCACTCATTTTTACTGTTTATTAGTCATTTACTGTCACTGCGTATCAGTTGTCTACTGTCCCTACATAGTAGTCACGTACTGTCAAAACGTATTATTCTCCATCACTAGATATTAGTCAATCACTGTCACTGGGTATTAGCCATCTGCTATATCTGCATGTTAGTCATATGCTGTCACAGCGTATTAGTCTTCTACTGTTACAATGTATTAGTCATCCAGTGTCACTACATACTACGAACCTACCGTCACCACATAGTAACCATTCACTGTAACAAAGTGCTAGTCACCCACAACTATGACATATTAGTCGTCTGCTTTTACAATGTATTAGCCATCCATTGTTACAATGTATTAGCCATCCATTGTTACGATGTATTTGTTGTCTGCAATCACTACGTGTTTTTCATTCAATGATACAACGCAGTAATAATATTTTGCCCTTCCATATAATAAGTTAACAGGTTATCTAACCAAGAGCTTTCCTTTTTGACTGAGACATATTTAGTATAATTACCTTAGATGAGTGATGGCTGATGACACACTTTACTCCACAAGATACTAGTGACTAACTGACTATACACCTTGCATTAGATATTATAACTTCACAAGCTGTAGAATGTTCTAGAAAGCTTAGTTCAATAAGTAAAATTACTATGGATTATGTGTTAGCTATTTCTTGCTAACGACCGAGTTAGACAGAAATTAAAAAGTTGCCATATCCATACACTGATGTGTTAAGCAACTTTCATTCTAAAAAAAAGACAGGAGATGACTAGAATGAAGTTTATCAAAGCATTCAACCTCAAGAAAGTTGAAATTTAGGAAGCTGATGGACCAAAAGCACTAATGAGCAAACAAAACCATTTATAGCATTTTAGATTCTTAGGATTTACACTTGATACATTTCTTTCATTGGACATTTCGAACAGGCTGCTGAAACCAGTAGAATTCTTATGCATTAGTGCACTGGCAGTCTTATGCACTGTGAGAGATGTCATCATGTAATAACTGTGAACATAATTATTCTCAGATATAGACGGTGGCAGAGTAACGCATTGGTAGCACGCTCGGCTTCGAATTCAGATGTAAAGGTTAAATTTTTGTGCGGAGCAATCTTTTTTACTAATTCTCTTAACATATTTAAGATCACTTGAGTAAATTTTGACAAAAACTTTCACTTGCTGCTGTAAGTTATGTTTATCAGTTAATTAATGAGAGTTAACTAAAAGCAAATGATTTGCAGTTACAAACAGCTTTTTTAGGAATTGTCTTACCACAATTACATCAATCTGTTTTTCATTGTTTTGCATCTCAATTCATGGCTATACTTTTATTTTTATTTCAATATCTGTATACACGTAAACCTATGGTTGTTTTTGATCTTTAATCAAAATTTAATAGCTGTAAAATCATTTTTGATTTCGATATTGATTGTTTGAAGAAAAGAATTTTTTATGAGTTTTCATTTACGAATGGTCCTCCCACAGCTGTATCAAACTATTATATATCAAGTTAGGAATATTTTACTTAAATTCAGTTTGGCTTAAATTTTACTATTCTATTCCAAGTTATCCTAGATAAAATTTTAGTAGTTTTTGCAAGTTGGTTTGTTAACAAATTGGAAGCAAGGTTGTACAGCTTTAGTAACACGCAGCTGCTGCTGATTGCTGTGATCCTCTATTCACATGTATAATAATTTATTAATCACTACATGTGAAAGGTATGTAAAAGGTATGTGAAATGTATGTGAAAGGTATGTGAAAGGTGCAATAGAGCTGCTATTGTTTTTATTGTTTTATTCTAGCATCCAGGCAGTCTGATGATTAGTGACAGATTGTCATCCGCACAATTATTCATAACTAGCTGTGCTACCCGGCATTACCCGGGTAATAAAAACGTTTTTGGACAGATAATTGATTTGTATATAACAGATATAACAACATTTGCCATTCTAACTTTCAAACTACATATCATGAGAATAGTGTTTTGTGTAGTTGAAATAAATTAGGAGAGTAAATAGAAACAAATGTAAAAGTTTTCAAACTTTGTCAAACAACCGTAACTTTCAAACTTAATATCACGAGGAAATGATTTTGTGCAAAACAGGTTTTTTTATTTGGATGCATTAGACAATGTGTAATTTCTGAGAACACATGTGTTTAACAGATTAATTAAAAAATATGACAGAATGTGGTAGTATTTTGTAGTTGAAATTGTATTAGAACAATGTCAGCCAAAAATAGTAGACTGAAAAATTAATATTAATAATAAAAATTGGAAACTAACTAAGTAATGATAACAGAATAATAAATTAATAATGTTTAAACATCAAACGCAACACTCACATTATGTTTAAAAAATGCAAGCTGAAATAAAACCGATAATGCAACAAATTTTAATACTTTTATTGAGAATGTAAGTCTATCCATATATATATTTCTCAAAGTATGTAAATGTGTATGTAAATATAAGAGAGTGAGGAATAACTGATACTTTTAATCTTACACGATATATATCACAGTAAATCTAACAGATAATCTAACGGATAATCTTACAGTAATCTTACAAACATTTGATGTGAAATGTGAAATTAATTATGAGTTACTTATTGGTTAGTTTTAGAAGGAAAGATGTGTAAGATAATACACAAAACGAGCACTGATAGGAACTTAAATTTTCCTATCATTGCTCGCTATCAGTGTTTTCACAAAATTGTGAAACCGCGTTTAACGAACACAATATTTGTCTGTTGAAAAAAGGAAATTACCTTTCTTAAAGGTTGACTTGCAAAGCGAGCAATGATAGAAACTTTTGGGTAACGAACGCAATATACATCTATCGAGGAAAGGAAATTCACTTGTTAATATACTATATTGCTGATAAAATAAAGAAAACGTTAGAGGTCAATACGACTTTCTAGCTCAGTGGTAGAGTGTCCGGATAGAAAACCTGCCAACTCGTTGCGAGTTTAAATCCATCAGTAAGTGGAATTTTAATATCAAGATTTTAATAAGCTATAGCTGGAATGCAGACAGACGATATACAACATACTTCAAGAAATATTTTATAGGTTGCAGAGAGGTGGTCGAGTGGCTCAGATGGTAATGTGCAGGATGGGTAATCTGAATGCGGTAGTTCAAATCCTATGAGATGCAATCTGTTTTTTTCAACCTTTACTCATGGCTTCAGACAGAGACACAGCTCTTATTATAGTAGACTATTTCTCTAAGTTTTTAAATAATTGAATTGAAAGAAAATAGCTAGAGTTGAAAGATAAAAAGTCTCAACAACTTTTAAAGGTATTTTTGTTTTTTAATGTGATCACTACGTTTCATTGATTTTGGGTACTTTCACAAATATGCTGTGTTCTAATTTGAAATATTTCTCATTTTTGTATACTTTCAGAATTTACTTCGCAGACACTTATCGACAAACAGATACACTTAATTAAGATGACAGTATAAAACAAGTTGGAAGGGGCGTGAAGATTTATTCTAAAATTATGCAGTACTAAAAGAACTCACTAAGATATTATCCTGTCAAACTAAAAAAAAACATTTATAATAATTAAACTAGTTTGTCGAAATCTCAAACAGTTTCATAAAGTTGTCCAGTCTACCAGTTTATTAGTGGCAAGAGATGGCTCACTTAGATATTCTTTGAGCTGTCGAAGAACGTATTCAGCAAATAATACAAGCTTCGGAAAACCATGGCAGAAAAAAATACTACATCAATCGCTAGTCTAGAGTAGAATCGTCTTCGAAATTGATAGATCTCGCCGCCTATGGTCACACGCTGATGATCGTCATCACGCTCCAATCGCTTGCATAACCACGACAATGCCAAGGACAAAACCGCTACTACTAACGCGTATACTAAGAACATCAAGGCTGCGAGTAGAATTTCCATCCCCTTATGCATGGCTGCGTCTTCTGATCTAAAAAAGACCAAATTAGCCTTAGAGCCTTATTACCAAATTAGCCTCACTATAGTAGATATAAGGTGTGCAACTTTCAATACAACTTGGCTAAAATTATGATACAAACATAAAAAATTGCCTACTCTAGCTCCAAGCTAAAGCTACACAGGTTTAAAAGAAGCACATAGAAACACTGAAATGGTTATGTTGAATAACACTGCAAAAACTGTCCTGTATACACGCCGTGTTGCCTCTTCTCTGTTCACGTTTCTAATAAGGACAACGTGAAAAGATAAATTTGGCGAAGATTAAGGTTACATAACAAAAACTCAAAATTACTGTCTAAACATGTACATGGCTCTTTTAAGGAGGTTTCTCCGCTACAGATTCCTTGGCTACAAAAAATGTTTAAACAGGGGTATTGGACAGCTGAAACAATAACAATTTACTGATGCTGTATATTTGTGAAAATAGTTTAATCTTTCAATACATTCCCTTTTAGATGATTAAAGGTGGATACAATACTTTTTAATAAATAAAATTATATGTATTATCATTACTTTGACCAAAAGATGATACAAACATGTTTGCATCACAAAGACATGGATTATTTAAATAATAAGTGTAGACAGTTAATAGCAATAAACTTAACAAATAACTAAATTTTATTCTATCGTACTCCCTTTAAGCAATTGAAAGCAATTTTATCTAACATATTTAAATTTGTAAACAATACAATAATAATGATAGGAATAAAAGTGGTGCAAGGCTACAAACATATCAGTGTAACTGAAGTCATAGATGATTATTACATATCAGCTGAATGTTGTTCTGATGTATTTATCAAATTTTCTAATAATGCATAGGTTTAAGGATGTCCAGAAAGACAGTCTACATTTTAACAACGATACATTGAATTTAGTTACCTTTCTGAGTTGCGTGATATGTGGAGATGATTGTTACTAAAACCTATACATCTGAAAAATTTAATATATACCCTGCATTACAATATAGCAACTACACAAGCTGTAGAATATTCTAAAAAGCTTTGTTTAATTAGTAAAATTATCATAGATTATCTCCAAGCTCTCTCTGGGTAACAAAGATGTGTGACAGGCATTAACAAGTTGCTATATTTACTTACTCACTTGATCCGTGACTTTTCTAATAGACTTGCATGAGCTGGTGAAAATTAGTCGCCAATGAGTGAATGCATGCTACAGATGCTACATGTAGATACAAACACAGTGCGAGATACAAACAGCGACCTACAAGTTCTCAACTAGAGTTACCAGCAGTTTTTAGATTATTTGTCTGAAAAGAAACTATCATCTCTAATCTTTGCAGTACCAAGTTAAACTGCAAAAACCTGTATAGTTAGATAGTACAGTAGGTATATAGTACAGTAAGTAGATAGTACAGTAAGTATATAATACAGTAAGTATATAGTACATTAAGCAGACAGTACAGTAAGTAAATAGTACGGTAAGTATAGATAGTACAGTAAGTAGATAGTACAGTAAGTAGATAGTACGGTAAGTATAGATAGTACAGTAAGTAGATAGTACAGTAAGTAGATAGTACAGTAAGTAGATAGTACAGTAAGTAGATAGTACACAGAGCAGATAGTACAGCAAGTATATAGTACAGTAAGTATATGGTGCAGTAAGTAGAGTAAAAATTTCAGGTCTATACAAAAATGTAGCAGTAAACAAACTATAAGCATATCGCGAGCTCTGAACACCGTAATGACCATCTACAGATTGGGTTCAATAAAATAAACAGACTATATCATGCCATTATAAATACATTGCTTTGATGTCAGTAGTATATAGAGCGCAGATCTACACATAAAAGTGACGGATCCAGCGGGGGGATAGAAAAAGGGGGTTGTGAATTAAATTGGCTAGGGGTGTAGATTGAATCGTGTGGAGTTGAATGAGATGTTGGGGTTTGGGGGGAAATTGTGGTGTAGAGTAGGGGGTTGAATTCGAGGGGTTACGGATCCGCTCCTGGCGTAATCGGCGGATTATCTGTGGATGAGTCATCGGATTAGCGGGGGATGAGTCATCCGATTGAACGCGGATTATCGCGGGATTAGTCGGGGGAATCGTCGCGGATTAGTCGGGCGAATCGTCGCCGATTATCGGTGGAATAGTGGGGGTGAATATCTGGGACATCGAGGGCTGGATGGTTTTCCGGAGTGGATCTCGCGGATTATCGAGGAGAGCGAGAGATTACCTACCGGATGAGTGAGGGGGTTAATATCTGGGACACCGAGGGGTTGATTTTCCATTGAATTTCTCGAAAGTGAATTTCGCGAAATTGGATTTCGCGAAATTTCACATCATATATATTATATAGTCAACTTTCGCGAAATTGAATTTCGCGAAAGTGAATTTCGCGAAATTGGATTTCGCGAAATTTCACATCATATATATTATATAGTCAACTTTCGCGAAATTCAATTTCGCGAAAAGTGAATTTCGCGAAATTGGATTTCGCGAAATTTCACATCATATATATTATATAGTCAACTTTCGCGAAATTGAATTTCGCGAAAGTGAATTTCGCGAAATTGGATTTCGCGAAATTTCACATCATATATATTATATAGTCAACTTTCGCGAAATTCAATTTCGCGAAAAGTGAATTTCGCGAAATTGGATTTCGCGAAATTTCACATCATATATATTATATAGTCAACTTTCGCGAAATTGAATTTCGCGAAAGTGAATTTCGCGAAATTGGATTTCGCGAAATTTCACATCATATATATTATATAGTCAACTTTCGCGAAATTGAATTTCGCGAAAAGTGAGTTTCGCGAAATTGGATTTCGCGAAATTTCACATCATATATATTATATAGTCAACTTTCGCGAAATTCAATTTCGCGAAAAGTGAATTTCGCGAAATTGGATTTCGCGAAATTTCACATCATATATATTATATAGTCAACTTTCGCGAAATTCAATTTCGCGAAAATCTGTTTGCTATTTTCGCCTCATTAATTCCTTTGGACACACCCATCATTCTTCAATTCACTATATAAGCATTGCATGATCTGATGGAATATTCTGCCTCATTAACCATCTCTGGATGCCTACTTATATTTGAGAATTTGGGTCGATCGAGCGTTGATACCATAAGGCTTGTATGCTTCAGCTAGAATTCTGTTAGTCGGCTACTCGCGATTAAGTTCGTTGAGTGTCGCTGTTTTCAGGGGCTGTTGTGTGGACAAGCGCCTTGGCATTCAACCTGAATGTTTTCCTAGGTTTACCTATGGAATTCTCCTGTTTGGTTTGGCTTAACCATTCCATAACAGTCTCTCGACCAGTAAATAGATGAAGATGATGAACTAGTAAAGAGGCATACATGGATTAATATGTGGATTATTTTGAGGATAACTCCAACTCAGCGTGAGTATATCAATATATAAAACTTATATCAAAAAAGTAAATAACATTCGGTTGTATTTTTTACCAAGTTTATTTCGATATAAAGTATATATGTATATTCAATTGTAAAATAAAGAATAATATTGTAATAATCACTGCTCACTTGTATATTAACATGTGAAGTGAAATTATATAGATGAAGACCGTTCGACCTAGACTGTCATATACTGTTCCGTACTGTTTGACCTAGACTATCAATTAATATTTTATTATTTTATTTTTATTGTAATAGTATAGCCGTAAGTACCTTTTATAATTGTTTTAATCTAGCGATGGCAATTTCTTTACGCATTACTCTCGTATTTAACGCATGATATCCTCTCGTATTTAATCTACATTTTATCCACCCGGACTGAAGAGCTCAAGACCGGATATAAGAAAAAAGCGCTTTTTCTTGAGTAACTTTAGATTTTGATCACGAGCTTACACCGGATTATCAACTACGAATCATATTATTACTGCATCACTACGGTTATACGCATATAATATTATTATTATCGTTACTACAATTTTGACTTATAATACAAACATTATCGCTTCTATACAAGACACTGTCTACGCTTGTTGGCTAATTTCTGTGAAGGTTGGGGCAATTTCGCTGAATTTAAACAAATTCCCTTTACATGGACTAGCACAGTCCTAGCTTTGTTTATTGTATCTTCAGTAGCTTTTATCTTACTCACATTTTATTATTATATATACATTTATAATCATTGCTCACTTGTACACCAACATAGACTAGTACAATCCTAGTTTTTTGTTTATTGTATCTTCAGTAGCTTTTATCTTACTCACATTTTATTATTATATATATTTATAATCACTGCTCCCTTGTATATCATCATGGACTAGTACAATCCTAGCTTTGTTTGTATCTTCAGTAGCTTTTATCTTACTCACATTTTATTATTATATATACATTTATAATCATTGCTCACTTGTATATCAGCATGGCCTAGCACAATCCTAGTTTTGCTTATTGTATCTTTAGTAGATTTTATCTTACTCACATTTTATTATTATATATACATTTATAATCACTGCTCACTTGTATATTAACATGGCCTAGCACAATCCTAACTTTGTTTATTGTATCTTCAGTAGCTTTTTATCTTACTCACGTTTTATTATTATATATTCATTTATATTCGCTGCTCACTTGTATATTAACATAGACTAGCTCAATCCTAGCTCTGTTTATATATGTACAATTATTATAAAGTACTGTAAGAGATCATCAGGAGTGTTAATAAAGTACTGAGAATAAGTATATGTACAATTATTATAAAGTGCTGTAAGAGATCATCAGGTGTGTTAATAAAGTACAGAGAATAAGTATATGTACAATTATTATAAAGTACTGTAAGAGATCATTAGGAGTGTTAATAAAGTACAGAGAATAAGTATATGTACAATTATTATAAAGTGTAGTAAGAGATCATCAGGAGTGTTATTAAAGTACAGATAATAAGTATATGTACAATTATTATAAAGTGCTGTAAGAGATTATTAGGGGTGTTAATAAAGTACAGAGAATAAGTATATGTACAATTATTATAAAGTGCTGTAAGAGATCATCAGGTGTGTTAATAAAGTACAGAGAATAAGTATATGTACAATTATTATAAAGTACTGTAAGAGATCATCAAGAGTGTTAATAAAGTACAGAGAATAAGTATATGTACAATTATTATAAAGTGCTGTAAGAGATTATTAGGGGTGTTAATAAAGTACAGAGAATAAGTATATGTACAATTATTATAAAGTGCTGTAAGAGATCATCAGGTGTGTTAATAAAGTACAGAGAATAAGTATATGTACAATTATTATAAAGTACTGTAAGAGATCATCAAGAGTGTTAATAAAGTACAGAGAATAAGTATATGTACAATTATTATAAAGTGCTGTAAGAGATCATCAAAAGTGTTAATAAAGTACAGAGAATAAGTATGTGTACAATTATTATAAAGTGTAGTAAGAGATCATCAAGAGTGTTAATAAAGTACAGAGAATAAGTATATGTACAATTATTATAAAGTGCTGTAAGAGATCATCAAGAGTGTTAATAAAGTACAGATAATAAGTATATGTACAATTATTATAAAGTGCTGTAAGAGATCATCAGGTGTGTTAATAAAGTACAGAGAATAAGTATATGTACAATTATTATAAAGTACTGTAAGAGATCATCAAGAGTGTTAATAAAGTACAGAGAATAAGTATATGTACAATTATTATAAAGTGCTGTAAGAGATCATCAAGAGTGTTAATAAAGTACTGAGAATAAGTATATGTACAATTATTATAAAGTACTGTAAGAGATCATCAAGAGTGTTAATAAAGTACAGAGAATAAGTATATGTACAATTATTATAAAGTGCTGTAAGAGATCATCAAGAGTGTTAATAAAGTACAGATAATAAGTATATGTACAATTATTCTAAAGTGCTGTAAGAGACAAAATCTCGAACACCACTTCAAGATATACTTATTTCAGAATTTTATCAATTGGATTTGATATCAGCTCTGACTCATTTACTCTCCCAAGTAGTTCAGTGTCTTGTCCTCTGCATGGAATCGACTCAGATATTCTGCTTGGAGCGAGTGCAAGTACAATTCTTCATGCAACTTTATTGTTTCATACGGTTGTCTCAGAATAATGTTAAATGAAACCGAATGATTGAATATTACCGAGAATGAGAATAAACAGTGATGTAATGGTGTTCCAAAGAACTCAATATTCCTATGTGTAAAGAATTAACTACTACAACATTGTTGAAGTCAAATCAATATTTTTGAAAAAAAAAACATGTGATGTCTGACCAATTCCGAAGTAACAATAAAATAAACTTTTTTAGTTTCCAGTTCTACAACAATCGATTCCCATTCAAGACTATATTGATAGATATCGCTCCGAAGAGTTAGTTAATATTCCAGCTTCAATGAGTCATCAAGTGTAATCTTCAAAAATGATTCAGATAATCACAAGGAAAGGAAATGACAAATTTTATTGTTTCTCTAAGACCTCATAGGAAAATTAAAGAACCAACTTCTTACCATAATATGGCTGTAATAATTACAAAAATTGAGTTACCTAGCTTTTCTAATATTGAATTTTTCATGAGTAATAGAGGATTTGAAAGAATTGACCACAGGATATGAGTAACATAATTAGAAGAGTTGACTCAGATATAGGAGTTCTATGTGGAGATGAATAATTCCTGAATCCGAAGTAAGTGCAGAGGAAACAAATTAAGAATTCATCGCATGTAGGATTATGACTCAGATAAGCCACTAATCTTTTTGGGTTCACTATAAAAGGTATTCTTCAGTTCGTGATATTCATAATTCTACTATCGTCGAAATCTTGATTTTGAGATCACATTTCCAAAATAAAGAAAATGGATAAACAACAACGATCTTTGCTGTAAGTACACTTTATAAATTCACATATCGATATCATATATTCATATTTTACATTGTTCTATTAACTATATTCTCAAAAATTACATAATTTTGATTTAGAGAGATTTCCACTGAGAACATGCTAAGAGCTGTACATGGAAGGGACGAGAGTGCTAATGACTTTCGAGAACTCCAAGACTTATCCACTCCGTCCATTTCCAAAGTGACACCACATCCAAGATCTATTTTCGATTCATTCGTGGAGCTGGAGAGAGTTAATTCTCCAGAAAAGTTCTTCGAGCCTGAAACAGAGAACAAAATCATAGGTAAGTTTAAATGGGTTACTTTATGTAGTCATCAATAACTCCATCTAGTCAACTGATCTTGGAAAGGAAATATATTGTACAAGGAAATGTAAAACTAGAAGTCTCACCACTAATTTTTTAATTTGTAAGTCAAACTTATATTAATACGATTTTAGGAACCAATATCTCCCAATTTATACCATCTAATCAAGTAGTTTTGGATGATGTATAGATTGTACAGGAAAATGTAAAACTGGCAGTCTCATCGCTAATATTCGAATTGTAGAAAAAGGGGATGATGAGATGTCTACTCCATCCAGACAAAAGAAAGGAAAAGCTTTGCTAAGTAAGTCAAAGTTATAACATTATATTGTTATTCATCCTATACAACTTTGATCCTCTTTTTAGTTACTATCTCACGCTATTCATCCACTCATATGGAAATACAAAAAAAACTGTTTTCATTGTTGGATTTTTAAATTGTAGAAAAAAGAACTCGAAAGTCATCATCTTCTTCTAGACGTAAGTAAATTTAGTTTTTTTTCTTTTAAGTAAAGTTACTAACATTCAATTTCTTCCTACCAGATAAAACATTACACTCATCTTTCTTCATCTTGTACTTTGTAGCTCCTATTTCGAATGAATCATCTGATGAAGAAGACTGGCACAACTTCCCACTCCTAAGAGTCCTTGGAGAGATGGAAGTTGTTCAACTCCACGGAAAGAGCAGATATTGTAAGTCTAAAATATACATAACACGATAAACCACACAATTATTATCATCTTCATTTCAATGTAGATTTAAATAACAAAAAAATGTTTTCTTTCTTTTGTAGATATAGAAAACAAAGCTATCTTAATGGTGCGGCTGAGCACGCTTATAGTTATGATGGATATAGCACAGAGAGCAGATAATTTGAAACATGATGGAGGTGTTAGGTCAATAGAATGTTGTATGTGTTTGAAACAGTGTTGTCATTCTTCAGCCACAGAGAAACATCGAAGGGTTGCAGTACACTTCTTTAAACACTTAGTTTTATATGGATGTATTTGTTCAAATTTATTTAATTCAAAGGATTCACTCCAAAAACATTTGAAAGAAAAATCAAAAGGAAAATACAAATGTGCTGCAACCACAGTTTTGGCTAAATCCTCTTATAAGTTTTTTATTGTGGATGAAATTGGTTTTCACGATTACATGGATTTTATATCTTCACATTTTGGAAACTATTTTAATATAAAATCTAATCAAAATTTTCCACAAAAAATGTTAACTCAGAGTTTAAAGAAATATAAGTTCGTTTCAAATCCAAAATATTCAGTTGAACGCAGTTTTGAAAAATTTAAACTTCCATTAAGAAAAGAGCTATCATTTTCCACCCCCATTTCCAAAACTTCGAAAAATCAGGATAGCGGTTCTAATCTTTTAGCATTAGACATTCATGCCACATCACTTTCACCGATAGACAATCATCCAGCATCAAACTCCCCAAAAATTTCTCCATCCATGTCAACTGCAATGATATATCAAAAAAGATTTTTAAATCAAAATCATGCCTTTCCCATTTATTCTCTTCGGAGATGTTATACCGAAGAAGTATTATCTTTATCTTCAAAAATCCCAGAAACTATGAAAAATGAATTAAAAATGATAAGAAATCGAATTATTCAAGACAAAAGAACGACTGAACGTCAGATTGATACTTTATCTATATTGATTGGCGACAACATAACTGATTGATATTATTCCAAAAGAATGGATGAGTGAAAGCCTGAATGAGTTTTTAGTAAAAGAATGCTGTACGAATGGAACTTGAATTTATCCGTTACTGTGATATATCCATCATGACTTTATCATCAGACGACAATCTTGTGATATACAATCCTCACGATATTTTTTTGTAACATGTATACTTATATGGAAATATAATGACATTAGCATCCCTACACAGCTTCATTTGTCTCATTGTATTTTAACATAAATACAGTTACATTCTACATCGATGGAATAAAACATATGGATATAAAGAAGTTTCAATTAATTTTCACCAATACGAATATCTGAATACAACTTACGTAAAATATTCTGCACGATTGAACCTAATTTTTGATTCACTCGGTCTCTATTCTCAAATTCTTCTCCTGTTCAACAATCTTACCGGCATCCTATGCAGTTGCGCATGTGTAACCGGAATTACGCAGGGATAAATTGATCGAGAATGATCTATACAGATGAAACCAAGATATGACGTAGTTTGTGTACCCTAACACTGGATATATGCTCGACTTGAAAATTTTTCCCGAAGTGGAGTTATCGAAACTTAATTTATCGATAACACTTGTATAATAATGTTTAGTACTTCATCGAATGAGATGGCAACTATAACTGAAATCCACATGTTATCGTAATTCGTTCCTTACGAAAGTGAATTTTTCGAACTGAGAATACGGAAAATCTACAACTACTAGAATTATTGGACGTTAGACATTCACTTCGAAAATCAAAATTGTGTTGTATATAGACTTCGTAGTGAGAGTAACTGAATCTTTTGTAAATTTATTCCAATCAACATTTTAAAACATTGAGAATTGTACAATCAACCGAATCTTTCTTAGATTCATCTCATGCGAAATTGCAAAATATTGTAAGTTATACAAAACTTATATTCGGTAAATCATCCGTTAATAGTAAATTCAATCCTGTACGATATAAAATCATATAATCACTATAAAATTCAATCATATTAACAATTCCTTCACCAAAATTATATCACTGAACAATTTCCTCAAGTAATCAATGTCTTGATATACAGAGATTGTAATCCTTGCTTATTTTCTCTCTAAATTCCTTCAGATTGCAGGCTCCATCAATCTTAAATAGTTTCAATTCTGAAGAAGACCTAAACTCCTTATAAATCTCATTTCGATCCAAGATCATGAGAGCTGGTACGCTCCATTGAAACGATGAGGAAATGTTATACATTTGAGGATTGATGATTGAACATAATGTCACACGCTCCCCCTTGCACTCGATAACGAATTGCAAAGCGATCTCATTATTGTTATTTTCGTCAGTCTTATTTGCTTGTATTACTTCTAAAGAGGCTGGAATATCCAACTCTTTTAGATCAACCCATTTCCATGGTTCTTGCACGTTCTCGGTTTTAAAAACTGTTGAAGTAGGTGACGATGTTTTCTTCACACCTTCCGTATAACTATCCTCGGATTCAAATAACCGCTTTACTACCGAACTTTTCTTGACTGAACTTCGTAATAACATAGGTTTATTTGATCTAGACTTGGTTGGTCTTCTACATCGTCTTTGTTTTATATTCAATTGGGATATTCTTTCAGAAATATTGTCGAATTTCATAGTACGTGAAGTTGAGTCCTCGGAAGCTCCAATAACATTCAGCACTGACTAGTAACGTATCGTGAATTTATATATTTTCTTTTTAAAAAGTGGTGGATCCATAACAGTGGTGGATAATTTTCAGAAATTTATGAAGTTTACAATCGAAGTGAATAATAAGAGGTTCTTACTTTAACCGAATTATCTAATCCGTCTGTAAACCCTATCGAGATTATTGAGCTCCAACCGCGAAATTCAATTTCGCGAAATTACACATTATATATATATATTATATAGTCAACTTTCGCGAAATTACACATTATATGTTATATAGTCAACTTTCGCGAAATTGAATTTCGTGAAATTGAATTTCGCGAAATTGAATTTCACGAAATTGAATTTCGCGAAAGTGAATTTCGCATTTGAATTTTTTTGTAACATTTATAGTTTATATTTTATAATAAAAACTTATCTCTCATTCAACCAAATATATAACATTCTCCGGAAAATCAACCCCTCGGTGTCCCAGATATTAACCCCCTCACTCATCCGGTAGGTAATCTCTCGCTCTCCTCGATAATCCGCGAGATCCACTCCGGAAAACCATCCAGCCCTCGATGTCCCAGATATTCACCCCCACTATTCCACCGATAATCGGCGACGATTCGCCCGACTAATCCGCGACGATTCCCCCGACTAATCCCGCGATAATCCGCGTTCAATCGGATGACTCATCCCCCGCTAATCCGATGACTCATCCACAGATAATCCGCCGATTACGCCAGGAGCGGATCCGTAACCCCTCGAATTCAACCCCCTACTCTATACCACAATTTCCCCCCAAACCCCAACATCTCATTCAACTCCACACGATTCAATCTACACCCCTAGCCAATTTAATTCACAACCCCCTTTTTCTATCCCCCCGCTGGATCCGTCACTTTTATGTGTAGATCTGCTCTCTATATACTACTGATGTCGCTAATAAATAGACAGACTATATCATGCCATTATAAATACATTGCTTTGATGTCGCTAATAAATAAACAGATATTTAATTCATTAAAAATGTCATGTTTATTCTTAAATCAACTTCACCTTAATCCAACTTTGTTTCTTAATAGGCAATGAAAGAATATTTCTTGAACACGGAGAAAAATAAAAGCACTCTATGGTTTTATATAATTGCTTTAGTTTTTATAGACAGGACATCAAAATTAAATATTTTTATAATTATTTAAATTTTAAATTAATTTAAAATTAGATTTGTTAAAATACTTGCCATAAGAAGGTTTTAACCAACTTCTTGGCACCTCCATTTTTGTTTTGATGATCGTTGGAGTGGCAGCTCTAACAGCTATGTAAGGGGTATGTCAGAGTTTGTAGCAGAACTAAGTTAATAAAATCTGTGCTTATATTTTTTTGCTTTTCTATGTGTAAAACCTTTTTTAGTTTGAAAATTTTAATAAAATTTTCATTGCTGTAAAACGATTTAGTATTGATACTTCATGACTGACTTTCTTCAAGAGGCAATACTTTTTTATTGGATAGTACTTTCGAATTGCAGGAGCAGCTGTGGTTTAATGGTTAGGGCTCTGGCTTATGATCAGTAGGTCAGTTGTTGGAGCACAGGCTTATGATCAATAGGTCAGTTGTTGGAACACAGGATTATGATCAGTAGGTCAGTTGTGGGAGCAAAGGTTTATGATCAATAGGTCAGTTGTTGGAACACAGGCTTATGATCAGTAGGTCAGTTGTTGGAGCACAGGCTTATGATCAGTAGGTCAGTTGTTGGAGCACAGGCTTATGATCAGTAGGTCAGTTGTTGGAGCACGGGCTTATGATCAGTAGGTCAGTTGTTGGAGCACAGGCTTATTATCAGTAGGTCACTTGTTGGAGCACAGACTTGACTTATGATCAGTGGGTCAGTTGTTGGAGCACTGGCTTATGATCAGTAGGTCAGTTATTGGAGGACAGGCTTATGATCAGTAGGTCAGTTGTTGGAGCACGAGCTTATGATCAGTAGGTCAGTTGTTGGAGCACAGGCTTATGATCAGTAGGTCAGTTGTTGGAACACAGGCTTATGATCAGTAGGTCAGTTGTTGGAGCACAGACTTATGATCAGTGGGTCAGTTGTTGGAGCACAGGCTTATGATCAGTACGTCAGTTGTTGGAGCACAGGCTTATGATCAGTAGGTCAGTTGTTGGAGCACAGGCTTATGATCAGTACGTCAGTTGTTGGAGCACAGGCTTATGATCAGTACGTCAGTTGTTGGAGCACAGGCTTATGATCAGTAGGTCAGTTGTTGGAGCAAAGGCTTATGATCAGTAGGTCATTTGTTGGAGTACAGGCTTATGATCAGTAGGTCAGTTGTTGGAGCACAGGCTTATGATCAGTAGGTCAGGTGTTAGAGCACAGGCTTATGATCGGTAGGTCAGTTGTTGGAGCACAGGCTTATGATCAGTAGGTCAGTTGTTGGAGCAGAGGCTTATGATCAGTAGGTCAGTTGTTGGAGTCAAAAAGGACTATTCGTGGTATTAGGAAGGGCATTCAACCACAATTGCTTCTGTGTCAAGGTCGCGTAGCCGGTGACTAAATCGACTCCACTTATCTGCACTCTACTGCGGATGAAGAGGATGGCTAGCAACCAAATACAAAATTTACAAAAAGCGGAGGAACTTTTCTGCAAGGTCAAAACCATCTCGTTAAAGATGACGTCTCAATAAAAGCATGCAACAGAAGGCAATGGCAAACCACTGTTGAAGACTGCCAAAAAAGGCAATGGTTATAGGAAGTAGGAGACAACCATGATCCCTACAGTACATCCTGACAGGACATGGTACTGAAAGAAAGACTTTAGAATTGTCTTACCACAATTTTATTGAGTTATTCTTTATTTTCCTTTGTCCTTTGTCATCACAATTTGTCGCCCATGGCTATGTTTGTACTCAGGTTATGTTTGGGCTTGTCCTCTAATTCATGGACTTTTTATAAACCAACTTTGTGTTCTATGAACTGTAGATAGACAGCAAGCAAAGATGTCTTCATCTCCTTCCTCTCCCTTGATTGGCTGTCAGTACAAACTGTGAGCAAGCCTTTACTGCATACATTTAATATTGACTATTGTTTGTTTTTAATCTAATATCATTCAGAAGGTTGAACAGAAAGAGTTCATAACTCCCATTATTTGCATACACATAACATTTTTTTGCAACATAATTTGATTCGCCAAGTGGAAACAACTAACTTACTAGTTCTTAACCTTGGTTCAAACAAATCCTAGGAAGTCAGTCTCTGGGGTTCATTAGAGGTCTCTCAACGGTGACAGCAGATCAGGTAACATTGATTTATTTGTGATCCAAACATCAAAACGCATGTCATTTTAAAAAATCATGGCTTCCCATGCCTATATAAAAAGACATGTGTTTTGATGTTAGTTCATGCATTATATTGGTTCTTTGAACACAGTGATGCAGCTCATTTTGAACATCAATAAACCATATACCTGCACCTTGATGGTGAAAAAAGTCATATTTTATTTTTCAATAAATAAAGGTTTGGGAGAGGGTCGTTATCAAATTGGTGGGATTGAGGACATTCTACAAGGCTAAAAGCCACTGGTATCTCAATCATTCATAGAATACTTAATTACACTAGATGCAGATTTATGCAATGGTATAACCTATAATATTTATACGAAAAACGTAGACTGAGGACCTGTAGACATCCACGCACTTACGTTTGGATCTATCAATACCTAAGATTAGTTTACACCCGTTAGTAATAGCAGAATTTCACTAGAAATATTTTGTTTATACTTAGTTTTAACTTAACTTCATTTTCTTTACTTTTAGTTCTAACAAATAATTTATTATTATTTCTTTGTAAATTAATTATTTAGTGAATTTAAAGTAACTTTCGCTTTCCTGTCAAGTTGGTAACACGCAGCTGCTACTAGTTGCTAGAATCCTTCTTGGATTCACATGCATAAATACACAGGTGGGTTTGAATGGTGAATGCATAACGTAATATATTTAATGCTTGTGGTCTGCACGGGTTGAAAGGGGATGGGGCAGTTACAACGTATCAACAAACTGTTTCGTATGTATACATTGATTTGTACCCCGCTGAATTAAATAACTATCTGAAATATAATTACTTGAGTATAGCTAATAGAAGATGCTCAACACAAAGTGTGGAGTCGTATCTATAAATAGTTGGAGTAGCGTTTGAGTAATTTTTAGCTAGCTTTAAGCTTTCTAGTTTGAAAACGTAGTCTTTTTTATCATGCTGAAATAGTGAAGGTTATGTAAAAACTACTCTGAAAATATTTATTGTACGATTGTGTGATTGTGTGATTAATGATTTGTTATAGATAACCCGGTCAAATCTTACTTTAAGATATCTGTAGAACTATAGCAGTAACTGCTGTTTGTTTAAACTTATTTTAAGCCGTTTGTAATAAAGTTATCAGAACTTTATGGAAGTGTCTAATGTCAGTACACAAGAGAAATACTAGTGATAAGGGGGGGGGGGGGTCTAGTGTTCCAACATAAGCTACCAAAATTAGTCTAGCTACTTACATAGAGATACTCAGCAAAGAGCTCATTTGTAATATCCATACTGTAACTCTGCTTACCAAGGTCTGTGTAACATTACAGGCAGACACAATGAAGAACAGAGTTATGACAGTGTAAAACAATTTGGAAGGGGAAATTTATTCTAAAATTATGCAGAATCAAACAAAATTAAGATCCTGTCAAACTAAGAAAAGCATTGTTAAAATTTAAAACAGTTTGTTGAATTCTAAAACAGTTTTCTGAAGTTGTCCAGTCTATCCGTTTGTTCGTGAATAGAGGTAACTGCATCAGATTGTCTTTGAGCTGTCGGAGAATGTACGAACCAAATGATACAAACAAAGCCAAATGATTGCAGAAAAAAATACTACATCAGTCGCTACTCTGGAGTAGAAGCGATCCAGGAATTGAGAAGTCTCACCACCTCTTGACATGAAGTAGTTATACTCATCTTGCTCCATGCGCTTACATAACCGGGACAGTATTAAGGACAGAACAGTCACCAATGACAAATAGACCATGAAAAGCAGGCCTGTCAGTATCGTTTGCATTTCCATATGCATGGTAGATGTTTCCAGATCTGAAAGACACCAAATTAGCCTTACATGTGCAATAACACAAATAAAATCCTTAGCAACTTCATCTATGCAAACTTTTTTGCTACATCTTTTAGCAAAAACCTCCATGAATTATTTGAGAAATGCTGTTCTAAAACTCCAGCAGAGTTTCATTCAACACAAGAAAATTTTATCTTGTGTTGAATATCACATAATAAACATTGTTTTATATAATATTTAAACAAATTGCCTTGTATGACATGGAATTATCTTAAAAAGATGAATGATAACACAGCGAATATTATGTATTTTGTTGTCTCTTTTGTTTTATGTCTCTGATCGCGGCAACATAAGTTTGACCAAGTTTATATAGCAAAAACTCAGTAATTTTTCACATGCACGCACAGCTCTCTCTTAAATAAGGTTTCTCTGCTAGTTTTGACAAAAAAATTGACACTAAGAGATATTGGACAACTACAGAACAATAACAACATTCTACTGATAATGTATATTTACGCAGGTCACATGTCCTTCATACAATGCAATCATTCACTGACAACTAAAGCCGAACAAAACATCCTAATAAAAATATATGCATTCCTGCTTTGTCAATAATCGAAATGATGCAAACATGTTGGCATAATACAAAACATGGTTGTGTTATATAACAAATACTGAAAAATCCAATGCTAATGAACTTAATAAAACAACTAAACTTATTTCTGTCACACCTTGCTGAAATTGAAAGCAATTCAAGTTGTACCATGCTAAGTTGTAAACAATAAAGTAATATACTAATAACAAAAAAGGTAGAGTGACAAAAGTGGCCTGTGTAACAAAAAAATCATATATTTTCACAATGTATTAATAGTACATTATTAGGAAACAATAAAGTATTCTCACTATATGTTGGTTTAAGGATGTCTAAAAGGATAAACTCTATATATTTAATGGAAATACATTTGATAGATTTACCTTTCTGAGATGAGTGATACGTGGTGAGAGTTGTTATTACCAGTGACGATACTAGGTGCCTTACTATATACCCTGCATTGGCTATCGTGACCACACAAGCTGTAGAATATTCTAGAAAGCTTTGTTTGATTAGTAAAATTGTTATGGATTATCTCCAAGCTATCTCTTGACAACAACAATGTGTGACAGGTGCGAACAAGTTGTTATAACCACTTATAACTCAAGAATCTGTACAATCTACATTCTACAGCCTCACAAACTTCATCAGCTGCAGCAGTTGAGTGTTGTACAAAATTCTATCAAGGTAGAAACTGTGTAGATATTTACAACTTTGTACACACCCACACTTTCAATAGAGTTGAGCTAATACATTAATTTATTAGATTTACATTTAAAAACTTTATTAAAGTTTAAAAACTATAAAGTTTATAGAAAATATTGTACTGATGTTTACATCGTTGTTAGTGCATTCAATCTTTGATCTATGACTATTATAGAGCTTCTATTTGATTCTATCTTGACTTTGTTTCAGCAAACAGTGCCAACAATAGCAAATTAATTTGTGTCAGAAAATACAATAAAATAACAAATAATATAATTGACATTCAACAGCATTTAAAAAAGTCTCATTATGAAAGGATGTTCTAAATGTGAAACGGACAAGATGTTTGTATCTGGTGTGTTCAGTAGTTTTCATTTGTGGGTGCGTAGCTATGAAGTGGGTGGTTGGGAATACATGATAGTCTATTAGAGTACTTTGGACCGCAGGGACTCAGAAATACCAAACAATTCATCAAACTCAAAGGCCTTTAGTCATTGATCATAGTCCTCCATAGAGTTCTCCATAGATTTCTTCAAAAAATTATCCATAGAGTTATTCACATAGCAATGCATAGATTTCTTCATAAAGTTCTTTATATAATTCTCCATAGTTCCCTCTAGAGTTCTCCATAAAGTTTTCCATAGAGTCATCCATAGAATTATTATCCATAGAGTTTCCCATAGAGTTTTTCATAGAGTTCTCTATAGAGTTTTTCATAGAAATCTCCATAAGGTTTTCATAGAATTATCCCTAATGTTTATAAAGACTATTAAAACGTATTCTTACAGGTTCTGTAAACAGTACATTCCATTAGTGCTAATTTGCTAAAATGTATTACCAAAATTAGAATGATCACTTTAAAAGTCGATCTTCACTATAATAAAAGGTGAGTTTTTCTGTCTGTCCACCTGCCTGAAGATGGGTTAAAGAATCCAACACTGCTTTGCACTGGACTTGAACACATGACCTTCAGCTTTGTAGACCAACACTCTAACATCAGTGTGACGACCCAGTGTGATAAAGAGTAATTGCACATACTCTTATGCTCTGTGCTTCATTAGCCCATGAGACTGTCATGGTACTAATAGATACTGTACTTGATAAGATCAACATTTGATAGTTGTCTCCTCATTTCCTCGTTCACCTATATACGTGTATATACATATTATTGTTTGTGTTTTGTAGGCATTTTTATTTGTCTTTTTGTTGGTCATCCCAGTGTCCAGTTATAGCGATTAAAACCTAATAATGAAAAATCGACTTCACAGAGGATTTGATCTCGGTACCTCAAGGTCTGAAAATTAGTGATATAAACCTCTACACTACAATTGTTCAACTAATCGGAGTGAAGAATGGTTGTGATTACATTAATTACGTTGATCAAAGTTGATCACATTTAAAGTGCTCAAGGTTATTATCTAGCGACAGTTGATGACAGTTGATCATTACGTTGAAACGTTTGCTACTATTATCAATCACTATATTTACTGTTTGGGTCAAATTTAGAATCAACAATTGAGATTTAAAGCAATGTTGTCTCATGATAATTGATCTGTACGACTGCATATAATTATTTGGTATTGACTCAACTTTTATCGATTGTTTCTGGTGTGGTGCCTATCCCTGATTTTGTTCCCAAACTCAGACTTTTATTTAACAAATTTTTTTCATGTACCGTAGCTGGATAAGACATCCACTTACTTATTGCTTGCTTTTATTTGAGCGGCTGTCAGTACAATAACAGCTGTAAACATAACTCGAACTAAATAAGTTTGGAGTTGTCTAATCTCAACATCATTTTCAACTGTTATTATTTTCCTCATCATATGAAAAGTGAGCTGTTATCACTTGTTATAACTATGAACACTATAGTTTTTGTCAACATAATTCATTTTTATCAGTTACGATATTTACCTGGTGGCAAAATATTGTTTCATCACGACTAATTAGAGTTCCAAAAAATTGGTTAAACATGAACATCTAAACTTTCAATTATGGAGCTGCAGACTGACGCCCAAAATTGTACAAGAGTTAGTCAACTAACAAGTTGAACTTACACCAGTTAATCAAAGATTTTGACCTTTTTGGTTTATTTTTTGCTTTTTAAATAAAGCAGGATTTTAATGTCAAATAGCTATAGGTGTAATATCTTCAACATTCATAACACTATGCGGTAGTACATTTAAAAATGTGCTTTTATTAATTGGTTTCAGTCAATATGGATAATAGATGAATTTGTCATAAAATAAATGATAAATAAAATGATAAAGAAATAACTTTGTTGTTGCAGCAATATAGGAATATTTATACTATTATTTTATAGTAATAGTGCGCTGACAGTCTTGTGCTCCGTGAGAGAAAGTCATGTTTAATAATTATGTGCCCAATTATTCTCAGATGATAAAAAGTGATAGTGTACTTGGCTAAAAAGCTGGATATCAAAGTTCAATTTCTGCGTCAGGCAATCCTTTTCCTCATACTTTTATTATGACCTCAGACATACAGATGGACAGACATGGCTCTTATAGTAAAGATTGCGTTTTACTTTTTTATAAGCCTTCATCTTGTGCTAATATTACGTGACCTTGACACATAATACACGCTTAAGAGAGCTTTTTGAGATTTATTGCCATACTGTTTTTTATGTTTACTACTACAGCTAGTATTATTTCCTGTTAGTGTGGCTAAGGGCAGTAGTCAAGGAAGCTGTGAATAAACTCTCTAAACGTTGAACAACTAGAGGAGTACATTAGGATGACTCGTATCCCACCAGTTTTGCAGGCTATGAGAGATTGTCAAGTGTATCCAAACAATCAGGAATCAGTATCTCCATAATTATTCCAAAATTCTGCAAGGCGATCAAATGGTGTAGTTGTTAGTGTGTTGACCTACCAAGTTAAACATTGGGAGCATCAACGCCATTAAAAAGAATTTTTTTCCCGAAATTTCAAAAAACAGAATTTGGACAGACGAACAGACAAGTAGTATTCTAGTAAAGACTAGACGGTGAGATAAATCAATCTTCATAGATCTCTGTGTAAGACTTGTGTTCCTTACATACAACTTACTGATTTATATTCACCATATTTAATATTGAGCGCAGGTTCAGTGTATTTCTCCCCTACAATCTTTAGTTGCTCACACCTGTATAACAATACCAATTGTGACTAACTGATTTCTAATCTCAAGTTTAATATTTTGGTGAGCAGCTATCCTGTATGCGCTCACATTTTTATGATATCTGCTGCAATGAGTAATGCTTTTGCTTTTTGCTTTTTGCTATTTCTTATTGCTTTTTACATAACTCCATTGGCCTAACCATGATACAGTGTTCATAGTGATATTTTTTTGAAACATAAGCTATGTTTATGGTTACCCGTGTGGTTCACAGGCTATTGATAAGCAGCTGTATTCCCTAAAACCCTGTTGGTACAATATAAAACAAATGGGATGGTTTAATTTCTATTGTAAGACTTCAGCATTGTTAAAAATTAAAATTGAAATTACTAAAATTTAAACCAGCCCCTATAAACTAAAAGCTTCATGCATATTTGCTGAGTTCCATTTCTTGGTTAAAAATTGATCAGAGATCCTTCACACTCCCAAAATTTTCTTCGAAAATCACATACAGAATCTGCCAACAAATTACACAACACGTAAGTATACCAGTTGTCAGTTTGCAGTAGAACCTTCTGCGTACCCGAGCAGCATCATTATATCTGGAGATGAAATTGTGGTATCCGGGTTTTTCCATCCATGCAAGAAACAACTGCAAAGCCAAACGCAAAACTGTCACTAGTAGAGCCAGATTGAACAGAAAGAAACCTATGAACATAGCCTGTGGTTCATCATCCATGGCTGACCCCTCTCAAACTACAAAGAGGAATTGAAGCTTTGCATTCAAGAAAAATTATATTGCAGCTGGTGTAAACATGTTAGCTAATGGTGTAAACATGTTAGCTGATGCTGTAAACATGTTAGCTGCAGCACAAAAACATGGATAACAAGTAACAGCAATTTACATGCCGATAAACTAAGCAATAATTAATTTTTCTATCATACCACAATGGAATTTAAAAACAATTCAAGCTGTGATTTATTTTAGGTTTGTAAACAATATAAAAGAATGGAAGTGTGATGAAGTCTACAAATGTGCCTGTGCAACAAAAAAGCCATACCTTGTCACTATATATTAGTCATACCTTGTCACTATATATTAGTCATACCTTGTCACTATATATTAGTCATACCTTGTCACTATATATTAGTCATACCTTGTCACTATATATTAGTCATACCTTGTCACTATATATTAGTCATACCTTGTCACTATATATTAGTCATACCTTGTCACTATATATTAGTCATTCCTTGTCACTATATATTAGTCATACCTTGTCACTATATATTAGTCATACCTTGTCACTATATATTAGTCAAACGTAGTTGGAAAATATTTATGACATATTCTTACAATCTGTTAGTTTAACGGTATTTTAAATTAAACTCAATGTATTCAACAGAAATAAATTTAGTATAGTTACCTTTCTGAGATGATTGATATGTAGTGACAGTTGTTACTCTTTACCGTACTACTAGCTAACTAGCATATGCTCTGCAATAAATATAGTGATCACACAAGTTGTAGAATATTCTAGAAAGCTTAGTCAAACTTGTAAAGTTATTATTGATTATCTTTCAGCTATATCTTAATAATCACAATGTGTGACAGGTGTGAGCAAGTTGTTTTAAGCATGCTTTTATAACAAGTATATGCTCATGCAGTACCTGACTTCTATTCTAAAAAGACGAGGGTGCTTTTTAGGATGCAGTGTAAACCTCCAGGAACCACCATTGCAAGTATGAGTTTACAAAAGACAGCTGATGGTCCAATAGCACTAAGGAGTCGTCTAACCCATCTATAGCAATATCAGGTATCCCAGCATCTACATGTACATCTAATCTTCTGAACACCCTTTTTTGAACATGCTGCTGAAAAAAACGTATCAAGCAAAAAGAAACAAAGGCTTGTTTTATTGTCATCAAAATTATTATTAAATAACGTAAAGTGAGCAAGAATGGCGATTGTTTGTCAAGAGATATGGCCGTATTGATGACGAATTGAGGACGTCGAAAAAATGATGGCTACACATGTCCATCACTTAATACTATATTTGGTTCAGCATGTGTGGTGTCCGTAGCCATTATTTGTTACCTACATGGTTATGATGGTTGGGTGGCTGATGATGGGTTGGGTAATTGTGCATTGGTGTTTGATCTGGCACTCAGTAACACCAAAGCTTGAAACGTAACCGTACATACCGAAAGTACATAACCGAGCTTTTACTCTCAGATGGATGGAACAAAAATCACGGCCCAAACAGACATACCTACTTGTATGTAATGTATATATGAATACACCCAGACATATTATAATCAGTGAGTTGCATTAGTCCAAACACTAATATTGATATTAAAACTAAAAACTATCTATTTGTTTGCCACATTTGGGTATAATACTTGAGTCTGGGTGCTCCACTATTACTTCTGAAATCCATAATAAAGCTGGGTAATATTTAATTATATGGTAGCATTTAAAAAACTGTTTTAGAGGATACATATACAGACATACTGCTTGCTCAGTCACTTTGTACCAACAGCTTATACACTGTATATTATAGTAGTACACTGACAGTCCCAGGTGCCATGAGAGATTGTCATATGTAATAACTATGTGCACAATTATTCTACGATGTAGAAATGTGGTTGAGTCGTGCAGATGGTAGTATGTTTGCTGGGAATTTGAATAGCAAGATTTCATTCCCGTGTGGTTTGATATTTCTTCTTATTTTTCCTAATGCCCTTGAATGGCTTCAAATAATTAACACGCCTCTTATTATAGTAAGCTGGTAGTCCTGAACGCCATGAGCAATTTTCATATGTAATAACCAAGTGCGCACTTATTTTTATATATGAAAAGGTTGTTGAGTAAGGGAGGTGGTAGCATTCTTGACTGAGAAGTTGAATGTCTGAGTTCAACTCCTGTTTTTGATGCAATATTTTGTCTTAATGCTCTTTGTTTGTCTTTGGAAAAACGGACCGACATGGCTCCTATTGTAGTAAAGATTTTCAATTCACATTTATGGTCAACCTGTACCTGTTTTAGAAGTTGTCAGCACTCATCTGGAACCATTTAGCCGTCCTATACTCTTAAACCAAGTTTTAATAATATATATCAACAATCTTAATACACTGATCTTGAGACGATCATTTTTGTTTCAATATGTATCGAAATTTAGTTCAAAACTTTTGAAGGTCTAGTCTGGCCTTTGCAATAACACTGTATTTTTGTAATATTGTTTTAATCAACAACTAATTGAAAAGCAATAGGCTAAAGTTGGCAATGGTATGTTTAAATTGAACAAATGCAAATTAAATACAAGCAGAGATATGAGCTTTTGACAAAATTGCATGTAGTTTTCGTATTATAGAAATCCTTTGATAAGGAACTTTGATATTTTTATATCTTCTCTATTTGGTACCCATTATTGAGTTGCAAGGTGTATCACAACTGGAGAGCTTTGTACAAAAAATTGATACAAAAATATTACACTTAATTGTATATATGTATGGGCAATATTTGTTGTGGTAAGCAATAGGAATATTTTAAATGTTTTTCACAAAATGCCGCAGCAGTTAAACTAAATAGCAGAATACAAAATAAAAAGTCATTAATAAATGATCCCACTATTATAATAATTTTAGAATTGGAAATATGTGAAGATCAAGCTTGAGGATTGATATGAGTGGTTAAACATAAAGTGGCCCAGTATGAGCTCTGTGCAAATAGCTATGCAAATCTACCACAACGGATTTCTAGTTATGAAAACAAAACTATAATACAGAAATGTTAAAATAGGTAAGGCTAGATGGTGAACGGTATTATTGTTCAGAGGATAGTAGGTGTAGTTTGACTTTTGTTTTAAAAGATTGCAGAGAAAAAGTTCTTAAATAATTGCGGAGGTTGTAATAATGAATTTAGCATGTCACTGTTGAGTTTGTTGTGGGTTATGGCACTAGGTAATTTAAATCTAGTTCTGGTTTTATGATCATTGTTTATGGTTTGAAAGCTATAGCTGAGATATGTAGGGCAGTTATTGTTGAGTATTGAATGAACAGTGAAGCAGGTAAATTATTGTGACAGCTGAGGTAAAAGGAGAACATATTATATCACACATTTAAAAATTAGTTTTCCAAATAAAGCTTGAAATATACCGGTGAGTTGCTTGATTTAAAGTAATAACAAGGGAGATAAATCCTCTACCATTAAAACCTTTTTAAATGCAGTTATGTAGATTATTTATTCGAAATGAATGACATCATCATTTTTAGGGTTAGTCTGTTTTGCTTAATCCTAACTGCACACAGTTTGTGTCCGTGTGGGTCGGTACCGAAATCTAGCATGTGCGTCATTGCAGGGGATTACGGAATGAAAATAAGTCCTACATTTCATGTGAACTATTTCAAGGAGATTCATAGATGATCTGATGGGAAGCGCGACTACAAATGACTATCTATAAAAACTTCCACACTGAAGGTATGCAATAAAAGGCGAACTATTTTTCAAGATAAGAACCTTCTAGAATTATTGCAAGTCTATAAGATTCTAATGACACAAACAGTTTTAAAAACCTAAAACAACAGTTTTAGGTTATATTTACTATCGAATATCTCTTATTGCTGTGTGAGCACCTGTAGAGCTTAACTGTTGAGTAAGTGCATTCTCAAGTATGTGTATGTAGCAAATTATATAAAAGTAAACATTACCTGCGGCGCTTTTGGATTTCCATCACGCCCCTGGTATACAGTTGGGGTGTACAGTTGGGGTGTACAGTTGGGGTATACAGTTAGGGTATTCAGTTGGGGTATACAGTTGGGGTATACAGTTGGGGTGTACAGTTGGGGCATACACTTGGGGTATACAGTTGGGGTATACAGTTGGGGTATACAGTTGGGGTATACAGTTGGGGTATACAGTTGGGGTGTACAGTTGGGGTATACAGTTGGGGTATACAGTTGGGGTATACAGTTGGGGTATGCAGTTGGAGTGTACAGTTGGGGTGTACAGTTGGGGTGTACAGCTGGGGTGTACAGTTGGGGTATACAGTTGGGGTATACAGTTGGGGTATACAGTTGGAGTGTACAGTTGGGGTGTACAGTTGGGGTGTACAGTTGGGGTGTACAGTTGGGGTATACAGTTGGGGTGTACAGTTGGGGTGTACAGTTGGGGTGTACAGTTGGGGTGTACAGTTGGGGTGTACAGTTGGGGTATACAGTTGGGGTGTACAGTTGGGGTGTACAGTTGGGGTGTACAGTTGGGGTATACAGTTAGGGTATTCAGTTGGGGTATACAGTTGGGGTATACAGTTGGGGTGTACAGTTGGGGCATACACTTGGGGTATACAGTTGGGGTATACAGTTGGGGTATACAGTTGGGGTATACAGTTGGGGTATACAGTTGGGGTGTACAGTTGGGGTATACAGTTGGGGTATTCAGTTGGGGTATACAGTTGGGGTATACAGTTGGGGTATACAGTTGGAGTGTACAGTTGGGGTGTACAGTTGGGGTGTACAGTTGGGGTGTACAGTTGGGGTATACAGTCAGGGTATACAGTTGGGGTATACAGTTGGAGTATACAGTTGGGGTGTACAGTTGGGGTGTACAGTCGGGGTATACAGTCGGGGTATACAGTTGGGGTATACAGTTGGGGTATACAGTTGGGGTGTACAGTTGGGGTATACAGTTGGGGTATACAGTTGGGGTGTACAGTTGGGGTATACAGTTGGGGTATACAGTTGGGGTATACAGTTGGAGTGTACAGTTGGGGTGTACAGTTGGGGTGTACAGTTGGGGTGTACAGTTGGGGTATACAGTTGGGGTGTACAGTTGGGGTGTACAGTTGGGGTGTACAGTTGGGGTGTACAGTTGGGGTGTACAGTTGGGGTATACAGTCGGGGTATACAGTTGGGGTATACAGTTGGGGTATACAGTTGGGGTATTCAGTTGGGGTATTCAGTTGGGGTATACAGTTGGGGTATACAGTTGGGGTATACAGTTGGAGTGTACAGTTGGGGTGTACAGTTGGGGTGTACAGTTGGGGTGTACAGTTGGGGTATACAGTCAGGGTATACAGTTGGGGTATACAGTTGGAGTATACAGTTGGGGTGTACAGTTGGGGTGTACAGTCGGGGTATACAGTCGGGGTATACAGTTGGGGTATACAGTTGGGGTATACAGTTGGAGTGTACAGTTGGGGTGTACAGTTGGGGTGTACCGTTGGGGTGTACAGTTGGGGTATACAGTCGGGGTATACAGTTGGGGTATACAGTTGGGGTATTCAGTTGGGGTATACAGTTGGGGTGTACAGTTGGGGTATACAGTTGGAGTGTACAGTTGGGGTGTACAGTTGGGGTATACAGTTGGGGTGCACAGTTGGGGTATACAATTGGGGTATACAGTTGGGGTATACAGTTGGGGTGTACAGTTGGGGTGTACAGTTGGGGTGTACAGTTGGGGTATACAGTTGGGGTGTACAGTTGGGGTATACAGTTGGAGTGTACAGTTGGGGTATACAGTCGGGGTATACAGTCGGGGTAAACAGTTGGGGTGTACAGTTGGGGTGTACAGTTGGGGTGTACAGTCGGGGTGTACAGCCGGGGTATACAGTTGGAGTATACAGTTGGAGTGTACAGTTGGGGTATACAGTTGGGGTATACAGTCGGAGTGTACAGTTGGAGTGTACAGTTGGGGTGTACAGTTGGGGTGTACAGTCGGGGTATACAGTCGGGGTATACAGTCGGGGTATACAGTCGGGGTATACAGTCGGGGTGTACAGTTGGGGTGTACAGTTGGGGTGTACAGTTGGGGTGTACAGTTGGGGTGTACAGTTGGGGTATACAGTTGGGGTGTACAGTTGGGGTGTACAGTTGGGGTATACAGTTGGGGTGTACAGTTGGGGTGTACAGTTGGGGTGTACAGTTGGGGTGTACAGTCGGGGTATACAGTTGGGGTATACAGTTGGGGTATACAGTTGGGGTATACAGTTGGAGTGTACAGTTGGGGTGTACAGTTGGGGTGTACAGTTGGGGTGTACAGTTGGGGTATACAGTTGGGGTGTACAGTTGGGGTGTACAGTTGGGGTGTACAGTTGGGGTGTACAGTTGGGGTGTACAGTTGGGGTATACAGTTGGGGTGTACAGTTGGGGTGTACAGTTGGGGTGTACAGTTGGGGTATACAGTCGGGGTATTCAGTTGGGGTATACAGTTGGAGTATACAGTTGGGGTGTACAGTTGGGGTGTACAGTCGGGGTATACAGTTGGGGTATACAGTTGGGGTATACAGTTGGGGTATACAGTTGGAGTGTACAGTTGGGGTGTACAGTTGGGGTGTACAGTTGGGGTGTACAGTTGGGGTATACAGTCGGGGTATACAGTTGGGGTATACAGTTGGGGTATTCAGTTGGGGTATACAGTTGGGGTGTACAGTTGGGGTATACAGTTGGAGTGTACAGTTGGGGTGTACAGTTGGGGTATACAGTTGGGGTGTACAGTTGGGGTGTACAGTTGGGGTGTACAGTTGGGGTATACAGTCGGGGTGTACAGTTGGGGTATACAGTCGGGGTATTCAGTCGGGGTATACAGTTGGGGTGTACAGTTGGGGTATACAGTTGGGGTATACAGTTGGGGTATAAAGTTGGGATATACAGTTGGGGTGTACAGTTGGGGTGTACAGTTGGGGTGTACAGTTTGGGTGTACAGTTGGGGTGTACAGTTGGGATATACAGTTGGGGTGTACAGTTGGGGTATACAGTTGGGGTGTACAGTTGGGGTATACAGTTGGGGTATACAGTTGGGGTGTACAGTTGGGGTGTACAGTTGGGGTATACAGTTGGGGTATACAGTTGGGGTATACAGTCGGGGTTTACAGTTGGGGTGTACAGTTGGGGTGTACAGTTGGGGTGTACAGTCGGGGTGTACAGTTGGGGTGTACAGTTGGGATATACAGTTGGGGTATTCAGTTGGGGTATACAGTTGGGGTATTCAGTTGGGGTATACAGTTGGGGTATTCAGTTGGGGTGTACAGTTGGGGTATACAGTTGGGGTATACAGTTGTGGTGTACAGTTGGGGTATACAGTTGGGGTATACAGTTGGGGTATATAGTTGGGGTGTACAGTTGGGTATACAGTTGGGGTATACGGTTGGGGTATATAGTTGGGGTGTACAGTTGGGGTATACAGTTGGGGTGTACAGTTGGGGTATACAGTTGGGGTATACAGTTGGGGTATATAGTTGGGGTGTACAGTTGGGGTATATAGTTGAGGTATACAGTTGGGGTATACAGTTGGGGTATACAGTTGGGGTATACAGTTGGAGTATACAGTTGGGGTATACAGTTGGGGTGTACAGTTGGGGTGTACAGTTGGGGTGTACATTTGGGTATACAGTTGGGTATACAGTTGGGGTGTACAGTTGGGGTATACAGTCGGGGTATACAGTCGGGGTATACAGTCGGGGTATACAGTCGGGGTATACAGTCGGGGTATACAGTTGGGGTGTACAGTTGGGGTATTCAGTTGGGGTGTACAGTTGGGGTATTCAGTTGGGGTATTCAGTTGGGGTATTCAGTTGGGGTATTCAGTTGGGGTATTCAGTTGGGGTATTCAGTTGGGGTATACAGTTGGGGTGTACAGTTGGGGTGTACAGTTGGGGTATACAGTTGGGGTATACAGTTGGGGTATAGAGTTGGAGTGTACAGTTGGAGTATACAGCTGGGTAGATGCAAAACCTTTAGACTGTATACTCTTCATAATTTTAGGCAAAACTATGTTTGTTTGTGCTTCAATATATGTATATATGTATATATGTATATATGTACGTATATATGTATATGTACATGTATATGTATATATGTATGCGTATGTATATGTGTCTGTATATATGTATGTATATATGTATGTATATGTATGTGTGTACATGAAAGTGTATATGCGTATTTATATATATTTATATATATATGCGTACGTTTTTGTGTATGTATGTATACAAATGTGCATATGTATTTTTGTATGTATGAGTCTGTATATTTGTATGCATACTTAAGTACATATATATATGTAATTATATGTGTATGTACCGCCATATATATATATATATATACATATATATATATATATACAATGTAATTATATGTGTATGTATATACATTTGTATACATGAATATTTATGCATGTAGGTCTTTATATGTGTTTGTATGCTGGTGAAAATATAAATATGTTTAATTTTCAGTACCTCAGGTTGTTACTGCTATCAACACACAAGGCATTATCAGTATTGGTTATAAATTATTATAAAATATAATTTGTCTGAAGCTTTTATAAAAATTCTAAACTGTTTTAAGATTTATAATGCTACGTAGCAAAGTGCTACATGTACACCTTAGCTTGTTTGTGGCTAGATTATACTTCATAGCTAACCGTTTTAGCTACCAGCAGCTAGGGGCAATAAAAGCTAATACAGGGGAGATAAGTTTTTCACACCAACAAGTCTTTAATACATCGTATTCTAAGATATTTTTTTCATCAAAATCTAATGACATCATCAAATTATGTGCTTGGAATAATGGTCTATGAATCATAATTACTGCCCTTTTTATGTCAGAATAGATTATATGTTGTGGCTGTTGTATACTCACTCAATAATAAGCAACAACATAATGGTGATGGAAACTGAGGCAGGAGGAGATGAACCTTTATATGTCAACACCAGTTAAAACACATGTATTCCAACATTCTATTTCCCCATAAACCAATGAAATCATAAACTTATGTGCTCAAAATAGTGGTCTCTGAACTGTATTGCTTTTTGATGTAAGAAAAGATTATTATTGACAGAATTTACAGTCTTTAGTTACAGAGTGATGATTCACTCCTGTGTCTTTCATATTCTGCAGGATTTGATTTGAATGTAAAGATGACAGACAAGAAATGAAGGATGCAAGCACAAAGAAAGATTTTGCATGACTCTCTCATGGTATGACAACTCCTGTTAAAATGTGAGCAGCTAGCTTTTATTATACTATTGGTCTTTGTTAATCTCAGATAATTTTGATACTAGAAATTCCCCTGTCATACAGCCCATGATCAAAGTGATAATGGAAAAAAAAGGGTACTGCTGGTTGTTGAAATAGTAGTTCTCAGCAGGAATTGACAGAGTATAGTGTAAATGAGGCTTGTTTGAGATCATATAAAATAAATGTGATGGAACACGACTCCAAAAAAGTATAACTAACAATTTATTCTGGAGGTAAAGTTGGATTGAAACCAGGTATACGAGTAATTGGTTAATTGTCGATATTGCAATATCTGTTATAAGTATACAGTATCTGTTAAAGGTCGCGCAGTCTAGTCTCCTCTCTTTTACGTTGTAAGATTTGGTCATTGATAGCTAATCGAGTGATGCGCTCCCTAGCGAAGTTGTTAACAAATAAGTCATTGATGCTTCGAACTCGAGAGGGCAACAAATTTTATTCCAGCGGTCATTTCGTGCTGGCCTATATCAATGACAGCTTTAGCCATGGTAAGACCTTGACTCTTGTGTATTGTCAAACCCCATGCTAGATCGAGAGGAATGCCTGTACGGCTAAGAGGGGCATGGCCAGAAGTCCAAGTACACTTGATAGGTATAACTGGAAAACTGTTGGGGTGTTCGGGAAGAAATGTTGGACCAGTATAATTTGGAAATATGCAGACAACGAAAGCAGGTAACGCAGGTGGGCCTTGATTTGCACAGTATATGATACACAAGACAGTACCGATTAAATCATTGACTAATCCCTTCTCAACCCAAAGATTTGCTCTAAGCATAACTCGCAAATCGACTGGTAGAAATACAGCACGTTGAAGACCACATTCAAGATTAGAAGATGCCAAGTGAGCATTGCGGCCAGCGTGTTTTTAGTTAATCTGAGCAATGGGATTGCCAAGTAGTAAAAGTCTGTTTGAGTTGTAGTCGTGGACCAATGCATATATTGGAAATAGACGAGTAGCAGTATCGAAGACGGGATCATGATCAGCAATGCCAGGAGATCGGCGCGACAGGAGTTCATAGTCCTGCTCGGTCGACTTTCCATCACAAAGTCTTAGTAAAAGATCGCAGAAAATTAGATCATTTGCTTGACGCATACATTGGTATTAGAAGAATGCAGTATCAAAGGTTTGGTAAGCTGAGTGGCCATGCAAACAAACAGCACTCCTGACGTTCGGCTGAAATATTCTGGCATCTAAAACAGGCGGTAGTTGACCAAAATCGCCAAACATGATTATGGAGCAGCCACCAAAGAACTGGTCAGATTTTTCAGAGAAGGCTTGTCGCGAATGTTTATCAATTGCATTTATCAGGCGGCAGCCAACTATCAAAAGTTTGTCAATTGTGATGTAGTTAATTTGCAGACACTTAGCTTGAAGAATTTGCAAAGCAGGACCATTTAGCTGCCGAGTGTCAGTAGATTTAGCAAAGCAGGACCATTTAGCTGCCGAGTGTCAGTAGATTTAGCAAAGTGTAGGAAAGAATGAATAGTCGAATTAAAGATGTTCAAAGCCGTAACACCAGTAGGAGCCAAAAGTTTGCAACGTTGACCTACTGTACGTAATTTAACTAACAACAGCGATAATGAAATATGTTTATTGTATCTGAAATGCAATATTAAAAGTAAAACGGCAAACTGCCGTGTAATATACAGTTTGAAAGTTGTCTGTGTTGTGAATGTAGAATGGTTTTGACAGCGATATGTAACAGAAAGCAAGCATTAGCATTCACACGTCTAGAAGTTTTCTGCAAACTAGAGTGAAATAAAGAAATATTCTTGTCATAAAGGGGCATTGTAGTTCGGCCCTAGCTTGTAGATAAGATGAAAAGACATCTGGCTAATGTTCTAGATAATTTAAAAAACCTTCGGTTATTGGACAAAAAATGTAGGCTGATAAACTGTGTACCACATTTTCATACCTGTAAATCGGTGTACGCCTCAAACAGTCTACGTTAATTACACAAACCTTCGGCAATTCAACAATTCTATAGACTAGTGAAATGTCCACATTTTTTTCGTAAAATACTGGCGACTTAATATTTCTACTCTCTGTCGCATGGCTTTATCGGCGTTTCGTATGCCAATTTTCTTAATTTTAGGTACAGTAGACTTGTAAATTTTATATTTTGATTTAGGGCCAAATTAATCTGTCTATTTATGTATAATCCGATCAGAAGGGTTTGTTTTAGGGTCTTGCGGTAACCTTTCAAAGACATGGTAACATATTTAAATAGGTTTATATGTGTTTTGGATTGTTATTATATTTAAACGACTCTACACAAAAATGATTAAATTTGTTGATGTGATTTCGTTGCAAGGATTTTCGACGGCCGCTAATGAATAACTTTAGGGAGGTGTGTGCATATATGCACTTATCACAACTCTCCCAAATCAATCGTTTCGCTCTTGTTTAGTTGTGGGATAATGTTAAAGGTCTGTAACAAGAATAATGAACATATGATATATAAATGATGTAGATAATTAAAAGCACTTATAACACTTACGTTTAAATATAAAAAGTTTGTCTTAAAAACTTAAAAAGTTGTGCACGTCAAGCAATAAAGTTCTTAAGTGGTTGAGTTTTTTATCGAATAAGACACGAATTTCTTAAATCAAAACTTTCCTAAAAGTACTCCGCATTGAACGATTTACATGTATATTTAGTTCATTTTCATGAGACACAAAGTTTTTACCAAATATATTTATGCATTGATCCAAGCTAAGATATCACTAAGTTATTCAGGTTTGTCTGTGTTTAGGTTTTAGTGTAATATTAACAGTCAGGTTGTTATGCATGATTGTAGGTTAATTGGTGTAGAACTGAACCTGGATTCTGGTAAAATGTGAACTCACAGGATGGAAGATTGAGATGGTTGGTCTCATAGTTGCAGCAATGGCAAAATGTGTCTTTACTCCTCTCTCAACCAGGTAAGTTACTGTTCAGCTTGTTCCTTTGCTCTCTACAAATAAAGTAAAGTAACATTTTACTGCCACTTTCTAATTTGTAAAGTTTATGAAAAACTACTGTTTGGTAAATTTACTTAAATTGATTAAAACCGATATTCCGTAAACATAAACACTTTTCTAAATATTTTCATAGAAAATGCTGGTTAAATATGACTAATAACTACTTGTAATTAAGTTAGTTTTTGAGGTTTATTCTGCCTATACTTTGGAGTTGTGTCTTCATGTTAGCTAAAGTATAATACATGTAGCTGAAAATATGCCTGGGTAAAGTTCTGGAAAATAATTCATTTTAGAAATATACTTTAGCAAAAGGTTTATTGTCAATATATATATTGAGATTACATGACCAATGCATATTGAGACTACTTGACCAATGCTTACTGAGACTACTTGACCAATGCATATTGAGAGTACTTGACCAATGCATATTGAGACTACTTGACCAATGCATACTGAGACTACTTGACCAATGTATATTGAGACTACTTGACCAATGCATATTGAGACTACTTGACCAATGCATACTGAGACTACTTGACCAATGTATATTGACACTACTTGACCAATGTATATTGATACTACTTGACCAATGCATACTGAGACTACTTGACCAATGTATATTGACACTACTTGACCATTGCATACTGAGACTACCTGACTAACGCATATTGAGACGACTTGATGAATATGAAGACTATCTGCGTTCTTTTAAAAAAAGCTAATGTTGAATGTCAGGATAAAATATTGCTGAACACTGAACTCGAACTTTTGCCAATCATATCTTCCGAACAACTCTTTCAACTGCGCCATTATTTGTGCAGAATATTTGTCCAACTAAATACTTATTTTATGCGCTTCATCAGCCTACTGATGATCTCTCACAGCTCACTAGACTGCAAGGGTAATAACATAAAATAAAAGAGAGAAGACTTTTAGGTTAGTAAAACACTTTGAAAAATTTATATTAGATTTTTAGCCAAATGATCGACTTTGCACAATTAATAGAATAGTTACCTTATGAATTTGCAAAACTTTCCTGGTAAGATAGACTTTCACTAAGATCTTTACTAAAACAATCACGTTTTGGGCCAATTTAATAATCATCACGCGTAATGGTCAAGAATGCTAGTTATTAACCAAAATAAGAGTTTCAAGCATGAGTTTCTCAACCAATATAATGACTATATTCACAATAAATATATTGTATTCTGTGTAGCTTATTGGTTAGTCAATTCCACCCCTTTATATCTAGAGGTTCTGAGATCAAAAACAGTGCAGTGCAGATTTTAATTGCTATAAATGGACACAGGGTTTTAAATAAAAACACAAACAGTGAGAGTTATCATAGACTTCCCGTTCAACTACTGACATCATCACTTAATGTGCGAGACTTATTAGTTTATGACATGTGCTGGATACCAGTCTCTGTTAGTTTAGACTACTGACATACCTTCTCTTTCTTATTTACAGTTGAACACTTCTGGCTGGAGCTCTTCAACTCATGTAAAACTTGAATTAGACTCAAAGATGATATAAGAAGACTGCAAGGACAATGTTTGTTTACTGCATGAACTTCACACTCTCATGATGTGAGGAACTCAGGCTATAAAAGTATAATTATATGCAAATATTCACCTTTATTTTAAATTTCTAAGATCGGTTTGCAACTTCATGTTGTCATTCATTTTATAATTCTACTAGTGTAATTTTTGGCGTTGTAAGGGTATTAAAACCAGCCTATAAACAGTTGCAGGTAATGCAGTTGCCTGTCACCTGCCACTAGCCTGGCACATTGCCAATATCTATTTTGAGCAAGCTAATATTTGTATTGCTAAACTTACTAATAAGAGCAAGCTTTGGTGACGTTGCGCTGTAACAACTTCGCTATACATATTTTAGCCTACACAACGACTTACCGGTATATCAACTAATGAATTCATGGATCTTACGTAGCTCAATTGATTTAGCTAGTTGTCTGGGCAGTGGGAGCTTCTGAGGTCAAATCTTTTACAATACAGATTTTTCATTCCAATATTTTATTAGCTATAGCTGGACAGGCCAACTCATGAACAGACATCAAAATTTATACATATGAATAGACGTATCCTTTATTTACTCTCCTAATACTATATAGAATAGTGCCACATGTATGTATATGTGAACCTGAGCTAGTTTGTGCCTGTTGTATACTCAGTAAATAATGAGCAACAACATAATGGTGATGGGAGCTGATGCAGGAGGAGATAAACCTTTTACATGAACAGCAGTCTTTAATAGTACACATATTTTAGCATTTTATTTCACCATAAACCCATGACATCATGAATTTATGTGCCTAATATTATTACTGGTCTCTGAACTGTATTGCCTTTTTATGTCAGAATAGATTATTATTGACAGTTTCCAGTCTTTAGTTACAGAGTGAAGATTCACTTTTGTGGCTTTCATATTCTGTAGGATTTCAAAAGCTTGATTTGCATATAAAAATGACAGACAAGAATGAATGCAAACACTACGATAACTCTCAGCACAACTCTCTCATGGCACAACAACTCCTCCTATTAAAATGTGATTAGCTAACTTCTATTGGGCTAGTTGTCTTTGTTGATCTAAAATCATTTTATATTTTATATTTATATAGTGTTAAAGGTCTGTAACAAGAATAATGATATGACGGTATGAAATATATAAATGATATAGAAAGTATGTATATGTATACTAATGTATAAATAACGTATAAGTGATATATCTAAGATCATTTTTATATAGTGTTAAAGGTCTGTAACAAGAATAATGATATGACTGTATGATATATATAGAAATGATTTAGAAATTTAAAAACACGTTTGAAAATTACGCCTAAATAATAAAAGTTTGTATTCAAAACTTTAAAAAGCTTTCCAAAAACAAACGATAAATTTGAAAAGTTGTCAAGTTGTTTATTGAATAATACAAAGTTTTTAAGTAGAGAAGTTTCTGAAGGTTTTCTGCTAGAAATGAATCATATTTACCGTACTATTCGGACTAGTAACTGCACCCTATTTAAGCCACATCTGCTTTATTTCCAAAAAATGATAATAAAACAATACAAAAGCCGCACCTTTGTATAGGCCGCCGAACTCATGACGGTACTTTGCAACACGGCAGCCACTTTGCTGGTTAAAATGAAACAGTGCCGTTAGGCACTGTTTTGTATTGGCTGACACTTTTTAACCTAGTGCCTAACAGAACAGTACCGTTAGGCATTGTTCCGGTGTTTTTCTCCGCTAAAAACGCACTCACCGGAGATTATGGTTAATGCGCCCTAGAGGTGAAAAAAAAGTCACAGAACAGCCGCACCCTCATATAAGCCGCATGACTCAAATCATCAGAAAAAAGTAGCGGCTAATAGTCTGAAAAGTACGGTTATTCTTTTTCATGAGACACCAAGTTTTTGGCACAACTATGCATTGATCCAAGCTAATAATATCACTGAGTTTTTTTCATGTGTTTGCTTGTGTTCAAGTTTTAGTGTTATATTAACAGTCAGGTTGTTATTCATAATATTTGGCTGGTGTAGAACTGAACCTGGACTCTGGTAAAATGTGAATTCACAAGATGGAATATTGAGATGTTTAGTCTCATAGTTGCAGCAATGGCAAAACGTGTCTTTACTCCTCTCTCAACCAGGTGAGTAACTGTTCAACTTGTTCCTTTGCTCTCTACAAAAAAAGTAAAGTAACATTTTACTGCCACTTTCTAATTTTTAAATTTTATGAAAAATGACTGTTTGGTAAAATTACTTAAATTGATTAGAATCGTTATTCTGTAAACATGAAAAACTTTCCAAAAATTCTCGTGAAAATTAATAATTAAATATGACTAATAAATATTTCTGATTGGGCTAGTTTCTGAAGTGTATTCTGTCTACACTTCAGAGTTGTCTATTCACGTTTACTTAAATATGAAAGCTGAAAATATGATTGTTTGCCTGTGCGCCTGTGAGCCTGTGGGCCTGTGAGCCTGTGAGCCTGTGCGCCTGTGAGCCTGTGCGCCTGTGTGCCTGTGCTCAAAATGTATGGTCAGTAAAAATCTGACAAATAATTTATTGTAGAAATATACTTTAGCTAAAGGTTTATTGTCAATATAGATATTGAGACTACTTGACCAATACATATTGAGACTACTTGACTAACGCATGTTGAGACGACTTGACCAGCGCATATTGAGACTACTTGACCAGCGCATATTGAGAATACTTGACCAATACATATTAAGACTACTTGACCAATGCATATTGAGAATACTTGACCAATGCATGGTGAGACTACATGACCAATGCATATTGTGACTACTTGACCAATGTATATTGAGACTACTTGACCAATGCATGGTGAGACTACATGACCAATACATATTGAGACTACTTGAATAATGCATATTGAGACTACTTGACCAATGCATATTGAGACTACTTGACCAATGCATATTGAGACTACTTGACCAATACATGTTGAGACTACTTGACCAATACATATTGAGACTACTTGACCAATGCATATTGAGACTACTTGATTAACGCATGTTGAGATGACTTGACCAGCGCATATTGAGACTACTTGACCAGCGCATATTGATAATACTTGACCAACGCCTGTCAAGACTACTTGACCAGCGCATATTGATAATACTTGACCAACGCCTGTCAAGACTACTTGACCAGCGCATATTGAAACTACTTGACCAATGCATATTGAGAATACTTGACCAGCGCATATTGAGACTTTTTGACCAATACATGTTTTGAGACGACTTGATGAATATGAAGACTATCTGCGTCTAAATGAAGCCATTGTTAAATGACAAGATAAAATATTGCTTAACATGAGACTCGAACTTTTGCCAATCATATTTTCTGAACAACACTTTCAATTGCGCTATTATTTGTGCAGAATATTTGTTCAACTAATTAGTTATTTTCTGCGCTTCATCAGCCTACTGATGATCTCTCACAGCTCACTAGACTGCAAAGGTAATTGCATATAATAAAATGGAGAAGACTTTTAGGTTAGTAAAACATTTTGAAAAAATTATAGTAGATGTTGAGCCAAATGTTCGACATTGCACATGTAATAGAATAGTTACCTAATGAATTTGCGAAACCTTCCTGGTAGGCTTGAAATTTATTAAAATCTTTACTAAAACATCCATGTTTTGGGCCAACTTAACAATCATTACGCGTATCAAACATGCATGTCTCAATCAATGTAATGACTATATTCATAACAAATCTATTATATTCTGTGTAGCCTAATGATTAGTAAAGTTTGCGCCTTTCGACCTAGAGGTTCTGAGATCAAAACCAGTGCACTGCAGAATTTTCATTGCTAGACTTTAAGCCTGGTTCCCATGTACGCCGCAAAGCACCGGCAACAGCACCGCAGGCTATTGCGGTAAAATGGGAACCTACACGCCGCGGATCGCAGTGCATCGCCGGTGGATGCCGCGGTCAACGCAAGAGATTGCGCATGTTCTAATTTTGCAAACGGCCGCAGGCAAAACCTTCCCAAATTGCACTGTACGGGTAAAGGTCACCATTATAAGAACGGCATGGCAGCGAACAGTTTATTTGATTACGCAATTATGTTTACGATATTATTAACGGTGTGGCTTTTATGTGAACATTAACCTGCGCCGAGCACCGCAAGTGTTTTGCTGCGCGATATTACCGCCGGTGCTTTGCTACACATATGGGAACCAGGCTTTAATTGCTATTAATAGACACAAGGTTTTAAACAAATACACAAACAGTTAGATTTATCGTAGACTTCAACTTAAACTAATGACATCATCACTTAATGTGCGAAGCTTCTTGGTTCATGACATGTGCTAGATACCATTCTCTGTGAGTTTAGACTACCACTGACATACCTTATCTTTCTTAATAACAGTTGAACACTTCTGGCTGGAGCTTTTTAATTCATGTAAAACTTGAATCAGACTCAAAGATGATATAAGAAATCTGCAAGGACAATGTTTGTTTACTACATGACTCTCCCTTACCCTCATGATGTTAGGAAATCATGCTACAAAAGTATATATGTAAACGCTAATAGCTATGCTGTATGTTTAAGATCAGTTTACAACTTCATCTTGTCGTTCATTTTATAATTCTGCTAGTGGAATTCTCAGCGTTGCACGAGTATTAAAAACAGCCTATAAACAGTTGCGGGTAATGCAGTTGCCTGTCACTTGCAAATAGCCTGACACATTTTCAATGTCTTAACCGAACAAGCTAGTATTTGTATTGCTAAACTTACTAATAAGAGCAAGCTTTAGTGACGTAGCGCTGTAATAAATCTGCTATACATATTTTAACCTAGAAGACGACTTATATCAACTAATGAATCCATGAATATTGTGCAGCTCAATTGATCAGCTATTTGACTGGGCAATGGGAGCTTCTGAGCGCTGGGAGAGCTTCTGGGACCTTCTGAGGTAAAATCTTTTGCAATACAGATTTTTCATTCCAATATTTTATTAGCTATAGCTAATATATATATAGCTGGACAGGCCAACTCATGAACAGACATCAAAATTTATATATGTGAATAGACGTATCCTTTATTTACTCTCCTAATACTATAGAATAGTGCTATATGTAAGTATATGTAAACCTGAGCTAGTTTGTAGCTGGTGTATACTCACTCAATAGTAAGCAACAACAAAATGGCAACAGGAACTGATGCAGGAAGAGATAAACTTTTTATGTGAACAGCATTCTTTAATAGTACACATATTTTAGTGTTTTATTTCATAAACTCACGACATCATCAATTTATGTGCTCAATATTATTACTGGTCTCTGAACTGTATTGCCTTTTTATGTCAGAATAGATTATTATTGACAGAGTTTACAGTCTGTAGTTACAGAGTGATGATTCACTCTTGTGTCTTTAATAATCTGTAGGGTTCAAAATCTTGAATTTCGTAAAAAATTGACAGACAAGAATGGATGCAAGCACTATGGTAACTCTCAGCATGACTCTTTCATAATATGACAACTCTGGTTAAAATGTGATTAGCCAACTTATATTTGACAAGTTGTCTTTGTTGATCTAAGATCAGTTTTAAATAATTTTATAGGTTTGTAACAAGAATAATGATATGACGGTGTGATAATATAGAAATGATGTAGAAAATTTAAAAGCACTTTTGAAAATTACGCCTAAATAATAAAAGTTTGTATTCAAAACTTTAAAAGGTTTTCCAAAAACAAACGATAAATTTGAAAAGTTGTCAAGCTGTTTATTGAATAATACAAAGTTTTTAAGTAGAGAAGTTTCTGAAAGTTTTCTGCAAGAAGCGATTTATATTTACCGTACTTTTCAGACTATTGATCGCACCCCTATATACGTAAGCCTCATCTGCTTTATTTCCAAAAAATGATAATAAAACAATACATAGGCCGCACCTTTTGTATAGGCCGGAGAACTCATGAAGGTATTTTCAACACGGCAGCCACTTTGCTGGTTAAAATGAAGCAGTGCCGTTAGACACTGTTCCGTATTAGCTGGCACTTTTTAACCTAGTGCCTAACGGAACGGTACCGTTAGGCACTGTTTCGGTTTTTCTTTAAACCCCGCAGAACCCAGATGGTTGAAGACTTGATAAAAAAAAGTTTACTTTTGTAATCTAGTTTGTTTCAGCTTCCTTTTTTGCAAGAGTAAAAAGAAAAAAATTCATCATGACTTTTTTTTAACGTTTTTGCTTTGTGATGAATATGTCACATTGGGCATTACAGTGTAAATTAAGAGCAAGAGTTGAATATTGAATGTTTTATTATAACTATAAAATTGCATGTGCCAGTATCACTGAAATGACATAAATAATAGGACAATAAAATTGTGAACTGTTACAGTTGAGCAGGACCTTTTTGACTCATGTACATGACAACTCTTACGCATGGAAGTCCAGGAAACAATTTCGTCCGTCCACAAAGCACAACCACACACCACATTTACTGCACATTGTGTTAGTGTTATTTATTTCACCCAGCCTACACCTTCCTCTCTTTTCACTCTTTGCTGGCCAATGGGCCACTTGATCATTTCTCACATTAGCACATGGAATGTTCACAACCTTTTGCTTGGTTATCAGCGGGTTAGAAGATGTGTGTCGGCCACGCTTCTTGTCGCTGTCAACTGATACCAGGCACACAGCTACTATAGCCTAAAACTTGCGCTGCGGGAGCATTTGTTTGTCTGGAAGCTGCAACAAGCGACATTATTGCTTGTACATTAGCCAACTATTGACCAGAGCCACGGAGAGAAAATGCCAAAAGAGGTAGATATACCATCTTCTAGACCGTATTCTAAATCGATACTTTGCCAGAAAGGAGTCGAGTATGTCAATACCACCCATGTGGTTGTTGTAATCTGCCACAATTGCAGGCATGGAAACATCAATCCTTTTCTTTGCCTTCTTGTCCCATCTTTCAGCCATGTGCAGTGGCTCTACACAGGTATGGGTCGAGAGCAAAGTCACTGCTCGGTTGTCAAACCATTTAACAGCCGAAATGTGAGTGTCTTCGACCCGAAAGTCAAATGACCCTCTGCCTTCCTTTTTGAGCTCTTTTTCACCTTTGATGTTACAGTTTGGAAGCCAATTCTGTCTGACAATGCCAGTGTACTGTAATCCCCACCCTAAAAGTTTCTCCAGGAGTGGAACGCTGGTAAATAAATTGTCTGCATAGATATTATAGTTTGAATTCTTTGCTAGTGTAGAGACAAGCTTCATCACTACATCTCCACCTTGGCCAAGGTGGCTTCGGGTGCCATCACCACCTTGATAAATGTCAAAGTCAAAGAGCATTCCGCCGGTTCCAGCTCTACCCAATACCTCGAATCCCCATGGATGTGATTTGCTTTTTATATACTGCCTGATTGGGCTGGTTGTTCCTCGATACTGTACCATCATTTCATCAATTGAGTTGTGCTCTGCTGCTGTTACTTTTAGGCACTGATCCCTCAGACGGTCTAACCATGGTCGAATTTTTCAAAGCTTGTCTTTCTTCTCTTCATCTAATATGCTGTTATTGTTGACAAAGTGCAGTTGGGTAGTAAGCTGTTGGAACCTATTTCGTGGCATTACACCACTTTCTGGTACATAGTTGGTACCTTGTTCCCAGTATTGTCTCACGCTGCTCATTCGTACAAGGCCCATATGAAAATACATTCCCATCATTTGCCCTACTTCTTTCTTCATGGTGTTGATGCTTTTTCCCATTTTGTGTGTGCTGTAGAGGTTGGTATTGTCAACCATGCCATCAATCATATCAGCAGTCGCAAATTGTTGGAAGTACTGATATGGTGTTTTTATATTTTGGTTAGCTGGAGCCTCCATTTTGGCACCGGTGAATGCCAAAATTGGTGGTTGAAAGACCTTTTTCCTCCAGCGGTATGAGGGCCGGACTCTTTTTGGTACATTGCCAGCTGTAAGTGCAGTTGCCTGCATTGTGTTACATAAAGGTTCTTCATCACTTTCATCACTTGGCTCGCAATCATTATCACCAATAGTCTGCAGTAGATCAAGAAACAATGTTATAGATGTTAATTTTGTTTTCGAAGGACAAGTTTAGCACCCAAAAGCAACAATTATATTAAGACCAGCTGCGCTTACGCCTACATATAAAGCATTCACAAATAAATACCTGCAAGTCTGGATGCCAATCTTCATATGAATCACTCTCCTCATAATCTTCAATTTCACTGTCGTCGCCGTCAATAATTTCTAGTATATCCTCTACTTTCACGCGAGATCGAGAAGCCATGTTGGTTACCACCAAAATTCACAAATTTAATTACACTGAACTACTATTTCACAGAACTCACAATGCTCAACTACAGAATGTAACTATTCTCTTCTCAAGTTCTCCTCAAATTATATACCATCGTCAAAACAACTCACTTGGTGCAAAGAATATCCACCTTTACCTTACTTGATAATCCATTTGTATCGGTGACGACCCTCAGTTTAAGAACAGAAAGAACTACATAATTAGACGGCATTTCTACTTCACTAGTGCGTATAATTGTTACCACATATTAGCCAATGCAGATTAGTTTTGCAATGCATGTTTGTCAGCCATAATTCAACTATAAGCTAGCAAGTGCATGAAATGAGAACAAAGGCCCACTGTTACACTGGTGTAACATGAATTAATTTTGCTTATGAAAAGAACCAAGACATCAAAGAATTTATTACATAATTATTTTAAGTAAAGTACATATCCTGTTAAACAATATTAAGGATGATTTTGGCAGTGGAAATGCACTTTGGACTTGAGATTATTTGAAGATTCTATACATTTCGTGTCAGTGGCTGGCAATGTGGCGCCTGCTCTTTTTCAGGATGGGCTAGGAATGCACAACCCAGTATACTAGGGAAAAATTGTCTATGTATGTAAAATATAGAATGGTTAATGTACTCTAGATAAATTGAATAAGAAAAATGGTAATTTTACAAGGCACCACAGCTGCTCAAATGTTATGTTACGTATGCGTCACAGGGGGCTCTGTGGGGTTAACCGCTAAAGGAGCACTAACCGGAGATTCCGGTTAATGCGCCCTAGTGGTCAAAGAAAAACTGCAGAACAGCCTCATCTTTATTTAAGCTGCATGGCTCAAAACATCAGAAAAAAGTAGCGGCTAATAGTTCGAAAAGAACGGTAATTCCTTTTCACGAAACACCAAGTTTTTGCCAAAACTATTTATGCATTGATCCAAGCTAATAATATCACTAAGTTATTCAGGTTTGTCTGTGTTTAGGTTTTAGTGTTATATTAACAGTCATGTTGTTATGCATGATTGTAGGTTGGTGTAGAACTGAACCTGAACTCTGGTAACATGTGAATTCACAGGATGGAAGATTGAGTTTGTTGGTATCATGATTGCAGCAATGGCAAAACGTGTCTTTACTCTTCTCTCAACCAGGTAAGTCACTGCTCAACTTGTTCCTTTGCTCTGTACATGTTGACTAGAGCATCATTTTTTGACAGTAACTTTTTTTAAGCACCACATTTTAGTAATCTGTTTGTCTGCAGAAACAACAGTTGCAAGTAAAAACAGAAAATTGCTTCGAACTGGATTTGAGCTCGTGAGTTTTAATTGGTAGACAGGCACACTATCACTTTCACTAACCAACAACTGTCATTTCAAAATAATTTTACAGAAAGTAACTGTATAACTTCTTATTCAATGCTACCTCTATTTGAACCCCAATACAGAGGAAGTGTTGGAAAATAGATTGCCATGGCGTTCAATTAGAGGTTTCACAGTATAATCTGTGAATTCTTGACACACATGACGATCTCTCATAGCACACTGGGCTGCCAGAGCAGTAGTCTTTACTATAATAAGAGCTGTGTCTGTCAGAAGGACAGAGTCCACACTTGGAAAAAAAACATTACATCGTGTGGGATTCGAACTCAGAATTTCCAGCTTGATAGACCTGTGTTCAATCACTTTACCTATTAACAACTGTCCGCCATCTCATTATTATTGTGCAGAGAGTATTATTCTCTGTGTTTTATCGACACAAATGACGATCACACACTGTACACTTGACTGCCAGATTACTAACCTTTACTACATTGAATAAGAGGCATGTCCGTTAATCTCTCTGTCTAACTGAAAAGTTGGAGGAGAGTATAAAATATTGCTTTGACCTGTACATCAACTTTTGTTTTATGGCTTGGTAGACCGACTCTCTAATGCCTGCACAAACTGACAGCCTTCTGGCATGTCATAACAAATGTTAAATAAGTAGTTATACTCTGTGCTGTTTCAGTACTCCCGATAATCTCTAGACTAGACTAGACTAGATAATCTAATGGCAGACTAGACTGCCAGGGTAGTAGCACAAAAGCAAAAACAGAAGGCAAATCATTGCTTAGGAAAGCAATGATTTGCTTTCCTATCAGGCTTAGCAAAGCTCTTGGAAAAACTTGTAGTAATTTATTTTGTTTTAAACTAATGACATCATAACTAAATGAGCTAGGCTTATTGGTTTATGACATGTGCTGGATACCATTCTCTGTTAGTTTAGACCACTGACATACCTTATCTTTCTTATTAACAGTTGAACACTTTTGGCTGGAGCTCTTCAACTCATGTAAAACTTGAATCAGACAAAAAAATGATATGAGAAAACTGCAAGGACAATGTTTGTTTACTGCATGACTTTCCCTTTCTTTCATGATGTAAGGAACTCATGTTATAAAGGCAGATATTTAAACAGTAATAGCTATTCTATATGTCTACGATCAGTTTATAAATTCATCTTTGTTAAGATATATATAAAAAAAGGGTTTCTTATGTGTCTTACAGCTTGTAAATTTGAATTCTTTAATGAATATATATATATATGTATATATATATATGTATATATATATATTCATAATATAAAATTGAGTAAAAATGAAAGTTAAAGTTAAGTTTAAAACAACTTTATTACTAATAGTTTCATATTGCCATGCAATAATCATCAGATAAAATTGTTAGTACATATATTCATAATATATGTACTATATTTATATAGTATGAGTATAATAGTACTACAATATATGTACTATACAATAATCATCAGATAAAATATAGTACATATATTCATAATATATGTACTATATTTATATAGTATGAGTATAATAGTACTACAATATATGTACTATATTTATATTATATGTAGTATTTATTATATAAACACAATATATCTAACATATATATCATAATATATAAAACATGTAAATAACATAAACATAACTTATATATACTAGAATTTCCACTGTCATACAGCCCACGACTAAAGAGATATTAGAAAAAAAGAAAGGGTACTGATGGTTGAGAAATGCAATATTAGCAGTCAAATGGCACTGCAGTGCAATAGGATAACTGCAATGGTAGCTGTAATGTACTGGGTGTTATTATATACAACAAACTGCAATAATGAAAGGAAAAGATTATATGTTTATATCTTTCCCCCTGCAATAGGAGAAATGCAGTATTGGCCAATATTAGAAGTAAAGTGCACTGATATTATTATAATAACCAATATTATTAATATAGTAATAATATAAAACCAATGCGCAACTTTCTTTACATTTCAAAACGTTATATAAGCTAGCAATATCAATAAGTTGTGATATCTATATAGACTTATAGAAAATCTGTACTACGTAGTCATTGTTCTGTAGTCATCCAAACTTATAGTTAAATATTGTAATAACTTCATAAGGATCGTTAGAAAAAAAATCATCATCATTTCCATTACTTACACTGCGTTGGACATTAGTTAAAATACTAAAGCACTCAAATGTGTCTAAAATGTCAGTTACTTTGAAATCGGCAAAAATGAAATGATTTCAGTACTCCTATGTTAATTACAGAAACCTTCGACAATTCGACAATGCTATAGACTGGTGAAATGTGCACGTTATTTTTCCCGGAAATGCACACGACTTAATCGCTTTATTCTCTGTCGCTCGGCGTTTCAATTTCTGGTCTTAACTTTTATTAAACCAAGCTTGTCAAGCGTTTTGTGACGATTTTTGGCCAAATTAATCTGTCTATTTGTGTATAATCCAATCAGATGAGTATGTGTTAAGATAATTTCGACAATTTACAATTACTTGGTAACATATTTAAATAGGCTTGTATGTGTTTTGTATCGTTATTATACTTTAACGACTTTACAAAATGACAGTTAAATTTGTTGATGAAATTTCGAGACAAGGGTTCGTCTCATTGTTGATGAATAATTTTCGTAAGTTGTGTGCACATGCATTTATCATAAAACTCTCAGACTTCGCTCTCGCTTGTTTGGTCGTGGGATAACATTTATATATGTACAAGTTATATAATATATATATATATAATAAAATATATATATATTTATATATATAGGTGACCTATATATATATGTCACCTATATATAGGTGACATATATATATGCATATATTTATATATATATGCATATATTTATATAAATAGGCATATATTTATATAAATAGGCATATATTTATATACATGTATATAGGCATATATATATTTATGTATAGTATAACAGGTTACTAGCTGTGCTATCCGGCGTTGCTTGGGTATTAAAAATGAGCTAAACGATGAGAGGTAATAAGAGTTGCCTGCCACATGCTATTAGCCTGGCAAATTGCCAATGGATAATTTTAGTAAGCTTACTAATAATAGATACCGCTTCTCATTATGCTACCCCATCACGTTGCGTCGAGATGGAGAGCGATAGCATATGCGCTCCCATATAGCGACATAAATTGCTTAATGAATTCATCAAGCTCATGTGGTTGAACTGGTAAAGCATCAGGCTGGTGAACAAGATGGTCTGAGATCAAATCTTCTGTGACATGGACTCTTTATTCCAAGATAGTATCACATGTAACTATAGCTGGTCAAAAACAATGAAGAACAGACCAATATTGAGAAATATATACATACATGTATACATACGTTATGCTGCTATGATATATATATATATATATGTATATATATTATATATAGTATGTATTTATAATATATATATATATTTTAATCTCAAAGCTTGGAGTGCTCTTTTTTCAAGTTGATCCCCATAAAACGATGCATATGTATTAGTATATTGTACTATGTTTACAATACAATAAATTTTTATATGGTACAGTACATTTGTATATGGTACAATATCTTTTTATACAGCGCAACATATTCATATATAGTACAACATAGTACAATATATTTATATATAGCACAATATATTTTATAGGTTAACAGACAAAGACATCTGAAGATGAATGACCTGTATGCTTTTCGGTTTTCAGAGGCTACACCAAATCTTCTGTAACCAAAACCATGCAAGAATGATGACTTTTTATTTGTAAACTGTTTATGCAAACTTAGTAAATTTTTAAATATGAAGATCATTAAAACCTTTGTGATTTGCTTAAAAGCAAATTATTTATCTCTGATATAGCTTTCATTCATAAGGTTACAAGTTGAACATCAGCCAGAGATTATTCGTTTGCAAAAGTGAGTTGTTCCTGAGGTCTGTTGAAAATAAAAGACAAAAAGTACACACAGTATAAACACAAAAAGTACACACATTATAGACAAAAATTACTCACACTATGTACAAAAGGTACACACAGTATATACAAAAAGAACACAAAGTATAGGCAAAAAATACACACGGTATATGCAAAAAGTACACACAGTATATACAAAAAGTAGCCACATTATAGACAAAAAGTACACACCGTTTAGGCAAAATGGACACACAGAATATACAAAAAGTACACGCAGTATAGACCAAAGGTTCACACAGTATATAAGAAAGTACACACACTATATACAAAAAAGTACACACAGTATAGACAAAAAGTACACACAGTATAGACGAAAATTACACACAGTATAAAGAAAAAGAACAGAATGATAAGATTACCAAGTAATCTAAATTGGTATCTTTTTGTATCAAAAACTGATGAAGAAAAATTAAAAAGCTTAAAAATTTATGCTATAAGCTATACTACCTGATATGAACAGTTACGACCAGCATTTAGATGCCCTTAATGCTGAGGATTTAAATGTGTGAATAAGTGTTTGCTGTTTTAAATACACAAGTCGTATATACAATCTGCCTGACCAACCATTACATTCCTACTTCCCTACACCTTATACGAGACACCAATAACTTGCTAATTTACATTACAGAACAGCGTTATACGAATAGAGGTTTTTCTTCTAGTATACATAATTTTTTTCACAATTTCTTGTTTTTGTTTGTATCCTGTGGTAATTTGCTCTAAACCTCACTGACCGGTGTAACTAAAGTTGATATCGGTCTATATCTAATATGTATATATATATATATCTAATATATATATCTAATATCTCTATCTATTATCTCTTTCTAATATCTATATCTAATATCTCTATCTAATATCACTATCTAATATAAATAATCAATATCTCTATCTAATATCTATATCTAATATCTCTTTCTAATATCTATATCTAATATCTATATCTAATATCTCTATCTAATATCTCTCTCTAATATCTCTATCTAATATATAATATATATATATATCTAATATCTATATCTAATATCTATATATTATATCTCTATATAATATTTACACTTAATATATCTATTTACTATCTATATCAATTTATCTATATCTAACACTATTATCTAATATGTATACATGTATATAAAATATATCAAGAACTGAGAACTTTTAAAACTATTTACTACCTAAAGTTTCATGGTTGTTACCACTCATCAGGTAAAATTAAAATGATCTGAAGCTCATATGACTGTATGCAAAAACACAATGAGTAGCTTAACGATAAAAACCAGCTATATATTATACAACCATTTAATTGGTTCATGTCACAGCATTGCAAATCAAGTGCTTATTTGAATGCCTGCACTTTGACACAAGCTCATTTCGTGAGTTTAAACTTGCAAGCTCAGGTTTGTATAAAATGAAGTACTTCTCTCAAATGCACAAATTACAGCATTTACTGGTCTTATTGTAACTACTCGCTTTCTTCAATACTCTCCACTTGATGTAGTACTGGATGGACCAATCTTTAAGCTGCTATATATAACTACTTAGCTCTGTTGATGTTCGTTTTGATGGATTGTTGAAGCTGTTACGATGTTTGTAATATTTTTTCTTGAATGGCCCCTTGTCAGGCCAACATATGTTTGTTTGGCAGCATCAGGTTTGTTGGTCATAACTGTAGCCTGATAGATGACAGAACTAGACGTGCATGCATTTGGCAGTGGACATATATCTTTGTCTAGACAGTTGCATGTTGCTGTTGGCTTTTCGTTTGATAGCTGCGCTTTGTTGTTGTTCGCAATAATCTGTCCAATATTTTTCATGCAGCTATAGCTAAGTTTTACATTGTTTTTATTAAATATCAAATAAAGCTTGTGATCTTTGAGAAATTCTTTACTCAGAGCTCTGAAGAAAAGCTTTCCTATATTGGTGGCAACATTTTTAGAGAAAGGGGGGTTATACCAAAGTATATTTCTCCTGCGTTTGTTCCAGGTGTTATGCGATGTTGTATTCTCACTAAATGTCAATTTATGATGGTATCCACTTCTATTAAGGGCTTCTTGGTGTTCTTTGTCTTTGTCTTGGTGTATTTTGTCTAAATATATCTTGATTGGATGATATTGTGTAGAGGCGTGGGTTTACTGATGCCGGAATGTTTTTGATGATGGAGGGTGGGTAGTTAGATCTTGTGCGCACGTATCTAGGCGTATTATTGGGCTTGCTGAAGGGTCTACATAATTCATTCTGTAGATCTAAGGGTATATCTGAAAGGTCAATGGTGCTTTTATTTGCATCTACAGTTATTTTCAGCCCATATTGGAGGAAAAATGTGCACAGATCGTTTTTGAGCTTCTCAGTTTGTTTAGGAGTTGCTCTCACTACGCCAAGTCCATCATCTCGGTATAATTCAAAAGTCTTTTTTGTGATCTTGTTTACCTGATGTAGCATAAAGCAGCCAACCAGTTCGCATATTTTTGCTCCATCATAGGAACCCATAGCCACATCGAAGCAGTCTGCATGTCCTGATTTCCACCATGCTTCACGATCACTATATAGCAGGGTCTTTTTGGTGTGCAAGATAATTCCGCGCTCATCAGATGTTATAGTCTCGTAATTGGTAGCAAAGTCCAAACCTAGAGTTGGAAGGTCAATAGATATAGAGGGGTAGAACTTAACAACATCAAAAGACAGAAATCTACACTCGTTCTTATTAGGATTAGCATTGACCACGCGATTACATCATGTGTGTTCCTCCTTTGATTTATGCCGATGGCGTTATTTATTTTAAAGTTTATGCTTTCTACTATGTTCTTACATATGATGCCAAGTTTGTTCTTAGTAGGGTTGATTAGGCGGCAAGATGGTTTGGATGCAAAGCTCACCTTGTGGTCTTTTAAAGAGATGAAGGCATCATTGGTCGCCAATGAGTCTATCCTGTCACTGATGTTAAGCGAATTAGCTATTTCCAATGATTCTCTCATGATAGAGGAAATAGTGGTGTTATCTACCTTGCTATAAGACTTGGTGATGCTGTTTTTGAGAAGATTGTTGTAAGTGTTAGTATCCAGCTTTTAATAGTTAGTTGTTTTGGCTGCAGGTACTAGGATGGTATTGACATGCTTTGCATGTTGTTTAATGTCAGACTGCATCTTCCTTAAACAATTACACTTTAATTTCTTGAACTTGATGTGTTTGATTATGTCGAGTAGACGAGTCTCAAACTTGCTTGTTTCTGAAATCACTGGTGGCGTCTTTCTGGACTTAAAGCCGTAGGTTTCTTTATCTTCTGATGTTATCTTCGGATTTAAATAGAAGTAGGCTTTCCATCTCATACGTCTGCAAAACTGCTCAGTTTTCTTAATGAGCTTCCTGATATACTCGTCCTCTGATGGTATCGGAATGTTCTTATCTGAGTAGTCAAAGTTTACTTGTTCCATTGCTAGTTATTGCTAAAAGTGCTCAATCAAAAAGGAGCGTGTATACTGATGAAGAAGAAGGTTGCAGTTCACTAGAAGAGACTGCTCAATATTAAAATAGAGCATTTATATAAAATATATCATGAACTGGAAATTTTTAAAACTATTTACTACTTAAAGTTTCATGGTTGTTACCACTCATCAGGTAAAATTAAAATGATCTGAAGCTCATATGACTGTATGCAAAAACACAACGATATGTTTACATGTTATATTATATAGATATATGTATATATATACATATATATATAAAATATATATATGTATATATACAATATTGTATATATATAAATATATATCTAATATCTATATCTAATGTCTACATCTAACACATACATCTAATATTTATAAATATATATCTAATAAATATATATATATATCTAATATATATATTTTTGTGTGTGTGATATATATATATATGTATCGAAAATATATATCTAATATCTATATGTAATACCTATATCTAATATCTATATCTAATATCTAAACCTAATATCTATATCTAATATTTATATCTAATCTTTATATCTAACATTTATATCTAATATTTATATTGTCAGGGAAGAGCATCGCGGTCAGAGCCGGTGCCAGCGTGTTGATTGATTGGCAGGCCGGGCCGGACCTCCTTCTTTCATCCGGAGACTTGGCTAGCAATAAAGAACAGGGGTGACGCGGATCACGTAGCAGCAAACGTTACGGCTGGAATAAAAACCGCAAGTGGGCTAAGCCAACGGGAGAGAAAAACATAAAAGGAAGAATGCGTAGGAAAGGCAGAGCAGCGCAGCTGCCTGCATACGATAGACACTGTATTCCAATACTGTTGTTAATTATGTATGCCTGCTGGACCATTGTTATGCTAATGCAAATGTCTTTATCACATAAATATATGTTGCATGCTAAGATAAAAAGTCGGTCTTCATGATTTACTCGGCTTGTGGATAACTGTGAAAGTAACACGGTAAAATCCTCCACACTGGTGGCAACGGTGGGATACTTAGCCCAAATCCACAACAACTAAGAAAGCACTATGAGAAGCAAACCTGATATCAGCTGCTAACATTTCTTATGAGCATCGATCGAGCTCACTGGGGTTAGTTAGCACTCTAGCAGAATAAGCACATCTGATCTGGCTGCCGACTTTGCTGTTGCATCGATCGGACACATCGGATTGGGAAAAGCCTCATAATAGGAAGACCCTACCAAGACGTTATTCCCTGTTACTGGCCGACTGTGCTGATGCATGCAGTCAATTTCCAATAACAAGCATGCTTTCGACTAGGAAAGAACAACGAGACGTTATTCCCTACTACTGGCAGACCGTGCTGAGGCACGCAGTCGACTCCGAGTAAACAGGCATACTCTTGCACAAAGATGCAAAGGTGAGCACAGAGCGCGGAGCGTGGCACCGACTAGTTGGCCAAAATGCTGAAGCGCCTAGTGATTACCCCATGAATTGAGGCCCCCAGGTTCCAGGAGGTGGCAGAGGCCAACCGATGGGCAAATGGAGCCAGCCGGTTGCATCTGAGGGAGGCACTTTGAGAGGATGCCGAGAACTGCGGCGAGGCAGACGAGGTGGGAGCCATTTTTTAGATGCTCCGGGCTCAGTTTGATCTCTTCCCTCAACAAGCAAAGACTCTGCTAAACAGCCTTCGGAAGACGGTGACCGCCTCATTACAGGAGCACACCTGTCAAGTGGAACGCCTGGTTAAGGTGGCCTTTGGTGACTTGCCGGCGCCGTACCAGACCAATATGGAAAAATAAATCTTGATCAATGATGTCAATCTGCAGCGGCATCGGCTGGCTGTGTCCCCGGTGACCTTAACTGATGCTGGGCAAATTGGCACGAAGTTTTTGCAGATCCGTTCGGAAAGGAAGAACTAGTCGGAGACGCGAACTGTCAAGGAGCTCGCCAGAGACCAGGTCGCGGTGGTCCAAGATGCCATGCTGGACCAACTAACCCAATTAGTCCAACTCCTTACCCGGCAAGTACAGAAGATTATGAAAGAACACACACCCTGGGAAGATGTTTCCATAAAGTGACCCTTGCAATGTTGGGGATGTAGGAAAATGGGGCACGGCCGAAAAGAGTGCCCCCAGGGTAGACCCTCTGTTCCGGGAAACCGGAAGGGGCTGCAGCAGTAAAACCAACTGCTGCCTGCACCAAGGCCCTTAAGTCTCCACCACCTGGCAATTACCAGCGGGTGAGACCCAGCCTCTCCGGTCGGGCCGTAGCTCGTAGAAGCCGACAGGGAGAGCGACTGACTCCAGGATAACAAAAACAGGACAGACAGGGTCGTGCTGTGCCGCCCCCATGGCCAGACCAACCCAGAATTGTCACCCTTCAGAAATACTACGAGCCTTTGGGAGAATTAAACCCAACTCCTGTTGACGAAAAAGAAAAGATTGACCTCGGGTGCCCCCAGAGGAGCTGAGAGAGGACAGCTGAGGAGCTCAGAGAGACAGGAGAAGCAGCTAGCTGAACCTGTTGGTATCCCAGCACCCCGGTTGGAAGGCACAAAAACGAGTTCCCACCTAAGGGACCTCAGATGCCCCTGTAGGGCGGATCGAAGAAAGGGACCCCTTCATTCGATGAGAAGCCTGCCTTAAAGGCGGCAAGGCTCACTCCCATCGAAGCACCGGAACCCTCCTTGCGGATATTCCAGGGCTCAGGCCCAAGATTATCTGGACCTGTTGCAGGTATATGCAATGGCGCCAAGCTGATCAGAGCCTAGGCACTGAGCCGGCCTCACTCCACAAGCTACTTTCTTCCAGGAAAAGTGGAGGGGAGGCCAGTCCAGTTTCTGATCGGAGAGGGTGCACCACAAGTCTGCTGAAAAAAACAGGTGTTTAAAAAGCTCTCTCCGGCCACGAAGAATTTGTTGAAAGAGAGTGACAGCCACGGTTTCATGGCTGTTGGAACCCGGCTGACCTTCTATGGAGTTGTAGGCCTGCCAGTATGACTCCGGGACGTAAAGACCGAAGAGGTCTTTGTGGTGAGTCAGATAAGCAAGGACGCTATCTTAGGAATGCTTTTCTTGGTGGATCACCAGTGCGCAATGCAAATCGAGCAGCCTGTTGTGACCATTCATGGTTGCTCCTTGACCTGAACAGACCGACAGGGCCAGTTGCTCCTGAGTAGAGTTTGAATATTGTGCGGTGTGGTAGTACCTACTAGGAGGGAGATGACAGTGCCTTGCTGAGTCACCACATGACGCCACTGCCCGCTCGGATTAATAGAGAGTTGTCCCGGTGGGCCACCCCTGGCTGCCAGCTTAAACCGGCCTGGGCCAAAGGGAGGCATGACAGCTAGGTGTCTCAACCTCACGAACCAACCCTCTCACTTGCAAGCAAAGTCGGTCGTTGGCAGCTACACGGGAGTGGAGGACCATCAGGTAGATGACAAACCGCCTTCTTCCAGATTCGGGCCCGCCCTGGGAGGCGTGGAAGCAATGCCGGGTGTAAAGGTGCCAGCCCATCTGAGCGATCTGTATGTGTCGGCCGAAAAGAACTGCCAAGGGCCGGACCAGCTGGCACAACTGGGGCAGCTACTGGTGCGTTATCAGCACACCTTTAGCATGAGGGACGAGGATGTGGGCCGTACCTCAGAGGTAGAGTAAAACAGGAGTCACTTATGCTTATGTCCTGCAGCTACACAGACCGTGTTCAGGATCTCTGCACTACCACCACTACGAACACTCTTATCGTCATATCTAGAACAGGTGAGCTCGCTAGTTTGTTATCTACTGAGCCTTGCCTGTTCGAACCCATGGAGAGCGATGAGGAAGCAAGACTGGTGGGTTTACTAGCTTCAGATGAGGAGGAGTTTGCACTCTCAAACCAAACTGCCTCTGATGAGCCAATGGGTGCCACCAGCAATCGAGTGATGGAGTGCTCTGGACAAGCTGCCTCCTCGAGCTCCGCTCGAGTTGAGTCACAACTGGTTGACACTCTGTCAGTCATCAGCCAGTCGTGACCCGCATGGACAGTTGGATACAAGTCTATCTCCAGAAATATTTCCAATATTCTCCAATATTTCTTTTATTTTTAATCAAATAGCTAACAGGTTGGTGTTTAAGATAGTTTTCAGAACAGGGTGGAGTTTTTGAGAAATTTTAGCTATTTTTGACAGATCGAGCAGAAGGCACTAATCATATGCGTGTGGAATTAGGGTAATATTGGCCATAAATTGTGAAAGGGGATATTGTTTACACGTGCTAACAGACAGACAATAATGAACTGGAATTTATTAATATAATAATTATAATTATTTATAAAAAACAATTTAATTATATTAATTAATTATATATTTAAAAAAAAATTAATTATATTAATTAACTATTAAAAAATGATTATAATTACAATAGTAAAACTAATACTTGGTAATCTCAAATTCGGAAATAAATTGCAAATTGTTGAATAAAAAATCATTAAAACTTTGGTAATTTGCTTTAAAATAACTATTTTATTTAGATATAAATCTTAATGCTTGTCACTGTCTATCATTATCTGTCTGGCTATAGCTATTATAGGCTTGAAATGAAAAGCTTGCTTTTTGCTGGATTTGAACTCACAAAAATTGCAGAAAAAACTTCTAATCACACATCTAATTACTGAGCTACGCAGTTCTTGCAATTCAGACACTCTTATCATATACAATATAACATGCGGTATACGGTATATGTACTAACTTTATACATATATTTTTTATACCCAAGAAATGCTGGGCTAAATGCCCAGCATTGCTTGGGTAAAAGAATAATTACCAAATGAGTTTGCAAAACTTACCCGGAAAGCTAAATCTTTAGTAAAATCTTTACTAAACAATACATGTTTTGGGCCAACTTAAAGGTTGACTTGCAACAAAATTCACAATACAGTTATTTGGTATAAAAAGATTCACCATGTCTTACTCTGTTGTGTTGTAGGTGCAGAATATGTGAAAATGTGATTACAAGCTCTTAAAAGCTCAAAAGCGAACAGTTAATCGCAGCCATACGAGACTGCAATAGTTTGGATTCTCTTTCAAAAACGGCTCAAATGTGACGTAGTTGTAGGAGATGGCTTCTGTTTACACTTTCAAGCAACCTCATTTGTCGAAATATTTTCACAAATATACTTCACGCATTCAATAAACTATGTCTATTGTTCTTACGCGTATGTTTTATCGTCATTGTAATGCTGTCACTTTTAACATTGATATCTTATAACTTACCATAATAATTCGTTTAATTTTTTAACCTTAGCTCAAAGGAGTACATATAATTGTCTGATAAACATGACGAGCCTGTTGGTCATCTGTGATAACCGAAAAAGACTGCAAAAATGAATTATGAATTAATGATTACGACTTGACGATTAGATAATGCCGAAACAAAACTGTAAAGTAGCGAGCATCTATATTTGATACGGGGTCTTCGGTAAAACTCGAAGTGTTTGTCATAAACTAGTGCTACGATAAGTTTTATATTGAGCTTTTTATAAGCCTTTCAATTCACGTGAAAACATCACGTGACAAGACGATACCCACACTGTAATGACTATGTCAGAGAAATAAAGAGATTCCAATCTACGGCGGCTTTTCACTTTTGAGCTTTTGAGAGCTTGTAATCACATTTCCACATATTTGGCACCTACAACACAACAGAGTAAGACATGGTGAATCTTTTGATACCAAATAACTGTAATGTGAATTTTGTTGCAAGTCAACCTTTAACTGGAAAGTTTAACATGGAGAGTAACTGGCTATGAAGCTATAGCATTAAAGCATCACAGATACCCTTTGAAGCAAAGTTATAAAATAAATATATAATTATTATTGGGTATATTATAATATATATCCTAAACATATCCTAAACTAAACTTATCTATGAGTAAACCTATGATTATCTATGATTATGAAATCTATGATTATCAACCTTTAATAATCATTCCTAACGGTCAACAGTGCTAGTTATTAACCTCATGCTGCGCTTTAAAGCACAACAATTACATGAGTACTGTTTCAGCTTATTCAGGTTCTTTAAAATCTCGGCTTTCAAATGAGCCACTGTTTGCCATGGTGAAACAGATATTGGTTGGTGCTTATAGGATTTCCCCAGAGCTTTACCACAGAAATGTTTACTGGCATAGTCTCGAAAATTGTGATGCGACAATTATCATATTCGTTGTTGTGTGCTCTTACCGCTTATTTATCAACTACGATAATTATGGTGATGGTAGGTAGAGTAGGAGTAGGACAACTCCAGAGAACCAATGAAGATGACAAAGGAATCTGTCGTTACTGTAGCTCTCGATGTACAGATTATTTCTATGATAAATAGCTCAGATTCCAAGCACCATGCTATAGTTTTCCAAGGATATTCTGCACTAGCTCTCTCCTTTTATTGTGATGTTGAAGGGCATGACTGAGGCTAATTAATTTTAAGCATTGCGTGATCTTGCGAAAGCGCAATTTACATATAGTCCTAGGGCCATGCCACTGCAGGTCACAATTTAATTGATGTGATTTCATTACCATTATCAACGACATGATTTATGATTTATTGAAGCATAATCATATTTAGAAAGCATTTAGAATCATATATATAAAACGATGGGATAATAATTACTATAGATGTCTAAAATGAATGAAAGGATGAGAAAAGCAAACTCTAACAATCTACCGAAATCTATTAACCCAAAACATGTGTTTGTATTGGTTGGGCGTTAGCCGGATTCCCTGGCATTGTTGATTATCTAGAATCCTAGTATATTATTAGCGCTCTCTGAGCTTAATAGCACCGATTATCACAGAAAAGCACAGCCTCAATGGCAGCAAAAGAGATCAATGACCTAAGGCTAAATGATAATTATGATATTACATTGTGGGAACCACAACCAAGTGTTTTTTTATTGCAGGGCATACTTTTGACACCCTGTTTTTCGTAATTCTATTATTTTATGTGTATTGAATATAGGCTCATTCAAAAACCGAAACTCTAAAATATATGATAAAACTACTTATGTAATTGATGTGCTTTAAACATGGGTTCCTTAACCAATGTAATGACTATATTCTCAATAAGTCCATTGTATTTTCCAAGTTATTTTCATGGGTTTGTCTGTGTTTACATTATAGTATTATAGTAACAGTCAGGTCGTTATGCATGATGGTAGGTTGGTGTAAAACTTAGCCTGGGCTCTGATAAAATGTGAATTCACAAGATGGAAGGTCGAGATGGTTGGTCTCAGGGTTACAGACTTCACAAAATATGTCTTTAATCCTCTCTCAAACAGGTATGTAATTTTTCAACTTGTTCCTTCATTCTGTACAAACAGAGTAAAGCAATATTTTACTCCCACTTTCTACTTTGTATAGTTTCTGAAAAACTAATCTTTGATAAAATTACATAAAGTTATTAAAACCAAAATACCGTAAACATAAAAAAATTCTAAATATTTTCAAGGAAAATGCTGGTTAAATATGAGTAATAACTACTTTTGTTTAAGTTAGTTTCTGAGGTGTATTCTGTCTACACTTTGGAGTTGTATCTTCTTGTTTACCAAAGTAAAAAAATTAAAAATATACAAAAGTGCCGGTGTATGTCCAATGAAATTCTTGAAAATTTTTTTTTTCTAAGTAGACTTTAGCTAGAGGTTCATTATTAATATGGATGTTGAGACTACTTGAACAATGCATATTGAGACTATTTGACCAACGCTCACTGAGACTGCTTGACCAATGCATGGTGAGACTACCTGACCAATGCATGTTCAGACTACTTGACCAATGCATGGTGAGACTACTTGACCAATGCATGTTGAGACTACTTGACCAATGCATGGTGAGACTATATATACAACCGGAAACGGCCGCATTGAGAACCAGTGATGTCCCGAGGTAAATGCACCAAAATATGTTATCCATTTTGAACTTGCTAAACTAGTAAAAATATTTGCTAAAATTTTGTTTTTTTTGTTTAATTAACATAGTATCACGCATTACTAATCACATAAAACATTCTCAAAATTATGTGTTTGCTTTCACTTTAATGGATAGGAAAACTATCCGCATTGTTGCAGGTTATTCCAGTTTGATGAAGTCTTTGTGAAAGCCAGAGCTTCGTATCAGGATAAACTATTGCTTAAAAATTTCAGCAAAACTCGAACTCTGGTTAATCAGTTTTTTCAAACAGCCCTCTCAGCCGCACTAATGTTTGTGTAGAACATTTGTGCAAATAAATGGTTATTCTCAGGGCTTTATCAGCACACTTGATGATTTCTCAAGCATACATGCCTTATGATTTTTTATAGCACACTTGGCGACCACATTTGACTAAAAACTCTACTAGGTTTTTAGCCAAATGCTCGGCCTTGCATGGGTAATAGAATAATCACCTAATGGATTTCCGGAACTCACCTTGAAATATATAAAAAGAAAAGATATACTAGCTGTGCTACCCGGCATTTCCCGTATCTTGACAATCAGCTTATAAATAATGAGAAGTAATGAGAGTTGCTTGCCACTTGCTATTAGCATGGCAGATTGCCAATAGAAAATTTTAGTAAGCTAACTAATGGCAATCACTTACTTATGCAATCATCCTGCGTGGTGGGCAAAACCATTGGGTATTTGCTCTCATATAGTGACTTTTATCAGCAAGCTGTCGACTCATTCTCTGTAGCATATTGGACAGGGTGTCGGACTGGTGACTGGTAAAGTCTAAGCTCAAATCTTCTTTGGTATGGATTATTTATTCCAAGATTCTAATAGCTATAGCCGAAAGGCATACATACGGACATACTCTGACAAATGATCGCCATCTTATATAAGACCTTCCTAATATCTAGACCAATCCAGTTTATTTGTAGCTTATCAAAAGCTGTCAGCAGTTGTGCTTTGATACAGCAATAATGTAAATCCTATCTTTCAAATTTACAAATGGAAAATGTGTAACAGAAAGCTTAAGCTGTACCACAAAAATACTGCATATTACTTTTAAATGCATGCAAATATTTTGTTTACTACATGGATTGGTGCAATAAGAGTTTCAGGAGCAAAAGTTCACACAAAGTTAGTTGTAAACATTAGTTCATATGAGACAATCAAAACCATAAAATATTCAGCGTTAAGATTACAGCGGAAGCAAATGTTTGATACACCAAAAAATCAATAAGTCTCAATCATTGATGTTTAAGCATAAGTCTAAAATATTTTCAGGTTCTAATTCGGTCAATGCATGAAGTATTTGACAAAGAAAATGATAAAGGTAAAAATGATAATAAAAGATAATAAATCACATTCTGTTTGCATAAAAAATTAATTTAGTAGCTCAGTGTGCCAGGATAGGCGTCGCAAGTCACTGGAGGTACATTATTTGCTACAAACACTCTAAGGAAAAGTAATACAGGATCAGATGGACAACAAAACATGAATGAACTCACAAACTATGGTTTGGAATTCTCATCATTGGAACTTTCCCTCAGAAAGCAGATGAGATAGTTGAGATTGTTAGATTATTAAAGAAAAATAAATAACACAGCTTGTCTTAATGTTTCACTTTTAATAAGTGTTTTCATAAGTCACACACGAATGAGCATGAGTCACTAGAAACTTTTAGAACAGTGGGTGTGGTTAACAGCAATATAAACACGGGAATAGACAACTCTTAATAATAAAACAGAGATGATGAAGGAACATCAAATTGACATACTCAGACTTTCCGAAACAAGGGATAAGACTAATGAACGCAAAGTCATACACGGAAATTATATTTATATCAGCAGTGGAGATAATAATAGGAGACACGAAATGGGCATAGTTGTGAATGAAGACCTTGAGGTATGTTTGAGAATTTGAGAATGGTAACAGTAGAATCATAAAAATCAGTGTAAAAACAAAGCACCAGAGACTAGCCATAGTTTAAATACATGCGTCACAGCAAGGGAGGCCCAAAGCTGAAAAAAATATCTTTTATGACATACTGCAAAAAGTGAGTACTACATGTATCTATTAAGAACTGATCATAGCCATGGGAGATTTCTATGGCTGCATAGGTACAAATAGGCAAGCATATGAAGACAATGTTGGACACTTTTGTATAGACAACAGAAATGATGGGGGAAAAATTATTCTCGACCTATGTGCCCGTAACAGGGTGAAAATAATGAACACCTACTTTAAACATTGTGACAGTCATAAATTCACATGGTAGGATTGGAAGAGAGAGGCATGTGATTACAACAGGAAAACAATGATTGACCTCTTTGTGTCTACGAATCATAAGACGGTGAGAGATGTTTGAGCAATGCTATCAGTCTCTTTGAACTCCGATTACAGACTAGTGGTGATGAGAACCAAGTTCTTCACAACTAAAAGGAAATCAAAAAGAAAAACCCAAAAGATCAACATTAGTAACATACATGTACAAGAGGAGACAAAAGTGAAATTTCTAGAGGTGATCAATAAACTGGAGAACATTCTGAGGAGCGTCTTGAAAAAACTGAAGAGAGCTGGGCTAAATTAAAATCAGACATCTACGAAGCAGTTGAAAAATATATGGCATACCAATATAGTAAGAAGAACGAAAAGAAGCATACCCAATGGTGGACTGAGGACTGTGAAAGATGCAGTCAAGAATAAATCTGAAGCTTTCAGACATTGGATGAAGGAAAGAACAAATGAAAGAAGGAAGATCTATGAAAAGAAGAGAAACGCATTCAACAAGGCAAAGATTATCGCATAACAGAAAAAGTGGATGCAAATAAGTCAAGACCTAGAGAGACCTGCAAGGAAACAAGAAATTAATATTCCATTTATCAAAAACATGCAAGCATGGAAATAATAAAAAGGCATACAACAGCAAAAATCTTGCAACAGAAGAAATAAAATTGGACCCGAAAAAGATAAATAAATCATGGAGGAACTGGTACTTCTCAACACTACTGGACTGCGGTGCAAAAGAGGATGTGGCAAGCGGCCAATTACAAGAACCTAATCAACTAGAACCACTCAAAATAAGAGACAAAATAATCACCATCAACCTATCACCATCAGGCATACCAGTCAGGAAAGATACCATCAGAATGGGGACAAGCAGTTATATGCCCTATCTACAAGATCAAAGGAAACCATCTAGCTTGTAAAGATTATTGAAGAACTTTCTTGCTGAATCATATTGCTAAACTTTATGAAAAGATTTTGGAGAAAATATTAAAGGATCTGGTGGAAAACAACTGGAAGTATGGCAACATGGGTTCAGACCAGACTTTGATAAATATCTTTACTTTTTTCATTTGCCTATTTGCATCCTGGCAATTTGATCAAATTTTTTCAATCTGCGTATATAAACCTCAAAAGCTGTGTGTCAGTTCTTCTGTTTTTCTCTCCTTCAGAATGTTCGGCTATAGCTGTCAAAATTTTGGAATTTGGAAACTTGCATTCCGCTCAATTTGAACTCACGAAAATTGCGACCACAGTTCTATAAACCAATTGTCTAACCGCGAGTCTACGAAGGAGCTCACAAATCATAGCTCTTACCATATTTGTATACACCCTCTATGAGTTAAAACTCTATGAAATCTATTGAGTCTTTCGCTGTCGGACTTATCTCTAGCTCCGCCTGAATTTTTTGTTTTGTTCACACAAATGTTGACAAAACGTCATTAATTTAGTGATAACTTGGGAAGGAATGAAGATATCCACTTAATTTAAAAGAACGGGTTGTTGAAAAGAAGATGATTTATTAGGAAAAAGATAAAAATCTTAAATTAACTTCATTGAAAAACAACAGAAATTTTACAAACATCACCAACAATATTTTGCCAGCAATTTCATTAGTCATATTTTAGCTGTCAACACAATATTCAGTTACTATTACAGTTTTTCACATGAAATACATACACTAGCAGAGTCAGCATCACTTGATATAAAGTTACTGGAGTCCCAATGGCTAAGAATGTAGAAGCTACTACAGCTGTAAATGATCGTGGTATTATTTTTATCCATGTTTTTTCACTGGTGAACCTTTGGTTTGATTATTAGTGAGCCGCTAGTGAGAGGCCTGCTGATTATTCTATATTATTAGCAAAAAGCTTGCTTTCATGGAGACCAGATCTTATTGGTCTATCTGAAGTGAAAGCTGAGTAATTATAAATAAACTAACACACTGTCTAAAACACGAAGTTTCGGCTTCAAGCCACAAAGAGACGATAACCCGAGCCAATACATAGGCTTGCGGTAGTAAAAGATTTAACCCTATGAAACACGATGCTTTTCCACAATATTCTATTTCTGGTTTTTCATAAGATTCAATTGCTAAATTGCAATCAAAGCTAATAATTTTCATGCAAACCATTGTATTATCTCAAGTAGGAATAGCCTCTACATCTTCTCTCAGTTCCGTCAGACAAACACAGTCTGATATCTCATTTTTACATTTGTAACAATATCGAGAGGTACCAGTGTCATCGAATTCAAAGTTTAGTTGGATAGCTTCTGCTAGAACAGCAACCTAGTTTTATACACACACACTTCTATGCACAAATATATATTATTAATTCATCATGTTTAGGATTTTTATTTTATTTTCTCAGTTTGTCTAAATTGAATTATCATTACCAAATCATCTTTTACTGTAATAATGGCAAAACAGACTTAACTTAGCTTTTACTTGTTGATTATTTCATTTACTTTAAACACTTTTATAGCTGTTTTAATTTCTTCCTTAAACTTTTTAACTTGCGCACAACATTTTCTTCATAATATAAAGTTTGAAAGTTACTGTTGTTTGACAAAGTTTGAAAATCTTTACAGTTGTTTTATTTTTTCTCTTAATTTATTTAAACTGCACGAAATACTCTTTCTATCATATAAAGTTTGAAATGGAAAGTAGTAACTGTTGTTATATGTTAAATGGAAATAAATTTATTGCACAAAGACTTTTATCACCGAGGAAACTTTTGGCATTCACCGAGTCACTCTAATATAATGAATAAGGCACAGGGAAAACACGAATAAGGCTTCAGAGTAAAGACATATCAATATCTTTACTCTGAAGCCTCATCGCTCAAACATCATGACGCACATTCCATACATCGATTATTCATCCTAAAATAAAGGATTCAAACTTTGAGTGTGAGCTATATTGCCACTGAGACTTCACTAGTTGTTATTATCTCGGTTGTGAGAGCTTACGAATACTTAGTTCTGTACAACACACACTTGAATGATTACTTATTCATGAAATTCTTTTAAATTCAATATTGCTATTGTGAGATAACCTGCTGGTGGTGCTTGAATATTGATTCAGTTAGTCATAGACAATTTAAATGATGCCGAGGTCTCTTCAATGCCCTTAACTGACAACACAGAGTTGGATGGTTGATGGTGGGAGGGAATTGTGGACAAAACCTCTGCTGGAGAGAAATAAATGAAATGCTAAGAATTCTTTTAGCAAAAATGTTCTGTCATATATACAAATTTTTAAAGCAATGTGTGTGTATGTGTGTGTATTTTATTTCATCAATCTGTAGAAATATACCAATAAACAAAATAAAGATATGGTTATAATATTGATTATGTTAAACAAAGTAAGTGAAAGCTTAGCTCCTACTTGTCATGGTATGATGAGGCCCACATGGGCAGTAGCACTGCAGCTAGTCAAAGCGTGTGGGCCCAATTGTGTAGCTGTGGAGTTATAAATGAAAGGTTAAGATTATTGCTCCCTCTCTTTACCTAATCAAAAACATTGGATCAATAATGTCCAAAGATACCACCAGCCAAATAGAATACTATTAAAGTCTTTAGCTTTGGTTGTGTTGGAAACACATCCAACTTTATTTCCTCTTGTGTTTCAACTAGCGGTGTGTTCAGAGTCTACCAGGAAAAAAAGGCCAGTGGCAATGGTTAAATATAAAAAATAAAAACTAGCATATAAGCAAATTAAAATAAGAACTTGACTACAAAACAGGTATTAAAGACAAGATTCAGTGAATGTTTCTTGATGTAAACGTTGTAAATTAACGTTGTTAGACAACTCTAAAAAGTACAACAGAGATGATGAAGGACCATCAAATTGATATACTCGGTCTTTCCGAAACAAGAGATAAGACTAATGAACATATAGTCATACAAGGAAAATATATTTACATCAGCAGTGAAGTTAATAATAGGAGACACGAAATGGGCATAGTTGTGAATGAAGACCTCGGGGTATGTTTGAGAATGTTAATAGTAGAATAATGAAAATCAGTGTGAAAATAAAGCACCAGAGACTAGCCGTAGTTCAAATATATGCGCCACCGCAAGAAAGGCTCAAAGCTGAGAAAAACGCCTTTATGACATACTGCAAAAAGTTAGTGCTACATGTATCTGTTAAGAACAGATTGTAACCTAGGGAGATTCCAATGGCCACATAGGTACAGATAGGCAAGTATTTGAAGACAAGATTTGGACATTTTAGTATAGAGGACAGAAATGATGAGGGAAGAACAATTCTAGATTTATGTTCCCGTAACAACATGAAAATAATGAACACCATACTGTTCTCTACAATCCTACAAAGGCAATCATAAGCACACATCAAACAAGTTTGAGTACATTACTGGTGCGGGAGAAAATCTGGGGTTTGAGACAACAACAAGAGTGAGACAACGTAGCATGCTTTCTCCGCTGCTCTTTATCATGTACTTAGATCTTATAATTAAAGAAGTAGCAGATACTCAACCATTGACCAATGTCTTGGCATATGCTGCTGACATAGCTCAATTAGATAAAAGTGAGGAAGAGCTACAGAATCATCTTATGATGTGGTTTGAACGCTTTAAGAGACATGGACTTAGCGAAATTTAGAAAAAATGAAAATAATTGTGCTGAGTAGATCTCAAACTACAACAAGTATAAGCCTCGGAGACACAAGGATAAAACATTCAGGTACTTTGGCAGCTGCCTGAGAGTTGGCTGATTGACTTTCAGATTAACGGAAGAATTAAAAAGTATTCACAAAACCTGGGATTCCTCTATAAACTCCTCAGAGACAGATATGTTCCAGTAAAGGTGAAGAAAATAGTATACGCTGGAATAATATGACCGATCTTGCTCTACGGTAGTGAAGCATGGTACATCAATCCGAACAACATGAAAGAAATAACAGCAGCAGACATGAAGGTAGTCGGAATGATCAATGGAGTAACTAAGATGGATAGAATTCACAATGAAGACTTATGCAAGGCACCGCACCTAATACCGATAGCAGATAAAATTAAAAACAGTCAAATTAGATGGTTTGGATAAGCAAGACGAAGACCACCAGATCACCCCACAGTAGCTAATAATTACACAGTACAAAATACAAGACTAACCGGGAGACCTAAGAAAAATGTGGTTCCAACATGTTAATGAATACCTCATAGAAAAGGGAACAAACCTAGCTGCAGTGGAAATGGGAGGCTGTTTGAAAATAGAGCCGAATGGTACAAACTGACAATCTTTCCTGGCTGACAGGCAACCGCTTAACTAGAGTTTGGTGAGAAGGTGAGAAATGCGCATGAGTCATAACCACCATTTTAAAGTAAAATGTCTCATAACTAAAAACCAGATCAATACCAATGATGTTCTTCTTCCTGACATTTAACAATTCATGTTATTTTGTGTTTAGGTTGCTTTTCTAGCTGATGTTACCAAATTGTTTTATAATTTTGTTCTCTTTTGATGTTAATTCTGTGTAAATTCAATTAATAACGCTTTTGTTTCTGACTTGATTGTGTAAGTGTAACCATCACAAGCTTATAACACAGTGTTACATATGTTGAAAACCAAAAAACTATTTAGGAAAATGAATATATTTATGTCGTAATTTTAAATGATTAGAGCCTAAAGTGTGCAAGTTATGATTTGCCAATGAAAACATTAAATTAAAAGTCTAATTAAAAGACATTCATGAGATGAAATTAAAACATATTGCTATATTAGAGAATCTTAAAAAATGCAGTTTGTTTAAAAAAGATTAGTTCTCGCGACTAAATGTAAAAATGACTGTTCTGATTTGTGCTTCAAACTTTGCTATTATTGTTCTATGCTGCTTACACATAAATTACAGTTAAACTTGTTTATTATCATGATTTAGCAAGTTTTTACTGTAGTTCATTGATTTTATTAAAAAGTGACTCAAATTTGGTAGTACACATTTTGTACCTCTATCTTTGATGATAATTAATACGAGATAAATATAAAAAACTGTGTGTGACAAATAGTGTTTGTTTTGTTGCTGGATGATAAGCATTTAATTGTTTCAGTAGCTGATTGTTGACATTTTTTACCTTGAATAAGTCATGAATGACGTTTTTTCTAATTTATTCCTACTTTGACAACGTGTAAAATAGGTCTATGATTAACTTTTAAATAAGGAAAGACAGCCATTTTTTTGAACCAGCAAAGTCTATTTCTTGACTTTCGTTTGACAAGCACATAGTTGAAAATAAGTAGAAAATTGTAACTACATTGAAATTTGGTTGTGGCACAGTCAGTTTGGGTAAATGTACTAAATTTAAAAAGTAAAAATAATGATAATCACAGCATATGGCATATAAGAGATATTGTCAAACAAAGTACTGAATACATATCTCAGAAGGGATACAACATGTAAATTTTAAATATATATCTGTTGATATTCTCTTTTCCACACATGTTCAAGGTTAAGGTATATAAAAAATCATCAAGATCTTCACAAAAATTGCTATAAACTTTGATAGCTTTAATCAAGTTGGAAACCATAAACTTCCACACCAACAGTTCTCACATGAGTCATGGGAGAAATCTCCATAACACGAACATGTTGTCCAATCATCGGTCTGATGCAGTCAAACATGTGACTGCTGCCATGTGAGATAACTTTGCTGTAGTAGTTGCAAAGCTTGGCACGATAAATTAGAGAGAAATTCTGTATAGACGTGTGAGAGAAGTCTGCTACACTCTCACCAATCAGAACATGCATGTTTTTAATTTCAGGCTCTGAAAAAAGAAAGCATTTCAGAATGCTCCTAGAACTATAAAACTAACAGTTTATTAGTAATGGGCTTCAGTAAGAAAATGTTAGCAATATAATTATTCTATCAATCTTTCACTTTTTTAGTATATTTTAGTATTTTTTGCATTTTACTACTTTTATTTTTTTTTGCAAACTATCATGATTATTTTTATGCTAGACATCCCAACTCATCTCTCGTCTTCCATTCTCTGTTAAACTCATGCATATATAATAGTTTAACTTCTCTCTTGTCCATCCAACTGTTCTGCTTTGTTTTAATTTACTTTATTCATTCTATAGGACTTCCGTTTTTTTCCCAAATTTTCCCTTCAATTTTATGTATATATTTCTATTTTATTTTATCATTAGTTTTTTGTTCTCTCTTTCTTTCTCATTAGTTTTTACATAGCTCCTCGCTGTTTCGCTTTTCTGTTTAATTTTTTATCGATTATCTTGCTTTCCACTTATATCTCAACCTCCTTTCAATTCTAACTTACTTTTTTTGCTGACAATAACAATTCCCAAAAGTATCCAGTGAAACAACAAAAAAGTTTAGGTGTCATGAAAAAACGTTGAACAAAAGCATAGCCAGTTGTGATGCAATCCCCTCCAAACACTAAATAGCCTGGCACAGCATGAACACTATGTCAGTATGTTCTACAGGTGATTTCTAGAGACAATCCAATCTCCTTTACATGGCTCATTTTCTGTGATACACTGGAATAGAGCTCTATGCATAAGACAGAGAAGTAAATTTGCTATTCTATGTACAGAGAAGTAACTATACCAAACTGTGTTATTATTAACTACTTCATAGTTACTAATAGCACAGTTTGTCCTGTCATGTGCTTCATTTGCTTGAATAGCTTAAACAAAATGAGCCAGGAGACATCATGGAGTTATATTTTTTATATAAAAATATTAGTAACTTTTTGATGCTTTCTACTATCAACATGCGTAATTTTACTCCTTTCCAACCTCTCTCATCTCCTTCCCATCATACCCATAATTTTCATCGCCCATAATCCCAATTTTTCTTCCGCTTTTTTTTACTCTTTGTACAACTCAGGTTTTTCTTTTTTGAACTTTTCACCACCGTAAGCCAATTTGCATCGCGATAATAGAAGTACAGACCGTAAGCCGCTCTATCGGCTTATCAATAAAGTTTCACTTTTCGTTTTATTATGAAGCCTACGCGTTAGCTAGACCAATCCAATTTTGTTTCAAACAAAACAACTTTGTTGCCAATAACGTGCAACCAGCAAAAAATATTTTTGCTGAGCGGTTCCATTTCTAATTATTTTTCAAATCAGGAAAACCAGATCACTATTGTCATTGCAATAAGAAATTCACCGCATTTGATCAATGCAAAAAAAACGTCAGAAATTTTGTGAGAAGTAAATTCACTGAACATTTCTATACTTATCCTGTAGAAAATTTTGTTCTGAGTAAGATGTATTTTACAGTAAAACAATACCTGTTTTGATTATCGAGATATTACATAAATACTAGCGGTGAATTGATTTTCTGAAAATCCGTTTGAATTGATTTGGACGAAATAGCATTTTGTGCAGTAGTGAAAGAGTTAATCTCTCTACTTGTACTTACAATATTCTCTTGATCTTCCCGTTTCTCTTTTCTTACGTTATTTGGCTTTCAATAAGACAATTGCTCAATTTTTTGTGTCTGTTATTATTGATCATGCGCTGTTTGTGTTAATATCCACCATTCCTTTTAATATTTTATCCTAATCATTCATACTAATTTATTTTACTTCTTACTGTCAGACGTTCCGGCATTTTATAGCTCGCTTATCCTTTTTGATTTATTTTTTATTTCCTTTTTTATTTGTCTGTTTTTATTGCAAGACTTAGTTTTTAAAAGTATAATGTTGTCTCTATTAATGCAAAAACCCTTTCTTAGTCGAGTAAAAGTGGCTTAAACCATAAATAAACTCTGCATTCTAACCTGCTTCATGTATTTGAGTGAAGAATTCAACACCCATGATCACATAAGTCTCTTCCAAATTGACGTTCACCCACGGATTATCTTCAAGATTTGTCCAGAAATATGTATGAGGTGGCGCAGGAGACCTATGATCAACCACGCCAGCCAGAGTGCCTTTGTATCTACTTGAAGATGTTGCCGTCTTCCCTGTAAAAAGTCAGCTTCTAGCATCCAAAAGGTAGTTTGATCTGTTACCGGTATATCCAATTCATCCTTATCTGTAACGTGGTGCTGTTTTACACATAATGATGATCACATCTTTGTCTAATCATGGTATTTTGACTCAGCAGGAACACGGTGAAAATATTGGACAAGTTTGTGGTATATAATTAAATGTAAGAGCTTCTTACCAAATGAGACAATTGTCTCTTGACCAGAAATGATCCCTTTTCCTCTGGAGTAGATAGTGGCAGCGCAGAGGGAGTGTTTGCTACTTGAACAGTTGTCCACTCCTCCAACTGGAATCACTGCGCATTGGTGAGACGATTCATATTGACAGTACGGCTGGCAGAACTCTAGGCATCTCAGAGTACAATCAATGATTGACCTTGCAGTGAATACTTCTACACCATTCCATGATGTGACACAGACAGAGGAGTTCAAGGCAGTAAATTGCTGTTTTGCTACAAATAAAAACATAACACTTGTCTCCAAACAATTATCATATTATTAAAACTGATTAAACTGTTTAATATAAACTGTTTATTGAATGCCTAAAACCTTTTATTCTCCTGAAAACTAAAACCCTGCATGGAAGGGACATCGTGAAGACCTATAATTTCTAAAATATCGACTGTAAAAATCAATTAGAAGCCGGGCTGCACTTTTGGAAGTCTTTATTACTTTTAGTATAACGTCTAACAACCCACCTTATAATTAATCAAGCACATGCTCAAATCAGCAAAATGATTTCTACCTAACATAGTTTATAAATAGTGCTTATATTCCTTACCGGGTATTAAAGCAAGCATGGTAAGCATTATTGCGGATAGCAATTGCATCATAGCCACTCGCATTGCATCAGAATTAATGCTGAAATATAAATATGAGCTATAATAGTATAGAAGATTATTACAGTAATTAACATAAACTTTGTCGGTTACCTTTTTTTGATTCAAAATTTATTCAAAATTTTTCTGGTAATGTTAATACATTATTTGAGCGAGTCTAAATTTGGTGATGTTTAAAAATCAGAGCATATCAGTTTAACTATGAGTTTTAAAGTGTAATTCATAAACTTGTTAGCTAATTTATCATAAACTTTCCATGTGTTAAAAATCCTTCAATAATATTATGCACATTTTTGTTTTATATTAATATACTACACAGCGTGAAATACAGACTCACCATTGAGACTATCTATGACCAACTGACAACGCTTCAGCTGAAACTTGATTAGCATTTTGAGATCAATGGAAGCTTCTACCTTCTGCTTTGACAACAGTTGATAGGGCTGTTTGCAAAGTTGTACAGAGACATAAATAATTCTTACGAATAAAATCATAATTTTGTAAAACAATGTATTCTCTTGGGTTTATCACGTATCATAAGTTATATTAACTCACAATTATATGCCTACAGTGAATTTTAGGGACACAAAGTTTAATTATAAAACTTTGGCAAGTTTTTGAGCAGTTTTTATGACAGAACCGAATATAAATTAATTTTAAGAATTTAGGAAGTTTTTAACTTTTTTTAAAACTCTCTTTAACTTGAAAGTTTCAAAATTTTAATTATAAGACATTATTATATATATATATATATATATATATATCTATATGTATATATATATATATATATAAATATATATATATATACTCTGTAAGATATATTCAAATATCTAAGGTTGGCGATCTTCACCAGACATATATGTGGCTGAAAAAAGGAAACCTAACGACCAAAACAGAGTCGCTAATCATGGCAGCCCAGGAGCAAGTGCTCCCAACAAGGCAACTCCAAACGAAAATCTATCACACTAAAGACGATCCTAGATGCAGACTGTGCAAAGATGCACCTGAGACCATCCAACACATCATCAGTGGATGCAAGCAGCCAGCAGATACGTGTATAATCATTTCGCAGGTGTTGTGTATAGAAGTCTATGTTATCTATCTTTTTTCAGCCACATATATGTCTGGTGAAGATCGCTAACCTTAGATATTTGAATATATCTTACAGAGTATATATATATATTTATATATATATATTTATATATATATATATATTTATATATATATATATATATATATATAGTATATATATATATAGTATATATAGTATATATATATAGTATATATATATATATAATATAAGTACTGCATTATATATATATATATATATATATATATATATACATATAATGCAGTACTTAGGGATTATGCAAAGCAACATCAATCACGAAGCCGAGGTACGTCACAAAGCCATTACCGAATACAAGAAACGCCTTCGGCAGGTCTTACGGAGCCAGCTCAATGCCAAGAACCAAATCATGGCAATAAATACCTACGCACTGCAAGTAATAAGATATCCATCAGGCATAATAAAGTGGACTGAGGAAGCCATCAAAGAAACAGATATAGCAACTCGTAAACTGCTGACCATGCATGGAACACTCCACCCAAAATCTGATACTACTAGATTGTATCTTGATGGGAAAGATGGCGGTAGGGGACTCAAAAGTGTACAGCAGACAGTGAAAGAGGTTGAGCAAAGCATCAAAGCATATGCAGCCTCCATGGCCATCTCAGATAAGTTGCAAGCTGAATTTCAATCGGCTGCTCTTACAACGGACCTATGCCCTGATGATGAGGAAATTGACTGGCACACGAAACCTCTTCATGGTGCTTACCACCAACAAATATCTAAGGCTGACGATCTTCACCAGACATATATGTGGCTGAACAAAGGAAACCTAATGGCCAATACAGAGTCGCTAATCATGGCAGCCCAGGAGCAAGTGCTCCCAACAAGGCAACTCGAAACAAAAATCTATCACACTAGAGACGATCGTAGATGCAGACTGTGCAAAGATGCACCTGAGACCATCCAACACATCATCAGTGGATGCAAGCAGCCAGCAGATACGTGTATAATCATTTCGCAGGTGTTGTGTATAGAAGTCTATGTTATGAGTATGGCCTTAATAAACCACAACACTGGTGGGAAGCTCCTGGTAAGGTGAATGAAAATGACCGCGCTAAGATCCTCTGGGACTTCTACATCTGGACTGACAAGCATGTCCTAGCAAACCAACCAGATATAGTGGTGGTAGACAAGGAGAACAAGAGGGCTACTATAATAGATGTAGCAGTACCCAATGACTACAATATAGCCAGCAAAGAAAAAGAAAAGATAGAGAAATATCTCCCTCTTGGAGAAGAAATTGAAAAATGCTGGAATGTAAGAACTACTGTAATCCCAGTAGTCATTGGGGCACTGGGCGCAATAACACCGGCACATAAAATGTGGCTTGCCCAAATACCAGCAACAATCAACTCAGGTGAGTTGCAGAAAAGTGCGCTATTGGGAACAGCTAAGATCTTGAGGTGAGTGCTCAAACTCCCAGGTCTCTGGTAGGAGACCCGAGTTAGAGCAGAATTTACCACCCATACGGGGTATCCGGGGTGAGGAAACAATTTTATATATATATATATATATACATATATATATATATGTATATATATATATATATATACAGTGAAACTCGGATAACTCAAACTTCAAGGGACCGAGCAAAAGTGTTCGAATTATCAGAGTGTTCAAGTTATCAGAGCAATGTCACAAGTCCATGTAGTTACTTATTTATTAGTAGATACATGAACATATACAAACTATAATATAAATCAAAAGCACAAATGGCTTGTTTCAAATTAAATGCTTCTAATGTAAAGTTTAAAACGTTTTTATCAAAAAGTATAGAGATTTTTCTATCACTTGAGATTGGTTTGTTGTTTGAGGTGATGTTATTGCCAGGACGTTTTTTTAGATTGACATTGGCAAAACTTGATCGTTGCTGAAATGCTCAAGAGAAAAGACATCTTTTTTTTTAGCGTTTTACCCACGATCAATTTTGCTTGAAGTTTATTTTTCTTGAAGATTTTTCTTGAAGTTTATGCAAAGATTACCTTACTTTACCTGGCACTCGTTAAGAGCAACACTCCGAGGCAGTTCAATTATAAGTTTTAAGAGGTTTTATGGTACATTTTATATCACTAACATTTTTTGAATAGATACTTATTGAATGTACACACGTATTCTGTGTTTAGGTCAAACGATGAATAGTTTTTTAGCTAAGACAACGTATACGTTTAATTACAACAATTTTTGAGACGTTTTAAACATTCAACATTCCGACGTTGATTCAACACGGAATCAACGTCGGGAAACTTTTCATCATGGGCTAGCCGGGTCACGCACTCAAGGATTTTCGCCACGCAAATACAAAACAAAAACAACATGCTGTTTTTGTTTTGTATGTGCGTGGCGAAAATCCTTGCGCCCGTGACCCAGCTAGCCCGTGCTATTCATCGTATAGCAGTATAAATCAAATTTCACCAAACCTTTAGAACAGCCGTTGACCAAAATATATTGACGATGGAGGTAGTAACAACGCTTATGAATTACGAAAAGTTGAGGTTTACCTCTATGGCTTGGAATGAAGTGATTTTCTAAAGCGATAGCAACCGTTTCGGTAGCCGTTGGGCAAAAAACAGTTCGAGTTAACAGTGTTGAGTTCGAGTTACATAGAGCCATTTATCCAAGCAAATCCAGTCGAGTTAACCATGTGTTCGCTATATCCGAGGGCGAGTTATCCATGTTTCACTGTATATATATATATATATATATATATATATATATATGGAAGCAGGGTACCACTACAAAGAGTTAGCAAGGCCATACCTAAGAAGCTGTTAGAAGACATTAACTTGGCACTGGAGTCGATCTCAACTGAATCAATCAGTGAGACTAATGCCTTAATCTACAGTACAGCAACCGTCATCTTGGAGGAGATGGATATTAAGCCACTGCCAACAAGGCTTCAAGCCATTCCATCCTGGCAGCTGAGGCTACAAAATAAGATCAAGGACTTGCGCAAGAAAGTTATTAGGCTCAGTGAAAGATCTAACCACAGTTTGGAGTGTCCAAAAAGGGAAGCCACAATAGAAGCTCTAGAATCTGCCAAACAGCAGCTAGTAGCACTTTCGGCACTACTGAAGCGGTACACCAAAGAGCGGGATAACAAGAGAATGAACAAACTGTTCATCAATAATCCATCTAGAGTGTATTCCCAGTTCAAAGGTGAACTGCAGAGGCCAATGTCTGAGCCTCCCCAATCTAGCACTTCAAAGTTTTGGAAGGACATCTGGGAGAAAGAGACTACTCATAACACCACTGCAAATTGGCTGAAGAGGCTTAAAGAGAGCCATCAACACATCGTGGCTCAGCAAAGACTCACCATCGGCAAAGAAAACATCAAGTGCAGAGTGCAGCGTATGAAGAACTGGGTAGCACCTAGCCATGACATGATTCAAGCCTTCTGGTTGAAAAAATTGACATCACTTCACACTAGAATGGCTAAGCAGATGGAATACCTAATAGAACAAGGTGACTATCCAGAACGGTTGACCAAAGGACGAACTGTACTTCTGTTAAAAGATCCAAAGCAGGGGCAGATTCCCAAAAACTATCGACCAATAACATGCTTGCCCACCACTTGGAAACTGCCCTCAGGAATAGTTGCAGACAAACTGGAAGAGCACATGAGTCACTATATGACCAGTGCTCAGAAAGAAATTGGGCGCAACACCCGAAGAGCTAAACATCAGTTACTGGTGGATCGGACGGTCTGTCAAGACAGCAGGAAAAAGGCAAACCAATCTTGCCATGGCTTGGATGGACTACAAAAAGGCCTATGACTCAATTCCCCATAGTTGGATACTTGAGTGACTCAGTATGTACAATGTTCACCCTGCTCTTGTGGCATTCATCAAGATGTCAATGACCAAATGGAAGATGGAACTGGAAGCTAATGGCAAAAAGCTGGCGAGTGTCAAAAATAAGCAAGGCATCTATCAAGGTGACTCCTTATCACCGTTGCTCTTCTGCATATGCCTAAGCCCTCTAAGCAATATGCTGGAGGAGACTCAATATGGGTAACAGTTTAAGAGTGGCACCAAGATAAACCACCTCTTTTACATGGATGACATCAAGCTGTACGCTAACAAAGAAAGGAACATTGATTCGCTAAGACACCTCACTCAGGTATACAGCAAGGACATCAGAATGACCTTTGGTATTGAGAAATGTGGAAGGCTAATTCTTAAGAAAGGCCGTTCTATGCTCACAGATGGCCTAAGAATGCCAAATGGTACCATCAAAGATATAGAAAAAAGGTACAAGTACTTGGTGATTATGCAAAGCAACATCAACCACGAAGCCGAGGTACGTCACAAAGCCATTACCAAATCCAAGAAATGCCTTCGGCAGGTCTTACGGAGCCAGCTCAATGCCAAGAACCAAGTCATGGCAATAAATACCTAGGCACTGCCAGTAATAAGATATCCAGCAGGCATAATAAAGTAGACTGAGGAAGCCATCAAAGAAACAGATATAGCAACTCATAAACTGCTGACCATGCATGGAGCACTCCACCCAAATTCTGATACTACTAGATTGTATCTTGATAGGAAAGATGGCGGTAGGGGACTCGAAAGTGTACAGCAGACAGTGAAAGAAGAGGAGCAAAGCATCAAAGCATATGCAGCCTCCATGGCCATTTCAGATAAGTTGCAAGCTGAATTTCAATCGGCTGCTCTTACAACGGACCTACGCTCTGATGATGAGGAAATTGACTGGCACACGAAACCTCTTCATGGTGCTTACCACCAACAAATGTCCAAGGTTGACGATCTTCACCAGACATATATGTGGCTGAACAAAGGAAACCTAATGGCCAATACAGAGTCGCTAATCATGGCAGCCCAGGAGCAAGTGCTCCCAACAAGGCAACTCCAAACAAAAATCTATCACACTAGAGACGATCCTAGATGCAGACTGTGCAAAGATGCACCTGAGACCATCCAACACATCATCAGTGGATGCAAGCAGCCAGCAGGTACGTGTATAATCATTTTGCAGGTGTTGTGTATAGAAGTCTATGTGATGAGTATGGCCTTAATAAACCACAACACCTGTGGGAAGCTCCTAGTAAAGTCAATGAAAATGACCGCGCTAAGATCCTCTGGGACTTCTACATCCGAACTGACAAGCATGTCCTAGCAAACCAACCAGATATAGTAGTGGTAGACAAGGAAAACAAGAGGGCTACTATAATAGATATAGCAGTACCCAATGACTACAATAGAGCCAGCATAAAAGCATAGTCAGATAAAAGTTTTATCTGAAGAGTGCAAGCCTAACGCACGAAACTTTAAGTAATAAAATGTTTTAACTAAACTTGTAGTTTGTTAGTACACATAGTTTTATATATATATATACATATATTTTTTTTTCGATATAGTGAACCAGCCTTTAGATCCATCGCTATATTCTTTGTACTTATTATAATATTTCCATATAATATAATATTTATTATACCTATAATATTTCTTTTATTTCTTTTAAATTAAAAGAATAGTCTCGGAAGAGCCTGTGGTATTAATCATAAAATTGAGTTTTTTGCGCTAATGATCTTTTAATGGTGTTGTAGAACAGAACAGATTTACTGTGGTTTATAAACCACTAATCCAAGCACTCAATTTGATGATGTCATTAGTTTCTGATGAAAGAAAATTCTTCCGTTATGTAAGACTGAGGTTGAGAACAAAATAAAGATGATGACAATTAGATTTGAAAATCTCATATCAGCAGTTTGTACCCCAGTCAAGACTTCTCAACAACAACTGAACATTATAAGCCATAAAAGTGTACACTTTGAGTTATTGTAATATACAATTGAGATGTCACTCACTGTATTATACTGTATGAGTCGTTGCACTGCACAATATTAACCATTGTACTGTGTGTACAATATGAGTTGATATGTTATACAATAAAGTTAATACATTGTAAAAGGTTAGTGGCTATTATAAGAATTCAAGAATATTTTCTGCATGGTTATTACATGGTGATATAACCAGCTCAATAGTAACAACCCCATATAAATACCTGTATATTATTGAATAGTTTGTACATCTGTTATATACATCTAGTAAGAAGAACGAAGAGAAGCATACTCCATGGTGGACTGAGAACTGTGAAAGATGCAGTCAAGAATAAATCTGAAACTTTCAGACTTTGGATGAAGGAAATAACAAATGAAAGAAGGAAGTTATATGAAGAGAAACGCAGCCAACAAGGTAAAGATTATCGCAAAACAAAAAAAGTTGATGCATATATGTCAAGACCTAGAGAGACCTGCAAGGAATAAAAAAATTAATATTCAATTTAGCAAAATCAAACCGAAATAGAAATAATAAAATTCATACAACAGCAAGGATCTTGAAACAGAAGGAATAAAATAGGACCCGAAAAAGATAAATAAAACATGGAGAAACTAGTACTTCTCGACACTACTGAACTCCAGTGCGAGAGAGGACGTGGCAAGCTGCCAATTACAAGAACTTAATCAACAAGAACAACTCAAAATAAGAGACAAAATTATCACCATCAACATATCACCATCACGCATACCAGTCAGGAAAGATACCACCAGAATGAGGACAAGCAGTTATATGCCCTATCTACAAGATCAAAGGAAACCATCTAGCTTGTAAAAAATGTTAAAGAATCTTTTTGCTGAATCATATTGCTTAACTTTATGAAAAGATTTTGGAGAAAATATTAAAGGATCTGGTGGAAAACCAACTGGAAGTATGGCAACATGGGTTCAGACCAGACTTTGATAAATATCTTTACTTTTTTCATTTGCTTATTTGCATCCTGGCAACTTGATCAAATTTTTTCAATCTGCGTATATAAACCTCAAAAGCTGTGTGTTAGTTCTTCTGTTTTTCTCTCCTTCAGAATGTTTGGCTATACCTGTCAAAATTTTGGAATTAAAACCTTGCATTCTGCTCAACTTGAACTCACAAAAATTGCGACCACAGTTCTATAAACCAATTGTCTAACCGCGAGTCTACGAAGGAGCTCACAAATCATAGCTCTTACCATATTTGTATAAACTATTTTTTACGATTTGTAAACAATCGTGGTATTAAGTTTATCCATGATTTTTTGCCGGTGAACCTTTGGTTTGATTATCAATGAGCCACTAGGGAGAGGCCAGCTGCTTAGTCTATATTATTAGCAACAAACTTGTTGTCATGGAGACCAGATCCTATTGGCCTATCTGAAGCTAAAGCTGAGTAATTATAGATAAACTGACACACTGTCTAAAACACGGCGTTTCGGCTTCAAGCCACAAAGAGACAATAACCCGAGCCAATACATAGGCTTGCGGTAATGAAAGATTTAACTCTATGAAACACGATGCTTTTTCACAATATTCTATTTCGGGTTTTTCATAAGATTCAATTGCTAAATTGCGATCAAGGCTAATAATTTTTACGCGGACCATTGTATTATCTCGAGTATGAATAGCCTCTACATCTTCTCTCCGTTCCATCAGACAAACACAGTCTGATATCTCATGTTTACATTTGTAACAATATCGAGAGGTACCAGTGTCATCGAATTCAAAGTTTAGTTAGATAGCTTCTGCTAGAACAGCAACCTTTTTTTATACGCATGCACACTTCTATGCACAAATATATATTATTAATTCATCATGTTTAAGATTTTTATTTTGTTTTCTCAGTTTGTATAAATTGTATCATTACCAAATCATCTTTTATTGTAATCCTAGCAAAATAGACTTAGTTTAGATTTTATTTGTCGATTATTTCACATTTACTTTAAACACGCCTATAGTTGTTTTAATTTGTTTCTTAAATTCTTTGACTTGCGCCAAAAATTTTCTTCATAATATAAAGTTTGAAAGTTAAAGTTGTTTTGTGATAACCCGTTGCTAATGTCTTTCTTAGCAATGTTACCCTTAGGGGGCTTCTTCTGTTTAAGCCAATGTTTGTAGAACTGTTTTTCTACCGCAAGATTTAATACTGCGATAACGAGACAGTGGTTGTATTTAAGAACAGTATATTTAACGATCTATATTACGTATTGAGAATGTATCATAGAATATGAGCGTAAGAGTATCAGTATGAATGTTGAACTAAAGACTTCTCACAAACAAGATGGGGTTCCTTTATATAGGAGAGAATGACTTGCATAAAATATGTGTGGCATGAGTCAAACACAAGATACGAAAAGGTTGCAGAATAATATTTACACAATTAATTTTGTTCCAGGCGCACAGACAAAGATAAGCAAGCGGATGCGGACAGATAATTAGCGTAGTTGGAATGTTTATGGAGGCTGACCCGAATGGTGACACAGACAGTCTTGGCAGGAAAAGATGTTGGTCTTGTAGTAATTGTCAGATGTCAAATGATGAACTGTTATAAAAAAATGTTACGTTCTTATCTTTTGTGTATACTAAAATAACAACTTAATGTATAAAAGATATGTAGCTCTGACATGAGAGTTGTTCTGACATCGGTATGTAGAAACCGCATCTAGGCAGAGGCAAGATGAAACTAGGTCATAGTCAAGATACAGGTATCTTACAGTTTGACAAAGTTTGAAAATCTTTACGGCTGTTTTATTTTTTCTCTTAATTTATTTAAACTGCACGAAATACTCTTCCTATGATATAAAGTTTGAAATGGAAAGTAGTAACTGTTGTTATATGTTGAATGGAAATAAATTTATTGCACGATGACTTTTATCACCTGAGGAACGTCAGGCATTCACCGAGTCACTCTAATATAATGAATAAGGCACAGGGGAAACACAAATAAGGCTTCAGAGTCAAAACATATAAAAAACTTTACTCTGGAGCCTCAACACTCAAACATCATGACGCACATTCCATACATCAATTATTCATCCTAAAATAAAGGGTTCAAACTTTGACTGTGAGCTATATTACCACTGAGACTTCACTAGCTGTTATTATTTCAGTTGTGACAGTTTACAAATATTTAGTTCTTTACAACACACGCTTGAATGATTACTTATTCATGAAATTCTTTTAAATTCAATATTGCTATTGTGAGATAACCTGCTGGTGGTGCTTGAATATTGATTCAGTTAGTCATAAACAAGTTAAATGATGCAGAGTTCTTTCTAAATAGCCTCAGCTGAAGGAGTTTGATGGTTAATGATGTGAGGGAATTGTGGACAAAAGCTCTGCTAGAGAGAAATAAATGAAAAGCTAAGAATTCTTTTAGCGAAAATTTTCTGTCATATACAGATTTTTAAGGCAATGTGTGTGTATTTTATTTCATCAATCTGTAGAAATATACCAATAAACAAAATAAAGATATGGTTATAATATTGACTAAGTTAAACAAAGTAAATGAAAGCTTAGTTTCTACTTGTCATAGCATGATGAGGCCCACATGGGCAGTAGCACTGCAGCTAGTCAGAGTGTTGGGACCAATTGCGTAGCTGTGGAGTTATAAATGAAAGGTTAAGATTATTGTTCCTTCTCTTTACCTAATCAAAAACATTGGATCAATAATGTCCAAAGATACCACCAGCAAATAGAATACTATCGAAATCTTTAGCTTTGGTTGTGTTGGAAATACATCCGACTTTATTTCCTCCTGTGTTTCAACTAACAGTGAGTACAGAGTTTATCAGGAAAAAAAAACTAGCGGCAATGTTTAAATATAAAAAATAAAAACTAGCATATAAGAAAATTAAAATTAGAACTTGACTACAGAACAGGTATTAAAAACAAGATTCAGTGAATGTTTCTTGATGTAAACGTTGTAGATTAACGTTGTTAGACAACTCTAAAAAGTACAACAGAGATGATGAAGGACCATCAAACTGATATACTCGGACTTTCCGAAACAAGGGATAAGACTAATGAATGTAAAGTCATGCAAGGAAATTATATTTACATCAGCAGTGGAGATAATAATAGGAGATACGAAATGGGCATAGTTGTGAATGAAGACCTCAAGGTATGTTTGAGAATGTTAAAAGTAGAATAATGAAAGTCAGTGTGAAAATAAAGCATCAGCGACTAGCCATAGTTCAAATATATGCGCCACAGCAAGGAAGGCTCAAAGCTGAGAAAAACGCCTTAATGACATAATGCAAAAAGTGAGTGCTACATGTATCTATTAAGAACAGATTGTAACCTAGGGAGATTTCAATGGCCACATAGGTACAGATAGGCAAGTATATGAAGACAATATTGGACATTTTAGTATAGAGGACAGAAATGATGAGGGAAGAACAATTCTATATTTATTTTCCCGTAACAACATGAAAATAATGAACACCGTACTGTTCTCTACAATCCTACAAAGGCAATCATAAGCACATATAAAACAAGTTGGAGTACAGTTTCTCCTGGTGCCGGAGAAAATCTGGGGTTTGAGACAACAACGAGAGTGAGACAACGTAGCATGCTTTCTCCACTGTTCTTATAATTCAAGAAGTAGCAGATAGGCCTACTCAACCATTGACCAATGTCTTAGCCTTTGCTGATGACATAGCTCAATTGAATAAAAGTTTGGAAGATCTGCAGAACCATCGTACAATGTAGTTTGAAGGCTTTAAGAGACACGGGCTTCAGGTAAATTCAGGTATCTCGGCAGCCTGCTGTCTGAGAGTTGGCTGATTGACTTTCAGATTAACGAAATAATTAAAAAGTATTCACAGAACCTGGGATTCCTCTATAAACTCCTCAGAGACAGATATGTTCCAGTAAAGGTGAAGAAGATAGTATACGCTGGAATATTATGACCGATCTTGCTCTACGGAAGTGAAGCATCGTACATCAATCCAAACAACATGAAAGAAAGTAACAGCAGCAGACATAAAGGTAGTCCGAATGCTCAATGGAGTAACTAAGATGGATAAAATTCACAATGATGACTTAGGCAAGGCACCATTGCAAGGCATAAAAACAGCCAAATCAGATGGTCTGTACACGTAAGACAAAGAGCACCAGATCACTCCACAGTAGCTAATAATTACACAGTAGAAAGTACAAGATTAACTGGAAGACCCAAGAAAAAGATAGTTCTAATATGTTAATGAATACCTCATAGAGAAGGGAACAAACCTAACTGAAGTAGAAATCGGAGGCTGTTTGAAAATACAGCCGAATGGTCCAAACTGACAATCTTTCCAGGCTGACAGGCAACCGCTTAACTAAAGTTTAGTGAGAAGGTGAGAAATGCGCATGAGTCATAACCACCATTTTAAAGTAAAAATGTGTCATAACTAAAAACCGAATCAATACTAATGATGTTCTTCTTCCTGATGTTTAACAATTCATGTTATTTTGTGTTTAGGTTGCTTTTCTAGCTGATGTTACCAAATTGTTTTATAATTGGGTTCTTTTTTAATGTTAGTTCTGTGTAAATTCATTTAATAAAACTTTTGTTTCAGACTTGATTGTTTAAGGGTAACCATCACAAGCTTATAACACAGTGTTACATCTGTTGAAAACCAAAAAACTAATTAGGGAAATGAATATATTTATGTGGTAATTTTAAATGATTAGAGCCTAAAGTGTGCAAGTTATGATTTGCCAATGAAAACATTAAATTAAAAGTCTAATTAAAAGACATTCATGAGATGAAATTAAAGCATATTGGTATATTAGAGAATCTTAAAAAATGCAGTTTGTTTAAAAAAGACTAGTTCCCGTGACTAAATGTAAAAAGGACTGTTCTGACTTGTGCTTCAAACTTTGCTATTATTGTTCTATGCTGCTTACACATAAAGACAGTTAAAATTGTTTATCATCATGGTTTAGCAAGTTTTTACTATAGTTCTTTGATTTTAATAAAAAGTGACTCAAATTTGGTAGTAGACATTTTGTACCTCTATCTTTGGTGATAATCGGTACGAGATAAATACAAAAAACTGTGTGTGAAGAGTAGTGTGTTTGTTTTGTTGCTGGATGATAAGCATTTAATTGTTTCAGTAGCTGATTGTTGACAATTTTTACCTTGAATAAGTCATGAATACTTTTTTCTAATATATTCCAACCTTGCCAACGCGTAAAATAGGTCTATGATTAACTTTTAAATAAGGAAATACAGCCATTTTTGAACAAGCAAAGTCTATTTCTTAACTTCCAATTGACAAGCACATAGTTGAAAATAAGTAGAAAATTGTAACTACTTTGAAATTTGGTTGTGGCACAATCAGTTTGGGTAAATGTACTAAATTTAAAAAGTAAAAATAATGAAAATCACAACATATGGCATATAAGAGATGTTGTCAAACATTGTACTGAATACATATCTCCAAAGGAATACAACATGCAAAAATTAAATAAATCTCTGTGGATATTCTCCTTTCCACACATGTTTAAGGTTATAGTATATAATAATAATCCATATATTGACAAAAGATTGCTATAATCTGTGACAATTTTAAGCAAGTTGGAAACCATAAACCTCTACGCCAAGAGTCCTCACACTGGTCATTGGAGCAATCTCCATAACACGAACATGTTGTCCAATCATTGGTCTGATGCAGTCAAACATGTGACTGCTGCCATGTAGGATAACTTCGCTGTAGTAGTTGCAAAGTTTGGCACGATAAGTTAGAGAGAAATTCTGTATAGACGTGTGAGAGAAGTCTGACAGCCTCTCACCAATCAGAACATGCATGTTTTTAGTTTCAGGCTCTGAAAAAAGAAAACATTTCAGAATGCTCTTAGAACTATAAAACTAACAGTTTATTAATAATGGGCTTCAGTAAGAAAATGTTAGCGAAATAATTATTTTATTAATCTTTTACTTTTTTAGTATATTTTAGTATTTTTTGCATTTAACTACTTTTTTTGTTTTTTTGCAAATTATCATGATTATTTTTATGCTAGACATCCTAACTCTTCTCTCGTCTTCCATCCTCTGTTAAACTCATGCATATATAGTAGTTAACCTTCTCTCTTGTTCACCCAACTGTTCTGCTTTGTTTTTATTTACTTTATTCATTCTATAGGACTTTTGTTTTTTTCCCAAATTTTCCCTTAACTTTTATTTATATATTTCTATTTTATTTTATCATTAGTTTTTTGTTCTCTCTTTCTTTCTCATTAGTTGTTTTTATAGCTTCTCGCTGTTTCGCTTTTCTGTTTAATTTTTTATCGATTATCTTGCTTTCTACTTATATCTCCTCCTTTCAATTCTAACTTACTTTTTTCTTTTTTGCTGACAATAACAATTCCCAAAAGTATCCAATGAAACAACAAAAAAGTTTAGGTGTCATGAAGAAACAATGAACAAATGAACTAAAGCATAGCCAGTCGTGGAGTAATCCCCTCCAAGCACCAAATAGCCTAAAGCAGCATGAACACTATGTCAGTATGTTCTACAGGTGATTTTCAGAGACAATCCAATCTCCTTGACATGGCTCATTTTCTGAGATACACTGGAATAGAGCTCTATGCATAAGACAGAGAAGTAACTTTGCTATTCTATGTACAGAGAAGTAACTATACCAAACTGTGCTATTAGTAACTACTTCATAGTTACTAATAGCACAGTTTGCCCTGTCATACGCTTCATTTGCTTGAATAGCTTAAATAGAATGAGCTAAGAGACATCATGGAGTTAGATTTTTTATATAAAAATATTAGTAACTTTTTGATGCTTTCTACTATCAACATGCGTAATTTTACTCCTTTCCATCCTTTCTCATCTCCTTCCCATCATACCCATAATTTTCATCGTCTATAATCCCAATTTTTTCCCGTTTTTTTACTCTTTGTACAACTCAGGTTTTTCTTTTTTGAACTTTTCACCACCGTAAGCCGATGTGCATCGCGATAATAGAAGTACAGACTGTAAGCCGATGTATCGGCTTATCAATAAAGTTTCACTTTTCGTTTTATTATGAAGCCTACGCGTTAGCTAGACCAATCAAATTTTGTTTCAAACAAAACAACCTTGTTGCCAATGACGTGCAACCAGCAAAAAATATTTTTGCTGAGCGGTTCCATTTCTAATTATTTTTCAAATCGGGAAAACCAGATCACTATTGTCATTGCAATAAGAAATTCACCGCATTTGATCAATGAAAAAAAAACGTCAGAAGTTTTGTGAGAAGTAAATTCACTGAACATTTCTATACTTATCCTGTAGAAAAATCTGTTCTGAGTAAGATGTATTTTACAGTAAAACAATACCTGTTTTGATTATCAAGATATTACATAAATACTAGCGGTGAATTGATTTTTTGAAAATCTGTTTGAATTGATTCGGACGAAATAGCATTTTGCGCAGTAGTGAAAGAGTTAATTTCTCCATTTGTACTTACATCAATCTCTTGATCTTCCTACCTCTCTCTTTTCTTATGTTATTTGGCTTTCAAGAAGACAATTGTTCAACTGTTTGTGTCTGTTATTATTGATCATGCGCTGTTTATGTGTTAATATCCACCATTCCTTTTAATATTTTATCCTAATCATTCATATTAATTTATTTTACTTCTTACTGTCAGACGTTCCGACATTTTATAGCTCGCTTATCCTTTTTGATTTATTTTTGATTTCTTTGTTTATTTGTCTGTTTTTATTACAAGACTTCTAGTTTTTAAAAGTATAATGTTGACTCTATTAATGCAAAAACCCTTTCTTAGTCGAGTAAAAGTGGCTTAAACCATAAATACAGTAAACCCTGCATTCTAACCTGCTTTATGTATTTGAGTGAAGAATTCAACACCCATGATCACATAAGTCTCTTCCAAATTGACGTTCACCCATGGATTATCTTCAAGATTTGTCCAGAAATATGTATGAGGTGGCGCAGGAGACCTATGATCAACCACGCCAGCCAGAGTGCCTTTGTATCTACTTGAAGATGTTGCCGTCTTCCCTGTAAAAAGTCAGCTTCTAGCATCCAAAAGGTAGTTTGATCTGTTACCGGTATATCCAATTCATCCTTATCTGTAACGTGGTGCTGTTTTACACATAATGATAACCATATCTTTGTCTAACCATGGTATTTTGACTCAGCAGGAACTCGGTGAAAATATTGGACAAGTGTGTGGTATATATTTAAATGTAAGAGCTTCTTACCAAATGAGACAATTGTCTCTTGACCAGAAATGATCCCTTTTCCTCTGGAGTAGATAGTGGCAGCACAGAGGGAGTGTTTGCTACTTGAACAGTTGTCCACTCCTCCAACTGGAATCACTGCGCATTGGTGAGACGATTCATATTGACAGTACGGCTGGCAGAACTCCAGGCATCTCAGAGTACAATCAATGATTGACCTTGCAGTGAATACTTCTACACCATTCCATGATGTGACACAAACAGAGGAGTTCAAGGCTGTAAATTGCTGTTTTGCTACAAATAAAAACATAACCCTTGTCTCCAAACGATTATCATATTATTAAAACTGATTAAACTGTTTATTATAAACTGTTTATTGAATGCCTAAAACCTTTTATTTCCCTGAAAACTAAAACCCTGCATGGATGGGTCATCGTATAGACCTATAATTTCTAAAATATCGACTGTAGCAATCAATTAGAAGCCGGGCTGCACTTTGGGACGTCTTTATTACTTTTAGTACAACGTCTAACATCCCACTTTATAATTAATCAATCATATGGTCAAATCAGACAAATGATTTCTACCTAACATAGTTTATAAATAGTGTTTATATTCCTTACCTGATATAAGAGTAAGAATGGTAAGCATTATTGCGGGTAGCAATTGCATCATAGCCACTTGCATTGCGTCAGACTTTACGCTGAAATGTAAATATGAGCTGTGATAGTAGAAGATTATTAATCATCCTTATTACATCAATTTAATTAATTAATTATTACATAATTAACATAAATTTTGTCGGTTGCCCTTTTTTGATTCAAATTTCATTCCAAATTTCTTTTGTAGTGTTAAAACATTATCTGAGCAAGTCTAAATTTATCATAAACTTTCCATTTGTTAAAATTTCTTCAATAATATTATGCACATTTTTGTTTTATATTTATATACTACACAGTGTGAAATACAGACTCACCGTTGAGACTATCTGTGACCAATTAATGCGCTTCAGCTGAAACTTGATAAACAATCAGAAATCAATGAAAGCTTCCACCTTCTGCTTTGACAACAGTTGCTAGGGCTGTTTGCAAAGTCCTACAGAAATATAAATAATTCCTATGAATAAATTCATAATTTTATAAAACAATGTATTCTCTTGGGTTTATTACGTATCATAAGTTACATTAACCCACAATTACATGCCTGCAGTGACTTTCAGGGACACAAAGTTTAATTATAAAGCTTTAACAAATTTTTTAGCAGTAAGAAAATTTTAATCTGTTAAGATTTTATGATAAAGCCGGATCTAGCTTAGTTTCAAAAACTTGAAGAAGTTTTTAACTTTCTCTTAAAACTCTCTTTAACTTAAAAGTTTTAAAATTTAAATTTAAGATTTAAAGAAAGTTAATGTCAGCACATTGACTTTTTAAAAATTTTTCAGGCAACTTAGTTGTTTCGTGGCAGGAAGTCAACTCTCATTGGTAATGGGATTTATTTCCCTTGCCTGCTCTGAGCTGCATTGATTATTATATATCAGATGTATTATATTAAATATAATATATATTGTATATATATAATATATAAATTGTATATATACATGTATAAGTATATAGTATATTGACATATACACAATATATATATGTCTGTAGCATAATATTTATATATATAATATTGCTACAGACAGTACATTTGTGGCTATTAAATATACTACTATATATAATATACATACATATTATATATATATATACATATATATATATATATATATACAGTGAAACTCGGATAACTCAAACTTCAAGGGACCGAGCAAGTGTTCGAATTATCAGAGTGTTCAAGTAATCAGAGCACTGTCACAAGTCCATGTACTTACTTATTTATTAGTAGATACATGTACATATACAGACTATAATATAAATCAAAAGCACAAATGGCTTGTTTCAAATTAAATGCTTCTAATGTGAAGTTTAAAACGTTTTTATCAAAAAGTATAGAGATTTTTCTATCACTTGAGATTGGTTTGTTGTTTGAGGTGATGTTATTGCCAGGACGTTTTTTAGATTGACATTGGCAAAACTTGATCGTTGCTGAAATGCTCAAAGAAAAGACATCTTTTTTCTTTTGAGCGTTTTACCCACGATCAATTTTGCCGATCTTTCTTGAAGTTTTTGCAAAGATTACCTTACTTTACCTGGGACTCGTTAAGAGCAACACTCCGAGGCAGTTCAATTAAAAGTTTTACGAGGTTTTACGGTACATTGTATATCACTCACGCTTTTTGACTGGATACTTATTGAATGTACACACGTATTTTGTGTGTAGGTCAAACGACGAATAGTTGATTACAACATTTTTTAAGACGTTTTAAACATTCAATATTCTGACGTTAATTCAACACGAAATCAACGTCGGAAAACTATTCATCACGGGCTAGCCGGGTCACGCACTTAAGGATTTTCGCCACGCAAATACAAAACAAAAACAACATGCTGTTTTTGTTTTGTATGTGCGTGGCAAAAATCCTTGCGCCCGTGACCCGGCTAGCCCGTGCTATTCATCGTATAGAAGTATAAATCAAATTTCACCAAACCTTTAGAACAGTCGTTGACAAAAATATTTTGCCGATGGAGGTAATAACGACGCTTATGAATTACGAAAAGTTGAGGTTTACCTCTATGGCTTGGAATAAAGTGATTTTCTAAAGCGATAGCAACCGTTTCGGTAGCCGTTGGGCAAAAAACAGTTCGTTATAACAGTGTTGAATTCGAGTTATATAGAGCCATTAATCACTGCGTGGGAACGGACCAAGCAAATCCAGTCGAGTTAACCATGTGTTCGCTATATCCGAGGGCGAGTTATGCATGTTTCACTGTATATATATATATATATATATATATATATATATATATATATATATATATATATATACATTTGGTGAGGAATTTACTAAAATTTGACTAAGCAAAAACTTACTAAAAGTTTCATATTACACAAAAGGTGTGTAACACTCATCAGATAAAATGCTTAGTGAGGACTATACACAAAATTCTGCAGTAGCTGGTAAGCTGAAATAAGTGCTCAGGTATTAAAATCCTACACACCAAAAAGTCAATCTTGTATAATAAGGAACAGCCATGGGGTAAGAACACTCACCAAAATCTATTTGGGGTAACTATGGGATGTTTTGATGGTGCTGGAACATGTGAGCTAGTAGGTGCATACATATTGTACCAAATATCTAAAAAATACAATAACAAATTTGGACTATATAGAGGTCTGGGAGCTTTAAACGCAACACCCCGCCAAGTTGACAACATCAAGAACGACCTGTGCGCTATCTTTGGCTCACATGATCTAAAAATATTAGTATAAGCCTACAGGAAAATAGTAAATTTCCTAGACGAACCCTAAACTTAGAAAGCGGGAAGTATGAACCCTACACTAAGCCAAACACCACCATCGCCTATGTTCACAAAGATTCAAACCACCCGCCTAACATCATTAAAAATATACCACTGGCAATCAACAAAAGACTCTCAGAAATTTCATCAGATGAAAATGCCTTCAGCAAAGCTGCCCCTATTTATCAGGGAGCCTTAGAAAAAAGCGGATACCAACACAAGCTAGAAATCTCTTCACCTAAAGCTACACCACTAAAGGCAAGAAATTGACAAAAAACGAGAAACACAATCTGGTACAACCCCCCTTACAGCAACACCGTACACACCAACATCGGAAAAACTTTCTTTAAATTAATCGATAAAACATTTGCTACTGACCACAAGCTACACAAAGTCTTTAACAGATATATTATACTAGAAATTCCACTGTCATACAGCCCACGACCAAAGAGATGGCCAGAGATATTGGCAAAAAAATAAAGGGTACTGATGGTTGAGAAATGCAATATTAGCAATCAAATGGCTCTGCAGTGCAATAGGATAACTGCAATGGTAGCTGTAATGTATTGGGTGTGGGTGTTATTATATACAATAATAGGCAATAATGCATGGAAAAGATGTTTATATTTTCCCCCTGCAATAGGAGAAATGCAATATTGGCCAATATTAGAAGTAAAATGCACTGATATTCTTAGAATAATCAATTTTATTAATATAGTAATAATAGAAAAACAATACACAATTTTGTTTACATTTCAAAACGTAATAGGTAGCAATATTGAGAAGTTGTGGTATTTATATAGGTTTTTAGAAAATTTATTTAAAAATTGTTTGGTCATGACAAACAACAACAATGAAAGGAAAATATTACACGTTTATATCTCTCCCTTGCAATAGGAGAAATGCAATGTTGGCCAATATTATAAGTAAAATGCACTGATATTATTAAAATAACCAATATTGTTAATATAGTAATACAGCAATAATAGAAAACCTATGAGCGTTCATGCGTCTCGAAGATTTCTGCAAACTGCAGCAAAATAAAAGCTGTTATAAAAGTGTTATAAAGCTGTAGGCCTAATTTACTGTAATGTATGTAATTCAACAACAATAAAGAAATATGTTTATTATAACTCTGGAATGGAAAATTAGAAGTAAAATGGCAAGCTACTGTGTACTATACACAGTTTGAAAGTTGGTTGCGTTGAATGTAGAATGGTTTTGATAAGCGATCTTTAACAGAAAGCGAATAAGAGTATTCACGCGTATAAAACTGTAGCAAAATAAAAAATGTTCTCGTCATAAAGGGGCGTTGTAGTTCGGCCCTAGCTTGTACATAAGTTGTAAAGAATTTCGGCTAACGTTTCAAATAATGAAACCTTCGGTGATTGGACAAAAAACACAGGCTGATAAACTGTGTACCACAATTTCGTACCTGTAAATCGGTCTACGCCTCAAACGGTCTACGTTTATTACAGAAACCTTCGAATAAATTCGATTACAAGTGAAAAATGCCATAGACTGATGAAATGAGCACGGTTTTCTCGTGAAATGCGCACTGCTAAATAGTTCTACAATTGGTTCTACAATTTCAATTTTCGGTCTTAACTTTTATTAAACCGAGCTTTTCAAGCTTTTTGTGGCAATTTTCGTTCAAATTAATCTGTCTATTTGTGTATAATCCGATCAGATGGGTAAGTTTTAAAATATTATCGTAGGTTTACAAAGACTTGGTAACATATTTAAATAGGTTTAAATGTGTTTTGTATCGTTATTATACTTTAACGACTTTGAATTTCGATGCTTAAACTTTTTGATGAAATTTCTTGACGAGGGTTCGTCTCTTTGTTGATGAATAATTTTCGTAAGTTGTGTGCGCATGCATTTATCATAAAACTCCCACACTTCCGCTCCGCTCGTGTGGTCGTGGGAAAATTAATCTATAGCTGCATGAACGATGTGAAACAGGCTATCAACTCTCACAATCAGAAGCTACTATCACTGAACCATCAAGAAACAACTAATCCTGGCTGCAATTGCAGAAATAAGAACACCTGGCCGTTACCAGACAATTGCCTAGCAAAATCAGGGATATACCAGGCAAGCGTAACAACCAACGATAACAAAAAGCCTGTAGCCACATATGTAGGGCTAACCAAAAAAAGCTTCAAAACTATATATAACCTTCACAAATCGACATTCAAGGACATTTCTAAATGCTACTCTACCAAGCTCAGCAGCTACATTTGGGACCTCAAAGAAAGCAACACTGACTACAACATAGCCTGGAAGATTTTATCACACGCCAAGGCATACTCTAAAAACAGCGGAAATTACAAATTATGTACTTTGGAAAAATATTTCATCATTTACAGACCTGAGAAGGCAACTCTAAACAAACGTAGTGAACTAATATCTACGTGTAGACATTCTAAGAAACATCTTTTACGAAATAGCATTACATAATAGACCCTATCCATCTAGCTTTTAATACCTGAGCTTTTATTTCAGCTTACCAGCTACTGCAGAATTCTGTGTTTTGTCCTCACTAAGCACTTTATCTGATGAGTGTTACACACCTTTTGTGTAATATGAAACTCTTAGTATTTTGCTTAGTCAAATTTTAATAAATTTCTTGCTAAATTTATAGTAAGCTCTACTTTAGTATTGAGCACTTTATGCTGACTTTTAGCCTATACTTTATTGTATATATATATATCCATATCTATATCTATATATATATATAATTATATATATCTATATCTATATATATATAATTATATATATCTATATCTATATATATATAATTATATATATCTATATCTATATATATATAATTATATATTTCTAGATATAGATATATATAATTATATATAGATATAGATATATATAATTATATATATCTATATCTATATATATATAATTATATATATCTATATCTATATATAATTATATATATCTATATCTATCTATATCTATATCTATATATATATATAAATATATATAAATACATGTATATATATATATATATATATATATATAAATATATATAAATATATATATATATATTTCGATATATTTATATAAATATATATATATATATTTCGATATAGTGAACCAGCCTTTAAATCCATCACTATAATCTTAGTACTTATTATAATATTTCCATATAATATAATATTTATACTTATAATATTTCTTTTATTTCTTTCAAATTAAAAGAAGTATTTTCGGAAGAGCCTGGGTATTAATTATAGATTTGAGTTTTTTGTGCTAATAAACTTTTAATGTGGTTGTAGAACAGATTCATAGTGGCTTATAGACCACTAATCCAAGCACTCAGTTTGATGATGTCATTAGTTTCTGATGAAAGAAAATTCTTCCGTTATGCAGGACTGAGGTTGAGAACAAAATAAAGATGAAGACAATTAGATTTGAAAATCTCATAGCAGCAGTTTGTACGCCAGTCAAGACTTCCCCACAATAACTGTACATTATAAGCCATAACAGTGTACACTTTGAGTTATTGTAATATACAATTGAGATGTTACTTACTGTATTGTACAGTATGAGTCGTTGCACCGCACAATATCAACTATCGTACTGTGTGTACAATATGAGTTGATATGTTATACAATAAAGTTATTACATTGTAAAAAGTTAGTGGCTATTGTAAGAAATCAAGAATGTTTTCTGCATGGTTATTACATTGTGATATAACCAGCTCAATAATAACAGACTCATATAAATATATTATTGAATAGTTTGCAGGCTAAACACAGCTAAACATGTCAACACAAATAGAAGAGCTAGAATTTGTTACCCAAGCGTAGAAATAATACCTTGTGAGTAGTGAATACTAGTAGATTATTAACTGAAGCTTTCCAGATAACTCATCTAAATGTTCTTGTAGATTAGCATATATTCATCAAGTATTACTCTTTATCTCGTTAAATTAAATAGTTATACAGCTAAGATGAAAATAGCTAGTTCATTACCTTGATCCCAAGAATTTGGTGTTTAGTCAAGTGAATTCGTAAAAATATGTCAATTTACTTGCATCTCAAAGCTCTATTTTCAATATAAAATATATAAGTGCAAATCAATCCGTCAGCATAGTATGAAAAAAACCTACCGAGGATATTAGTGTTTTGGTAGAAAAACAAGTATTTACTTGTCGTTATTCAGTTCGTACATTAGGAAAGAAACAAATACCTATTTAGTTGCTATGATTTGTAATAAAATGTAACATCACCATCTACACTACTTTATGGAGTTTTTACCTTCGAGACAGATGTTGTACATAACAGCAGTCTGAGAGAGACTTGAGAGCAACACATTTGGTACACTTACCCTTTGTCACTTTACCAAATAGAAACTTTAAATTTAACTTGAACGAATTTAACTTAGTAAACACACACTTGAAATTAAATTTTAAATTTTCACTAAACTTACTTTAATTTTTTCAGTTTAGCTTTTTAGTATCTGTTTCTAGTTAGCCCTGTTTTGCCGGGCGTTCATTATAACTTTTAGCTAGCCTTTTAAAAACTTAGTTCAAACGAATTTGAAGAAAAGAACTGAGCGATGTTGTTCTCGAAAGCAGCTTCTTAAATACTTGGCTGTATAGTAGACATAGGAAACCACCTCGTATGCTTATATCTCACAGATTACTCAAATCTCAAATAAGACTCTTGCTCGAAAGTCAGCTCGTATCTTGAGTTTCTCGCATGTTGGGGCACTTGTATGTAGAGGTATGATTATACTCTAAACTGGTTTCTCGTTACTCAACAATAAATACATTTTAGTTAAACCATATACCACTAGATGCAGAAACTTTAACGATTTATTTGGAATGAGATTCTAATAAGCAGCAATCGCAAATCTTTTCAATCAAAATGCATTTGCAACCGACCTTAACAAAAATCAAAAGATATGCTAGTTATGTGCTGATTGTATTTTCATCTAATTAATTTGTGATACTCTAGCAATAATAGTTTAACAACTCTTGTAAAGATTGGTGAAGCTAAAAAGAACCGTTGAGGTGTTTATAGTGGTTCGATTATCATTAATACAGATATAACATGAGGAAACAACTCCATAGCCTCTGCAATAAAATGAGACTTAAGAACTTTTGCCTTATTTTGCTAGACCAAGGAGAAATCTTTTGCACTTAAGGAAGTGCTATATATGGTGTTTCAATAAATTGACATGACTGCATCAAAGGTACCATGATAAACAGAGGTGTGAATTACTGGGTAGTTTCAACCTATAATTGACACGGACACCCACAAACACCCACGAACACCCACGAACACCCACGAACACTCACAAACACTCACAAACACTCACGAACACCCACGAACACTCACGAACACCCACGAACACCCACGAACACCCACGAACACCCACGAACACTCACGAACACTCACGAACACTCACGAACACTCACGAACACTCACGAACACTCACGAACACTCACGAACACTCACGAACACCCACGAACACCCACGAACACCCACGAACACCCACGAACACCCACGAACACCCACGAACACCCACGAACACCCACGAACACCCACGAACACCCACGAACACCCACGAACACTCACGAACACCCACGAACACCCACGGACACTCACGGACACTCACGGACACTCACGGACACTCACGGACACTCACGGACACTCACGGACACTCACGGACACTCACGGACACTCACGGACACTCACGGACACTCACGGACACTCACGGACACTCACGGACACTCACGGACACTCACGGACACCCATGGACAGTACTGTATAGACAACTCAGTCAGTCATGCAAATCATGTTTCACTATTTAACTTTTACAATTCATAGTATACAAGCTACAAGTACATTTCATAGTATACAAGCTACATGTACAACTCCATTTATACAAGCTATATGTACATCTCACTGCATCAAACTACATGTACAACTCGCGGTACACAAGCTATATGTACAACTCGCGGTATAAAAATTGCATGTACAACTCACTGCATACAGGCTTGTAACAAAATCACCAAGGCCTCTGCATTGACAGTCCAAAACAGGTGCTGTATTTTTGTTAGCTCAAGAAATGATGCAGACTTCTTGAAGCAGGTTTATTATAATACTGTAAAATTGCATACAGGCTTAACGTATATATACACATACATTTAGGAATTTGTTTCTAAAATATTGTCTTGATCGTTTATACTAAAACATGTCAGCGCTTTTTACATTTTACTTCAAAGGCGAAACACGTATATAACCAAGGGAATGAAACCAGAAAATAGAACTAAACAGGCTCCTGTACATAGCATAAGTCGGAAGAAAAAGAAAATATTTATTCGATGTCTGGTGTATAGACTGTTCCAAATGGCGAGAACGAAAGACAAAGCGGTGGTAACGAACAGCATGTAAAAGAAGAGTAATCCTAGGGTAAACACTTCACTGTCTGCTCGCATGGTTCACAGCTGATCGTCTACAAGAACAAAGATGTTTTGTTAATGTCACATTTCCTCAGCTCAGCTGTACATATTTTGATACATCTATATATAGCTCTATTATTCATATTTTATTTTTATTTGTTATTTATTGTTTATTTTATTATATATTCACATTTAAATATTTATTTATATATTCAGAACTTGTTGAAATATGTACTGGTTATAATTAATGAAGTCACATGACCTTGTTATAACCGTCCTACATATTGACATTTGGGTTTAACCAAACACGTGCACTTGAGTTCTATAATTACTTTCCATACTGGTGTAATGCTCTTCTATTTCTACATATTTAGTAGTTCAAACACACCTGAACATGTTGTTAGACTCACTGAACTGCTCAGGACTTTCTATAATAATTAAATACTAAAGTTGAACAGCACTTCTATGGAAGAAAGAGTAGTCAAGAGAGACCCAAACTGAGATACAAAGGTGTAGCTAAGCGTAACATAAAGCTGAGAGAACTAGACAAACAGATGGCAAAAGTAGGCAGAAAACTGAGTTGCATGGAAGTCAGTGATAAAACCTAAACCATGAAAGTCATTGTCGAAACAACCGACTGCCAGGGTGACAGTTTTATTATTGTTCACCTATGGTTTTGTTCCTGATTATTTTACTGTTTATGGAGAGCACTTAGTTATTTTACTGTTTATGGAGAGCACTTACAGTTATTTTACTGTTTATGGAGAGCACTTACAGTTATTTTACTGTTTATGGAGAGCACTTACAGTTATTTTACTGTTTATGGAGAGCACCTACAGTTATTTTACTGCTTATGGAGAGCACTTACAGTTATTTTACTGTTTATGGAGAGCACTTACAGTTATTTTACTGTTTATGGAGAGCACCTACAGTTATTTTACGGTTTATGGAGAGCACCTACAGTTATTTTACTGTTTATGGAGAGCACTTTTAGTTATTTTACTGTTTATGGAGAGCACTTTTAGTTATTTTACTGTTTATGGAGAGCACTTACAGTTATTTTACTGTTTATGGAGAGCACTTACAGTTATTTTACTGTTTATGGAGAGCACTTACAGTTATTTTACTGTTTATGGAGAGCACCTACAGTTATTTTACTGTTTATGGAGAGCACTTACAGTTATTTTACTGTTTATGGAGAGCACTTACAGTTATTTTACTGTTTATGGAGAGCACTTACAGTTATTTTACTGTTTATGGAGAGCACTTACAATTATTTTTGATCATACATCAATTACTGGACTACTGCATAGTTTATTTGGTTTTATCGGTCTGTACAAGATGACTGCATGACTATGAATTTCTTATACTGGGCAATTGATGTGCAATGCAATGTGCATGTCCATTTAGGGACTTTTTAGAAGTTGTTTTTTATAAGCAGGCAGTGCTTTGCAAAAGGAATCCATCCTATTTCAGAGGTTACTCAAACAAATTAATTAATATTTTGTTATTTTTACAGTATTTATACTTACATGTATATAATATTTAATATATTGTTTAAGTATATTACTTATATTGTATAATATATTGTACAATACTCATACTTCTATAATATTTTAATACTTGCAGTTTGCTAGCAAACTATAAGTAAATAATTTTTGTTATAATCAAACAACAAATCAACATAGTTCATCTTATTGACCTAGGGACACACTACGCATGTGATTATATATTAATGTATACAACATTTATTGTGCAGATCTAATAGCCAACATACATGTACTTTGTGTTAAGATACTTTTAATCAGTCAATCTGACAGCAGTTGTTATTTCATTCACAAGTAGGAAAAAATTTGAACGAATTGACCGCAGTAGATCATGTTGTATCAAAAGTATTTCACAAAAGAGCGATTAGTAACTATCGACTAAATATTTGAAGAAATTTGTGAATTTAAAAGTTTTTAAATACATTTCAAAAATCTTAGTTTTAAGAAACTTAAGGATTTATCAAAATTAAAAATGTTTAAGAACTCTTATATAATAGGCTATGCAAGGTCTGCATTATTAAGTTGATGAAGGAAATTTAAAATAAAATGCTTCTTTTTCACCTTTTTTGAGAAAAATTTGTGCATTTAAAATGTTTTTAATATATTAAAAATATCTTAATTTTAAGAAACTTAAGGATTTATCAAAACTAAAAATTTTTAAGAATTTCTATATAGGCTAGGCAAGCTGGTTTGCATCGTTTAGTTAAAGAAAATAAGAAAAAGCCCTTTTTTTACCCTTTTTGAGAACCGATTCTGAGAAACAATCTCCCAATCTTATTTTGCTAAACCATAAGTCTGTCATTTTAACTAAAGTTACTCAAAAATTTAGAATGTAAACTTGGTTAATGATCAAAATAGATAATATTAATTGTTTAGCACTTAGTCTGGGGTTGTTTCTAAGTATTTACATACAACGTAAGTTTGTATAGAGATGGAATGAGTTACACAAAAGTAAATAATTGTGGAATTGCAAGTTTTAAATTAAAAGGAAAATGAAAAAATGTTGCATGCGCTCAAAAATCCGCTTTATTGATAGAAATTTGGTAACAATGCTTTACAAAAAATTGAAGAAGTTTAGTATGTATAGAATACATTGTATTGTTACTTACAAAATACAATGTCTGCTGTAAACATTGACACATAAGTTCTTAAGTTGGCATTCTGCAGAAAAAGTCAACACGGTACAGAATTTGCAAGGTTCCTTGTATCAGAAACAAAATTGAGCAGATAAAATTGAACGACTGAAGGCTGAAATCTATAAATAGTTGCAGACTGAAAGTCCAGAAGAACAACTTTAGGAACATCAATCAAGTGCGGATAGCGAGGAGGACTTAAACTTAGAGAATATCATTATCATCACTAAAACATGTAATTATCAGCTACTTTACATGTGATATCATTGCATTTGTTTCTTGTTTTGTTATTGAGTTGTTTAAACCACAAAATTTCAATCTTTTTAAAAAAACCAGAATTGAGACTAGCTTACCAATTTACTTATGACTTTAAGATCTTTGCTAAGTTTTTATATAGCAATAGTGTAGCGACACCAACAAGCAGGTCACATTCTTATAGGACACTATAGTAGAGTAACAATTGTGTAACGCCTCATGTTGACAAAGATTTTCTGCAGATGAAGCCACAGAAGAGCAAAACGTATGAGCACACACAAGGGCCACCTTCGCCATCTATGGCATAAAGATGGAAACTGGTTTTTAGCTTCCAACCAGCGATACTGAACCGTGACAGAATTACACAGCTGTTTCAATGATGGCATTGCAGCGCCATATATGCCACGACACTATCACTGTCTGGAAACTAACCGTATGACATATTTGATTAAGATAAACAGACCAAGTTAACATTTAGATACCTGTATTTAGCGTGCGGTGTTGGTTGAGTTCAGATGGTTTTTCTCACTCTTGTCAGCAACAAAACAAGCTGCACTCTTGGCTGTACAGACTGTGAAAGACTGACGAAATTGTAATGAGCCTCGATCGATTTATAAAACTGTCATAGATTATCCCTTAGCTATGTATTGACATGAATTGCAAGCCTCAGGTTTATAGCTCTCAAAGTGGTGTATATATATACGTATATATATTTGAAAAATTATTGCGAAAAAAGTAAACTTTTAGTATTTGCGCTACAAATTTGTTTCGTGCGAAGCACTCATCAGACGCGATTGTACTAAAATCTTCTAAGAGTTTAGTACAATCGCGTCTGATGAGTGCTTCGCACGAAACAAATTTGTAGCGTAAATACTAAAAGTTCACTTTTTTCGCAATAAATTTTCAAATATTTCATACTCCACTAATTATCTTTTAGGTTTTTAGTGTAGAGTTCTCTTTTAATATGCTTTTGCACTGCTTTTAGTTATATATATATATATATATATATATATATATATATATATATATATATATATATATATATATATATATAGCTCCATAGCACTGCAGGGTTCTGTATAGCGCTCCAAGGATATAAAAAGTGTGAGAAATGAGTTTGAGGCTACCATTTTATTGTAGTAGCTCAGTGATACCGCCAAGTAAACTATAATCCAGCCAGTATATGACTGGGGCCAGTTGGATGTTTAGACACTTTACTTATTGGTTCCAGCTCTGAGCACAGTTTGCAACAATGATTGCAAGGATGGGCAACGGGCATCATGTGGGCGGGGTTTAATGATCGAGCTCTGTTGGGATGAACCCGAACGCGGCACCCGAACAAAGAAATAATTATGCTGAATAAAGCCCTTTGTAAATTTACAAATATTATGAACAATAGTGGTTATTTTACTGATCTGTTGGTTTCATCTTATTGTCAAATAAATATAGTTGCCCAATATTGTCACCGTTATGATCTGTCATTTGCCATTCACAAGCATTCCTGATATTAATAGTAGCAATCGTAAGATATCCCAAAATCGGCTCTATATTTAGATTTTGAGTATGAAAACCACACTCCACAGCTTTGCCTGCTGTCCCATGTTATTGGTCAGGTACAATGTGACAACGATGAAAGACTTTGTCATTTTATATTGGAGGTGGCAAATATTAATCAACAACTAGGACAAAAAGGCAGTTGTTCTGGTGATTTTGGGTAAATTATGTTTAACCTTTAGCATATACTATAACACCTACCAACTTCAAAATTAGTAAAAGTAGATAACTTTAAATGTTTTATTTTCCATGGATCTATTTTTTGATTAAGTGTTACCCCTACTACATCGCAGAAATTTAACGTTTGCTATTGTGAACTGCCCAGCCTACTGACTAAATAAGCTGATGACACAATGACAGCGAGTCATGTTTTCCAAAACCTAACAAGGCATTGCGACCGCCCTGCAAGAATTGTGTTGGCCTCTAAAACCCAGGCTAGCACAATCATTAAACCCACAGAGCAATCATCACAGAGCACGATCATTAAACCCCGCTCATATAAAAGCCGTCGCCTATCCTTGGGAGCTGTACATCATTGTTTGCAATAACAATTAGTCTTATCTTAATATCATAAGCAATATCATAATAATATCATAGCAAAAACACAAGTGTAAAACATGAGCTCATCTATCATTCTGTACATAAATGAGTGTTGCCTGATATACGAATCATTCGTTGGTAGGTGGTGGAGGGGATGAGTATCGCCATACTCGAGAAGCGCATTCTTTGTGAGAGACCGGTTTTGGACTTGGCTGTCTCCACCGCACTACGTTAGGGTGCTATATTTGTGTATGAAGCTAAGCAAACATACACTTGTAAGTAACTTTAGCAAACAACTGGGTCATTTAAAGAGAAGAGTATTACAAAAGCTAAGTTTTCCTCACTTGAACTATCATTGCAGAGAGCATTTATATCAGGGCACTACATCTGAAGAAATATACTGTAATTTGTATTAAACTTTGTGCGCAGCTTGAGCTCTAAAATGATGTGCTACTTTAATGATATTACTAGGGCAAACCAATGATATAGAGTCCAAAGTATAGTATAAATATATATATATATATATATATGTATATATATATATATATACATATATATATATATATATATATATACATATATACCCTAGGACACTTATGTATTCGCCTCATCTAACTTTCGCGTTTTGGCGGAGTCATTCTCTCGCGAAAATTTCATGAGCGAAACTAAACTATCATAACGAACGAGCGAAAACGCGGAATTAAATAGCTTTGTTCGTTGATACTGTAGAATGGAATTTTATAACAACGTTTATTTTAACGTTTTTAACGACCACATCGTTAAAATATAAACCAACAAAATAATTTGACTGTCAGAATTTATTATGTTATTATTTTGCAATTAATTATGATTATTTTTCCATTAAGAATGATTTATAATGATAGGAATTTGATGTCAACGCACACGCATTAGTAGCGTTATCGTTTGTTGGGGACATCAATCAATGCAGTGAGCACCGTGTGTTGAAAGAAAATAAGACACACTGACACTCACAGTACTACACAAGCAACATGGCTCTGGAAAAGTTTGGATTTACAACTGACACCTCTTCAGTAACTTGTAATGGTTCAGAAGATGAGGCAATAGAGAAAGAGTTAGCTCTGATAAATAACACTAATAAAAAAGGAAGAGAAGAAGTTATAATAACTACACGCTGTGCTAGTATCTGTAGCTGTAGTATTACTAGCAGCTGTATCATTTATGTATTTGTATACAACTTGTAATTACTGTAATAAAGATGTTCAGCAATTATTAGCAGCAGTTGAGTGTTTGGGAAAACGTTAAAAATAATACCTATACACAACACCGTTGATTGTTAAAATTAAAATACGTTAATATAAATACAAGCTAAATTGTGACAAAAACGTTAAAAATTTATGCGTAATTAAAATCCATTCTACAGTAGTCCAAGAAACAAATGGCAGCACGCGATCACAATGCATTATGGATCTCAGCCATACAATTCTACCTGCGGTTCACAATTACAAACTAGTCCCAAAACGAAAAGGTTTTCTTACCGACGAACCGAACCTGAGGAATATAATTATGTTTGTTCTACTGCATTTATTTTCACAACATTATATTTTCGCACTTATCAGAGTTGCGAAATTAAGTTGCAGCGAAATTTCACTCTGTATGCTACTCACGAAACTAAATACTAGCGACATATAAGTGTCCTAGGGTATATATATATATATATATATATATACCCTCTAAGCAATATGCTGGAGGAGACTCAATATGGGGACCAGTTTAAGAGTGGCACCAAGATAAACCACCTCTTCTACATGGATGACATCAAGCTGTACGCTAACAAAGAAAGGGACATTGATTCGCTAATACACCTCACTCAGGTATACAGCAGGGACATTGGAATGACCTTCGGTATTGAGAAATGTGGAAGGCCAATTCTTAAGAAAGGCCACTCTATGCTCACAGATGGCCTAAGAATGCCAAATGGTACCATCAAAGATATAGAAGAAGGGTACAAGTACTTGGGGATTATGCAAAGCAACATCAACCACGAAGCCGAGGTATGTCACAAAGCCATTACCGAATACAAGAAACCCCTTCGGCAGGTTTTACGGAGCCAGCTCAATGCCAAGATCCAAATCATGGCAATAAATACCTACGCACTGCCAGTAATAAGATATCCAGCAGGCATAATAAAGTGGACTGAGGAAGCCATCAAAGAAACAGATATAGCAACTCGTAAGCTGCTGACCATGCATGGAGCACTCCACCCAAAATCTGATACTACTAGATTGTATCTTGATAGGAAAGATGGCGGTAGGGAACTCAAAAGTGTACAGCAGACAGTGAAAGAGGAGGAGCAAAGCATCAAAGCATATGCCGCTTCCATGGCCATCTCAGATAAGTTGCTAGCTGAATTTCAATCGGCTGCTCTTAAGACGGACCTACTCCATGATGGTGAGGAAATTGACTGGCACACGAAACCTCTTCATGGTGCTTACCACCAACAAATATCTAAGGTTGGCGATCTTCACCAGACATATATGTGGCTGAACAAAGGAAACCTAACGGCCAATACAGAGTCGCTGATCATGGCAGCCCAGGAGCAAGTGCTCCCAACAAGGCAACTCCAAACAAAAATCTATCACACTAAAGACGATCCTAGATGCAGACTGTGCAAAGATGCACCTGAGACCATCCAACACATCATCAGTGGATGCAGGCAGCTAGCAGGGAACGCATACACTGAGCGGCATAATCATGTCGCAGGTATTGTGTATAGAAGTCTATGTGATGAGTATGGCCTTAATAAACCACAACACTGGTGGGAAGCTCTTGGTAAGGTCAATGAAAATGACCGCGCTAAGATCCTCTGGGACTTCTACATCCAAACTGACAAGCATGTCCTAGCAAACCAACCAGATATAGTGGTGGTAGACAAGGAGAACAAGAGGGCTACTATAATAGATATAGCAGTACCCAATGACTACAATATAGCCAGCAAAGAAAAAGAAAAGGTCGAGAAATATCTCCCTCTTGGAGAAGAAATTGAAAAATGCTGGAAATTTAGAACAACTGTAATCCCAGTAGTCATTGGGGCACTGGGCGCAATAACACCAGCGCATAAAATGTGGCTTGCCCAAATACCAACAACAATCAACTCAGGTGAGTTGCAGAAAAGTGCGCTATTGGGAACAGCTAAGATCTTGAGGTGAGTGCTCAAACTCCCAGGTCTCTGGTAGGAGACCCGAGTTAGAGCAGAATTTACCACCCATACGGGGTATCCGGGGTGAGGAAACAATTTATATCTATATAGTATATATATAGATATAGTATATATATATGTATAGTATATATAGATATAGTGTATATATGTATAGTATATATATAGAGATAGTGTATATATGTATAGTATATATATAGATATAGCATATATATATGTATAGTACATATATGTATATATATATGTGTATAGTATATATATATATATATATATATATATATATATATATATAGATATCGTATATATATAGATATTGTATATATAAAGATATTGTATATATATGTATAGTATATATAGATATAGTATATATATGTATTGAATATATATACAGTATATATAGATAAAGTATATATATAATATATATATAGATATAGTATATATATATATTAAATGGTACCATCAAAGATATAGAAGAAGGGTACAAGTACTTGGGGATTATACAAAACAACATCAACCACCAAGCCGAGGTACGTCACAAAGCGATTACCGAACACAAGAAACGCCTTTGGTAGGTCCTACGGAACCAGCTCAATGTCAAGAACCAAGTCATGGCAATAAATACCTATGCACTGTCAGTAATAAAATAATTAGCAGGCATAATAAAGTACACTAAGGAAGCCATCAATGAAACAGATATAGCAACTCGTAAACTGCTGACCATGCATGGAGCACTTCACCCAAAATCTGATACTACTAGATTGTATCTCGATAGGAAAGATGGCGGTAGGGGACTCAAAAGTGTACAGCAGACAGTGAAAGAGGAAGAGCAAAGCCTCAAAGCATATGCAGCCTCAATGGCAACTTCAGATAAGTTTTTAGCTGAATTTCAATCTGCTGCTCTTACAATGGACCTTTGCCCTGATGATGAGGAAATTGACTGACACACAAAACCTCTTCATGGTGCTTACCGCCGACAAATATCTAAGGTTGGCAATCTTTACCAGACATATATGTGGCTGAACAAAAAAACCCTAACGGCCAATACAGAGTCGCTAATCATGGCAGCACAGAGCAAGTGCTCCCAACAAGGCAACTCCAAACGAAAACCAATCACACTAAAGACAATCCTAGATGCAGACTGTGCAAAGATGCGCCTGACATCATCCAACACATCATCAGTGGATACAAGCAGCTAGCAGAAAACGCACACACTGAGCGGCATAATCAAGTCGCAGGTGTTGTGTATAGAAGTCTATGTGATGAGTATGGCTTTAATAAACCACAACACTGGTGGGAAGCTCCTGGTGAGGCCAATGAAAATGACTGCGCTAAGATCCTCTGGAACTTCTACATCCGGACTGACAAGCATGTCCTAGCAAACCAACCAGATATAGTGGCGGTGGAAAAGGAGAACAAGAGAGCTACTATAATACGGTAGACATAGCAGTACCCAATGACTACAATATATCACCAGCAAAAAGAAAGAAAAGGTAGAGAAATATCTCCCTTTTGGAGAAGAGATTGAAAAATACTAGGATGTAAGAACAACTGTAATCCTAGTAGTCATTGGGGCACTGGGCCCAATAACACCGGCGGCGCATAAAATGTGGCTTGCCCAAATACCAACAGCAATCAACTCAGGTGAGTTGCAGAAAAGTGCGCTATTGGGAACAGTTAAGATCTTGAGGCGAGTGCTTAAACTCCCAGGTCTCTGGTAGGAGACCTGAGTTGAGCAGAAATTACCACTCATACGGGTTATCCGGGGTGAGGAAACAATTTATATACATATAAATATATATATATATATATGTATATATATGTATGTGTCATGCAAGTGCCAAGTATTATTGGTACTTTGCCAACAAACATTATGCTTTTTAGCTAAAGCTTTATACAAGCTAATATTATATAGTACTGTCTCATTATAGCTATTAATAATGCTTGTAGCTTTTTACAAAGCTTTTCTATGACCAAACATATAAATACTTGGGTTTTCTGTTATCAAATCAGTTGTCTCTGGAGTGTGCAATAAACCATTTCTCTAATTTAATACTCTATTTAATTGCTTCTGTGCAGAAACATAACAGAAGCTAATTGGCGACAAGGATTTCTCTTTTGAACAGTTACAAAGAGTTTTGTTCAGATTTTATCATTGATAAAATCGATACAAAGAGTTCTAGTTTATTACAAGAGTAACTGTTCAAAATTGCACCACTACTATGGCAGAAGTAGCAGACCTGATCAAGCTAATGCAGAAGCAGCAGGAGGACCAGAGACAGCAGCAAGAGGAGCAGAGAAAGCAGCAAGAAGAGCATAGACAACAGCAGCATGAGGAGTTCAAGCAGCAAAAAGAGGAATACAGACGTCAGCAAGATGAAAGAATGGAGGAGAATAAGAAACTGATGGAGCTACTACTACAAAACCTACAACGGAAACAAGAAACAGCTGCAACCGCTGTTCCAGCCTTCCCAGGTTTTGACCCAACAGCAGAGCTACTAACAGATTACATAGACAGATTCAACACATTCATTGCAGCAAATTCTATTCATCAAGACAAGATTACTGGCACTTTTCTCACCAACCAACAGCCTACACTCTACAAGCAGCTTAGTAATATGGCAGCTCAGCTTTCAACACCCAAGCAGATCAACGACCTCAACATGGATGAAATACTGGAATTTCTCAAAGACCAGTATGACCCTAAGCGCTTCATTGTTAGAGAGCGTTACAAGTATTGGAGTGACATGCAGAGGAAACCTGGAGAAACTATTCAAGAGTTAGCTGCCAGAATTCGTCAAGATGCAACTACATGTGCCTTCATAGACATTACAGATCCATTAGATGAGGCTCTCAGAACAAGATTTATCTGCTCTGTAAACAATGAAGCAGTTCTCAAATCTCTCTTCAAGGTCAAGGACAATGAACTCAACTTCAACAAAGCTATACAGGTAGCACAGGAAACAGAAGAAGCAGCTAAAGTTGCCAAAGAGACAGTTTATGGAAACTCGTCTAAAGTCAACAAGGTTGCTCAACAGAAATCAAGATACAAACCAATCCAGAGAAACAACTCTACACCTGACAAGCAGAAGGAAGGAAAGCTATGCTACAGATGTGACCGAAATAACCATACAGCGGATGACTGCAGATTCAAAGCAGCCACCTGCAACTTTTGTTCTAAACAAGGTCACATAGAAAGAGCATGCAAGAAAAAGAAATCATCTGCAGCAGAAAAACCAGTAAAGATGATAGAATGCACATCAACCAAGATGGTGAAACTTGCCGAAAACATCAAACTGGAGGGAGACAACTTCACACTTGAACTGGACACTGGAGCATGTGACAACTTCATCTGTAAATCAATATGGGAGAAGCTAGGAAAGCCAAACCTAAAACCTACTACAGTTAACTACAAATCAGCCTCAGGACATCTCATAGAGACGCTTGGCAGATGTGAGCTAACTGCCCAATTGGATGCACAGAAAGAAGTCAGACTACCATTTGTGATTAGTGCTGTACAAGATCTCAACCTACTAGGAAGAACTGCTATACAGCAACTAGGCATCTCTATTGATGACAAGCTACAACAGAACCTTGTATCAACAATCACAGAGAACCAGCCAGATGGGAGGTTACAAATCAAGTGTAAGGAGATGTGCAAAGAATTTCCAGAAATATTCAAAGACGAGCTAGGATGTCTCAAGAACTTTGAACTAGAGATAAACTTCAAACCTTCAACAAAGCCAGTCTTCTGCCGACCCAGACCAGTTCCTATTGCCTTGACAGAAGAGCTCAACCAAGCATACGAAGCAGGTGTAGCTAAAGGCATATGGGAACCAACTCAATTCAACCAGTATGGAACACCAGTTGTACCTGTACGCAAATCTACAACAGGTCAAGCTGCAGGGAAGATCAGAGTATGTGGAGACTACTCCAAGACTATCAATAATCAGCTAGAAACACATAGGAAACCTATCCCACTACCAGAAGATCTAATCAGAAAACTAGGTGGAGGCTATTGCTACACAAAGATTGATTTAGCAGATGCCTACAATCAAATATTGTTGGCACCAGAAAGTCAACGACGACTAGCACTATCAACACACCGAGGAGTACTACTACAGAAGAGGTTGCCCTTTGGCATAAGCTCAGCACCAGGGTATTTTCAAGAAATCATGGAGCAACTGACACAAGACCTCCCAGGAGTAGCAGTATACCTAGATGATATACTAGTGAGTGGAGCCAATGCAGAGAGCCATCTACAAAACTTACGTCGACTTCTTCAAAGATTAGAAGAAAGAGGGCTCAGATGTAGAAAAGACAAGTGCTGTTTTGCTCAACCTACAGTAGAGTATCTGGGACACAAACTCACTTCAAAGGGAATCACTAAAGGAAAGAAGGCAGATGCAGTACAACAGATGCCAGTCCCAACAGACTTAACTCAGCTAAGATCTTTCTTAGGAGCTACACAATTCTACAGCAAGTTCATACCCAATCTGTCACAACTCACAGGACCATTGCACAAACTGACATGCAAAGGAGAGACCTGGAAGTGGGGCACTGAACAAGAAAAGAGCTTCAACAAACTGAAAGATATGCTATCAACTGATAGTGTCTTAGCACACTTCAACCCAGATCTTGACATTGGAATCTCATGTGATGCTTCAGAAACTGGACTGGGAGCTGTACTATTTCATCGTTATCCTGATGGAAGTGAGAGACCAATAGCCAATGTTTCAAAAACACTGACCAGCACACAGAGGAAATATGGACAAATACAAAAAGAAGCTCTCTCAATCATATTTGCTCTAAAGAAGTATCACCAGTACCTGCATGGTCGACGGTTTATCTTGGTAACTGACCACAGACCTCTTCTCACACTTCTAGGACCTACCAAAGGAGTTCCAGCTCTAGCAGCCAACAGACTAGCAAGATGGGCACTGGTACTAAATCAGTATGACTACACCATAGAATACAGATCTACCCAGCATCATCAAAATGCAGATGTCCTCTCAAGACTGCCAGTTGGACCTGATAAAGAGTTTGATGCAAGAGAAGATGAGGATGATGTTGATACAGTATGCACTATTCACACTATTGGACAACAGCTCAACTCTACAGACTACAATGTTCTAGCAAAGGAGACAAAGAAAGACCCAACACTAGCCACAGTAATGCGCTACACAGCAGAAGGATGGCCTGGTAACAAAGAGATGAAGGAGACTCAGCTGTCACTCTTCCACAAGATCTCAGATTCACTTTCTATCACTGAAGGTTGTCTTCTATATGGCAACAGAGTAGTCATTCCTGTCAAGTTACAACAGGAAGTATTAAAGATCCTTCACCTTGGACACTTTGGAATGGAAAGAATGAAGAAGCTAGCTCGAACTACTGTCTATTGGCCTCGCATTGACTCTGATATAGAGGAGACAAGCCGACAGTGCACTGCCTGTGCTGAACACCAGAAGCTTCCACAGAAGTATCCTATACATCCCTGGATGCTACCTGAGAAGCCATGGAGTCGTCTTCACTTAGATCATGCAGTGAACTTCATGGGCAGCCAATGGCTAGTGATGATAGATGCCTACTCAAAGTATCCATGCATACACAGGACGTCATCTACTTCTACCAGAGCTACCACAGACATCTTAGAGGAGATATTCGCACACTTTGGATACCCTCACACCATAGTCACTGACAATGCTACCAGCTTCACCTCAGGAGAGTTTCAGCAGTGGTGTCAAGAGAGAAGCATTGTTCACCTCACTGGAGCACCCTACCATCCAGCTACAAATGGCGCAGCTGAAAGACTAGTACAATCCTTCAAACAAGCCATGAAGAAATCGTCACTCTCACCTAAATCTGCACTACAACAGTTCCTGATGCACTATAGAAGGACACCACTTCCTACAGGATACTCTCCCAGTCAGCTGCTGAATGGAAGACAGATGAGATGCAAGATTGACACCCTATTGCCATCACCCGCACACATAGCACAGTTTCATCAATCCAGAGAAGTCAACCGATCGGCAGAAAAGACAGTTAGCAAGATACACAGCTACAATCTTGGAGCACCATGCTATGCCTTGTATCATGGACCTAGACGCAACAGACAACCTAGATGGGTTCCAGCCATTGTTACTAAGATATATGGAACTCGTAGTCTCAATGTCAAAGTGGTACCAAAGGGACCTACTTGGAGAAGACATGTTGAACAACTCAGACCAAGATACTCAACAGAAGAAGATCAAGACCCTGGAGATAAACCTGATATAACAGAGGAGACAAAACTGCAACTACCAGCCCCTACAACTGTAACAGAGCAACCTCCGTCTAGAAGAAGACCACGCAACCCTCGTCTACCTGATGGAGATGAGTATAGCAGAGACAAACCCCGAAGGTCTAAGAGAACCAGAAAAGAACCTTTAGCTTAGTGAGGAGGTGTCATGCAAGTGCCAAGTATTATTGGTACTTTGCCAACAAACATTATGCTTTTTAGCTAAAGCTTTATACAAGCTAATATTATATAGTACTGTCTCATTAGAGCTATTAATAATGCTTGTAGCTTTTTACAAAGCTTTTCTATGACCAAACATATAAATACTTGGGTTTTCTGTTATCAAATCAGTTGTCTCTGGAGTGTGCAATAAACCATTTCTCTAATTTAATACTCTATTTAATTGCTTCTGTGCAGAAACATAACAGTATGTATATATATATATACATAGATATATACTGCCTGCCACTTTCCATTAGCCTAGTGCAATGCCAACAGCTAATTTGAGTAAGCTTACTAATAAGAGGGCCATTACTTTGCGCCGTAACAAAGAGCAATGGCATATTTTTACCCACATACCAACATATATCATCCACAGAATTGGTCAATCTCGCTTAGATAAATTGGTAAGCCATTTACCCTACAAACAGACAGGTCCGAGATAAAATCTTCTGCCATACGGATTCTTGATTCCAAGATTTTAATCGCTATAGCTCGACAAACTGAATCACGTACAGATACAAACTTCAAGATTTATACATACATGTACACTATACATAGTAATTAAAATATTTTTTACATACCAGTTTGACTTTGCGTTTCAACAAATTCACAGGTTCATTAGTTTAGTCAAAGAAATTAGGTAACTGTAGAATAATTAAAAGCGTCTTTGCGAAATATTCTCTTCAACAACACTTTGCTACTTTTCAAAGTAATTAATTTTTTTGCAACTATTGTAACAACATGCTGACGTTCTGTCACTATGCCACGCTGTTGTGCTGCTACATGTATGTGTCTTGTGCTGTACTCTTGGCCAGGTGAGTTTCTTTACTGCCATAAAATTGGTGGCTCAGTAACGTGGAGCACCTGCACTGCTAGCAACAAACCATGCTAGCAACAAACCAATATAAACCACTAATATATAATATATATATTAGTTGTTTATATAAACCACCAATAATATATATATATATATATATATATATATATATATATATATATATATATATATAAAGATTCAAAGCAGTGGCCGATTCCCAAAAACTATCGACCAATAACGTGCTTGCCCACCACCTGGAAACTGCTCTCAGGAATGGTTGCAGACAAACTGGAAGAGCACATGAATCACTATATGACCAGTGCTCAGAAAGGAATTGGGTGCAACACCCGAGGAGCCAAACATCAGTTACTGGTAGATCGGATAGTTTGTCAAAACAGCAGGAGAAGGCACACAAATCTTGCCATGGCTTGGATCGACCACAAAAAGGCCTATGACTCAATTCCCCATAGTTGGATACTTGAGTGTCTCAGTATGTACAATGTTCACCCTGCTCTTGTGGCATTCATCAAGATGTCAATGACCAAATGGAAGACGGAGCTGGAGGCTAATGGCAAAAAGCTGGCGAGTGTGAAAATTAAGCGAGGCATCTATCAAGGTGACTCCTTATCACCGCTGCTCTTCTGCATATGCCTAAACCCTCTAAGCTATATGCTGGAGAAGACTCACTATGGGTACCAGTTTAAGAGTGGCACCAAGATAAACCACCTCTTCTACATGGATGACATCAAGCTGTATGCTAACAAATAAAGGGACATTGATTCGCTAATACACCTCACTCAGGTATACAGCAAGGACATCGGAATGACCTTCGGTATTGAGAAATGTAGAAGGCTATTTCTTAAGAAAAACCATTCTATGCTCACAGATGGCCTAAGAATGCCAAATGGTATCATCAAAGATATAGAAGAAGGGTACAAGTACTTAGGGATTATGCAAAGCAACATCAACCACGAAGCCGAGGTACATCACAAAGCCATTACTGAATACAAGAAACGCCTTCGTCAAGTCCTACGGAGCCCGCTCAATGCCAAGAACCAAGTCATGGCAATAAATACCTACGCACTGCCAGTAATAAGATATCCAGCAGGCATAATAAAGTGGACTGAGGAAGCCATCAAGGAAACAGATATAGCAACTCGTAAACTGCTGACCATGCATGGAGCACTCCACCCAAAATCTGATACTACTAGATTGTATCTCGATAGGAAAGATGGCGGTAGGGGACTCAAAAGTGTACAGCAAACAGTAAAAGAGGAAGAGCAAAGCATCAAAGCCTATGCAGCCTCTATGGCCACTTCAGATAAGTTGCTAGCTGAATTTCAATCTGCTGCTCTTACAATGGACATTCGCCCTGTTAATGAGGAAATTGACTGGCACACAAAACCTCTTCATGGTGCTTACCACCAACAAATATCTAAGGTTGGGGATCTTCACCAGACATATATATGGCTGAACAAAGGAAACGTAACGGCCAATACAGAGTCGCTAATCATGGCAGCCCAGGAGCAAGTGCTCCCAACAAGGCAACTCCAAACAAAAATCTATCACACTAGAGACGATCCTAGATGCAGACTGTGCAAAGATGCACCTGAGACCATCCAACACATCATCAGTGGATGCAAGCAGCTAGCAGGAAACGCATACACTGAGCGACATAATCATGTCGCAGGTGTTGTGTATAGAAGTCTATGTGTTGATTATGGCCTTAAAAAACCACAACACTGGTGGGAAGCTCCTGGTAAGGTCAATGAAAATGACCGCGCTAAGATCCTCTGGGACTTCTACATCCGAACTGATAAGCATGTCCTAGCAAACCAACCAGATATAGTGGTGGCGAAAAAGGAGAACAAGAGAGCTACTATAATACAGTAGATATAGCAGTACCCAATGACTACAATATATCACCAGCAAAAAGAAAGAAAAGGTAGAGAAATATCTCCCTCTTGGAGAAGAGATTGAAAAATGCTAGGATGTAAGAACAACTGTAATCCCAGTAGTCATTGGGGCACTGGGCCCAATAACACCGGCGCATAAAATTGGCTTGCCCAATTACCAACAGCAATCAACTCAGGTGAGTTTCAGAAAAGTGCGCTATTGGGAACAGCTAAGATCTTAAGGCGAGTGCTCAAGCTCCCAGGTCTCTGGTAGGAGACCCGAGTCAGAGCAAAAACTACCACCCATAATTAACCGGGGTGAGACAACAATTTATATATATATATATATATATATATATATATATATATATATATATATATATATATATATATATATATATATATATATTGGCACACGAAACCTTTTCATGGTGCTTACCACCAACAAATATTTAAGGTTGGCGATCTTCACCAGACATATATGTGGCTGAACAAAGGAAACCTAACGGCCAATACAGAGTCGCTAATCATGGCAGCCCAGGAGCAAGTGCTCCCAACAAGGCAACTCCAAACGAAAATCTATCACACTAGAGACGATCCTAGATGCAGACTGTGCAAAGATGCACCTGAGACCATCCAACACATCATCAGTGGATGCAAGCTGCTAGCAGAAAATGCACACACTGAGCGGCATAATCATGTTGCAGGTGTTGTGTATAGAAGTCTATGTGTTGAGTATGGCCTTAATAAACCACAACACTGGTGGGCAGCTCCTGGTAAGGTCAATGAAAATGACCGCGCTAAGATCCTCTGGGACTTCTACATCCGAACTGATAAGCATGTCCTAGCAAACCAACCAGATATAGTGGTGGTAGACAAAGAAAACAAGAGGGCTACTATAATAGATATAGCAGTACCCAATGACTACAATATAGCCAGCAAAGAAAAAGAAAAGGTTGAGAAATATCTCCCTCTTGGAGAAGAAATTGAAAAATGCTGGAAATTAAGAACAACTGTAATCCCAGTAGTCATTGGGGCACTGGGCGCAATAACACCAGGGCATAAAATGTGGCTTGCCCAAATACCAACAACAATCAACCCAGGTGAGTTTCAGAAAAGTGCGCTATTGGGAACAGCTAAGATCTTGAGGCGAGTGCTCAAACTCCCAGGTCTCTGGTAGGAGACCCGAGTTAGAGCAGAATTTACCACCCATACGGGGTATCCGGGGTGAGGAAACAATTTATATATAAATATATATATGTATATATATATATATATATATATATATATATATATATATGTATGTAGTGTATGTGTGTAGTGTAGGGTATGTTTGTAGTGTATGTATGCAGTGTATATATGTAGTGTATGTATGTAGTGAATGTATGTATGTAGTGTATGTATGTAGTGTGTGTATGTAGTGTTTGTATGTAGTGTATGTATGTGTGCGTGTGTGTGAGTGATTTATTTCATCAAATATATTGTACATATATATTGTACATACAATTGCAAACATACGAACAAGAAAACAAGGAAAAGTTTCAAACAATTGTGTATCAAAAATTAAACAAAAGTAGAGATGATGGTGCCAGTGTGAAATAGCAGAGCTAACCGGTCGCAGGCCCGAGTCGACAGCATAAGGCGTAGACACTAATACTCACCAAGGCGAGCTAAGGTGGAGCCTTATCTCCGTTTTAAATTCACCAACAGGTTTTATTAATTTCAACGACGCTGGCAATTTATTCCACAGTGCAGACATCACAAAGTTAGATGTTCGTTGACCAGCAGATGAAGAATAAAAAGGAGTAGGAAGTGAAGATGATTGAAATCGGTTGTTATAATGTGAAGGTTTTTGAAAGGTTTGTGAATGATACAGTTTCTGTGCCCTAATAAGTGATTTGTAATGATACATTCTATCAGCAGTCAAAGTTTTAGAGTCGTGAAATAAATCGAAAGCTGGGTAGCCAGAAGGCTTTTTATATATAATACGCAATATTTTCTTTTGAAACTTAATTTATTTGTAAAAGTAAACCCAAGAAGCATTTCTCCATGATTTTATTGAGTAGCATAATTTAGAGTGAATAAAAGAGTAGTAAAGCATTATCAGAATCTTTCTTGGAACAGTAGTGCTTAGTCAAAAAAACAGTCCTGAAATAGGTCTTAAGTCAATCAGTAAATTGTGTGTGTGCGCGCGCGCGCGTGTGTGTGTGTGTGTGTGCGTGTGTGAACTTGTAAATGCATGCGATTGGGGACTCACACCAGAATTTAACAGACAAATTGGGGACGTTCGGAAATTGGGGACGTCCCCAATCTTTTAAACCCTTTTTTCTTATAAAAAACTAAAAAATATATAGTTTTATCCAACTCCCGACAAAATCTGAGCACTGTCCCCAATTGCCTGCATTTGTAGGAGAATTATATGTGAGTGTGGGTGTGTGAAAAAATATGTAAGTCCCCATAAAGTTTGCTAAATTCTCACACACATTTGACCTGTTTCCATTTGTTGATAGGCAAATATTTGCGGAGTTTTCTTCTCATAGAAACTTTTTACTTAACAATTGGGGACATTATATCCTATTGGGGAGCTAATTTCTATCTTGTAAAAACTTGCAATATTTGCGAGTTTCTACAAGAATGAAATTACAAGAGATGAAAACTCTTGATGAGCAATTTGATATATATAGCAACTATGCTATGCTATCTACTATACAAACGGCAATCGTTGTGTGTGTGTGCGTGCGTGCGTGTGTGTGTGCGTGCGTGCGTGTGAGGACCAACTCAAATTCTTAGCAATTGTTATGCCTAAAAACTTAATTTCCTCAACTTCAATTATATTTTTATCATTTAAAGTTAATAGGTGTTCAAATTTAAAACTGTTCTGGTGGTTTTTGAAAACAATGTAAGCTGTTTTTTCACAATTAATTGTTAGTTTATTTACTTGACACCAGTGGCTCAGTCTTTGAAGATCAGAATTAATTTTTGTGTAAGATTCATTCCAGTCAGAAAAAGAAAAAACAAATTTGTGTTGTCAGCATATAAAATTGGAGTTAGATACTGCAGAGATTGACACAGATCATTAATATATAGTAAAAACAGAGTTGGCCCTAACACAGAACCCTGAGGCACACCGCATGTTATGTTGCAGGAATTAGAATATGAATCATTTATTTGTGTGACTTGAGTTCTTTTCGACAGATAACTATGGATCCAATTAATAGTCAATGGATTAAAATTATAATTATGTATGTATGTAGTGTATGTATGTAGTGTATGTATGTAGTGTATGTATGTAGTGTATGTATGTAGTGTATGTATGTAGTGTATGTATGTAGTGTATGTATATAGTGTATGTATATAGTGTATGTATGTAGTGTATGTATATAGTGTATGTATGTAGTGTATGTATGTAGTGTATGTATGTAGTGTAATGCTGTGTATATGTGCGTATGCGGGTAGGCGTATGTTTTTTCAATTTTCTATAACAATAGAATGATTGATCAACTGATGTAATACAGTTGTACTTTTTTCAGTTGTCTGTATTTGCTAAAATTTGCTTAAGAGTTCTGACTGCAAACAAAAGTTTGGGCAGTAAATCACATCAGATTACCCTTATCGATGTCCAGAAGTGATTCACATACTATTACATTGAGTAAAGGTATAACTAAAATGTTGTACAAAATATAACTTACAAACTTGTTAGTACAAAGAAGCAAATAAGTTGACTAAAACTGAAATATCTTGCTAGCTGACAATTTTCTGTTATTACTACTCCGTCTAGCACATACAAAAAGCTTATAATTCTGATGTTGCTTATACATACCAGGAAAACTGGGCTAGTTACAAGGAAGCAATCTGAAAATTGGTGAAAAACTCACAGGTGTAATAATAACTGAAATAACCCATATAATCATCTTGAAGCAAAGCACTCTGCGCATATAATGCTCATGCCGGAATCTGTAGAAAAAGTTTCGTATTCTGGTGAAACCAATCCTTTCCGAGAATGATGAGACTGTCAAGGGCAGAATAAGAAGTGACAGTGTGAAGACAAAAATGAGGTATAATGCCATTGCCACTTTCTCATCTTGGTTCCTCCTTGAGTCTCCAGCCATTACACCTACATAGAACAACCAGCACAATAATGTTCTAAAGTTCTTATATCACTTGACAATTTAATGGTCAAGTCAAACAAGTAAACTCATCCTAAAAAATAAGTCAGTGCTTGTCAATTAAATATTGTTTTCATCACATTTAAGCATAATGTCCTTAATGACCTTTGTGAAATACCCAGAAGTATGCAGAACCTTTTAGTATCATTTGTAGTGATCAACTAAATGACACTATTAATAGTCTTGTTACATTTGTTACATGCATTACATGGGAAGAGGTCTTGCAATAGATACTACGGAACGTTTGCTTTACAATCTTTCAATTTTTGTATTTTATAACTTATTATAGCATGCAAGGCATGCCATTATTTTTTTTTGTTATTATTACAACATTAAATAATACTATTTATGACAAATTTATTGATTTTTCAAAGTGTGTAACTATAGTACCAAAACAGATCAATTCTTTGTCTCACAGTTGCAGCTCAAGTTATCCTCTTTATAAAGGGTTAATTTATTGAGACATATTAACACCACCATTCTTGATACTTCGTTGAAAACTCTTCATGAATAGCTACCAAGGTTAAATTAATTATTGTATACAAAAGCACAATTACAAATTATGTAACTATACAACTAAAAATGCTTTGAGTTTAGCCATTTGCATTTTGGACCAACAAATCACAAGAATTTTGAAATATATTATACATAACTTTACTTGTTTTTTTGTTACTGCTGATAGCTGAAGTGTAAATTTCTCAAATTGAACTTCCTTTAAATTAAAAATTGACAGGTGAATAGATCAAGTGTCGCCTTTTTTTCTATCACTTGTAATTGTTTTTGATGTTTGAGGTTCTGATTGCCAAAATATTTTTTAATCAAAGTTGATAAGTTTGACCATTTTTTAAAACGCTCGGAAGAAAATTCGTAAAAAATGACATCACTAGTTTTTATCGTTGTAATGGTTGATATCATCTGTTGCAATTAAGTTGAAGTATTACGAGTTTTAATCCTTTTCTCTATAAGCTATGCATTTTTGTTTGATCTGAGCACTGTGATCACGTTTAGCTAATTTTTATCTTAAAACATCCTGGCAGTCAGATGACTTCGAACATAGAAAACATTTTTTGAAGACGTCAAAAAACGATGGATTCCATCGGTTTTTTTGACGTCATCAAGTCGTTTGCACACGCGCTCGTTCACAAAAAAGCTGCCATTTTTGTAGACAACCATCGTTTTTCTTTGATTTATTAGTACTTTTAAGTGTTGTTTCGATATTACAATAAAAGATGCAAACAAAAACATTGTTTTCAAATTATCATTGCAAAAGCTTCGTGTTTCTAACGTTAAAATCGTCTATAAAGATGGCCGACAACGATAAAATCCCATCAAGAAAAAACGTAGGTTTGCAAAGTATAGAAAAAAGCGACACTTATTACAAAAAAAATTATTATTGCTACAATAACAATTGCAAAGGATAAAAAATGCTGATACATTTTGATAAAATCTACAACATTTTTGTGTAAGTTGGTATTGAAGTTCTAAATAAACCCACAATCTTGGAGTTATCTTCCACTAGATGTTTTTAGCAGTGCTTGATCTAACTTATTATACACTTTACATTTAAAAAACACCAGCAACACTTCGATAACATTTTTTGGCAATCATGTTACAAAACAATTAACTTTTTAAATTAGTTATAAGACAAATCATGGATCCGATACAATTACTCGTTGCATTAAAAAAATACTCAACAAACAAGTGATAAAGTGTACCAGTATATTTGTACTCTTACAATATATGATAAACAATCAACATAATTTTTATTGATTAACTAATATATATAATTTAATACCTTACTGGTGAATATTGTACATTTTTATTAATTTGGAAAACAAGATGTCAGAAGACAGTTTTGCAGCCTAAATGTAGAACAAATTAGCAAGATTAGTCACAAAACTGAATGATTTGACTTTTTCCCAACACAAAAATAAATTTTATTGATAAACTTTGTTAAACTATGCAAAAAATTTTGTGAAAAATGGCTCAGTAGGTAAAGTAAAAGTATTTGCTATAAATATTTACTTTCATATGCAATTATTTAGTTAAAATAAAAAAATAGCATTAAGAACATTGTCTATAAAACATTTAGTTGATATTTTTGACAATAAATATTTTAGAAGCAAGTACCTGTCCTTCCAAATGTGATTCAACTCTCACCAGTTTCCTAACTGAAAATGACTAACACCTATCCTTAATTGTATAAGCCGACAGCTTTTTATATATAGCTCTCTGCTTATGAATAGGTTTATAGCTTCCTGTTTAAAGTCTTACATAAAGATTAATTTCTAGCTTGTTAATTACTAGAGTTCCGCATTGAATTTTGGTTCACTAAAATTTAATTGTATACAGTTGGCAGATCATAACATATAACATAAAATATGTAATGTTATTATACAGTTTATAACTTTAGATTTGAAATAATTATTATTTGAATTAAAATATCTTTTGCTACCTAATAATTTTAAGTAGCAATAATTAATTATGTATTATATTATAATACATAATTGAAATATGATTTTCTACATAGAACATAATATCAGTTAGTTCGGTTTAGAGACTAAATTAGGAATATATAATAAAGTTTTTTAAAGAATTTAAAAAAATGTATATATAACATTAATGAAAAAGCTAAATTAGGTTGTTTGACAGATTAATATTTATCATTGTAATTTGAGTTATAAAAAGCAGAAGCAGTAAGAGGTGTGACAGTAATAAAATTTTGAAAATAACTCCTTAAATTTTGTAGAATCTACCTGATGAATATATTTCACTAAATATGCAGTGATATTAGGTTGTTTTAAAATATTCACAAGACCTAACTTAATTTGCTCAAATATTTTCAAAGTCTTCGTCTCAAGTGAATGCAACTTACTCAATGCTATTAGTTGCGTATGATAAATGTGCAAATAGGCTGCTGCTCACTAAAGCAACCAGCAGTAGATTTTCTGTCTCCCACAAGCAGGTCATATTTTCAACTAATAAAACTATAAACTTGTATGTTAGCATTGTAGTGTACATGTACAATTACCATTTATCTATATATTTTTCAAAGTATGTCGCATCTGTATATTTATATACATATACATATATATATGTATATATATATAATATAAATATATATATATTTCCAAGTGTTGGTGTGTAGGTGCTTCCAGCTATAGCTAATATTATTGTATGTGCACTAAATATGTGTGACCTTGAAGCAATGTTATGGGTGGTCGAGCTGGTGTTATCGTTATGACTCATCAGTACTGGTCAAGCAGCCTAGCTAGGCAGTCGTCTTGAATTATCCTTGTCAACATTTATACAATAAACCACCTGGAGGAAACTTCACATTATAACAGCAATAAAAATCTTGGAAATAAAATTCCACAATTCCAAGGACTTGAACTCACAAAGATAGTGACCGCATTAAAATAATCCGAGCACTCAGCCACTAAGCTGCAACAGCATATTGTTCAATCATGCTGTCATATACCACATAACCCATGCGCAAGCTGATTATTTTATATTATATTTTGGGACTTGAATATATGCAATGCGATGCTTCTTGGTCGTTTTCGTTAAAGCTAATAATTTGTCTCGAACTATAAATTTGGCGATTTGTGTACTGATTATATACATTACCAAAAGATGCACAATGCATCGAAACTTTGTAGTTTACATACTTGCAATTTATTTTACATCTACTTTCAGTTACTTATTTATTCCAGCTGCTCAGAAAACTTTTTTTCAGCTACATTATGTTTTTTGAATTTTGATTTGGTGCCTTGTGTTCCACAATCATTAGGTACAAATGGAGATTTTGTTCGTTTAAAAATTTTACGTTATTTCTTTTAGTTCAAATTAAAACAACTTTGTTCAAATGAATATTTTCAATTGGTCATTTAAGGTTTATTTTATTAGCAATATAGTATATTACCAAGAGCAATTTCTTTTCTTCAACAGACGAATATTGCGTTTGTTAAACGCAGTTACACAAAAGTTCCTATCAGTGCTCGCTTTGTGTATTAGCTTACACATCTTTCCTTCTAAACCTAACCGATTGGTAATTCGTAATTAATTTCATATTTCACAACCAGTTTGTAAGATTTCTGTAAGAATATCTGTTAGATTATCTGTTAGATTATCTGTAGGCCTAAGATTTACTGTAAGATTTATTGCGTAATATTACACATATCAGTTTTTCCTAACTCTCTTATATTTACATTCATATATATAGATTTACATTTCCTTATTACATTTATAAACTTCTTATAACTTTTGAAGTTTATAATATAAGGCTTTAAATTTTGTTGCATTATTATTTTTATTCAAACTGAAATTACTGTTAGTCCGTTGAAGCTAGTCACTGATTAATTGTGGCATCCCACGTGCTTGTGTTCTCACTCTTCTATTTGTATTGTCAGAGCTCTTCTTTTAGCTCAGACAGCGATTTAACCCTTTTTGCTGGTAAATCTTGCTTGAGATTGTTCAGCGTACCAAGGCTGTCAGCTAAGCAATTTTATCGTTCGACATGGAGGCAATAAGGCTGCTATAACTTACCTTCAACTAGTCGCAGATGTTTAAATAGATATGCATTGGGAAGCTAGAAAGTATTTTTACAAGTTGATATCTATTGCTTGCAATTAACCTGCAATGATATTATAAACTGCTATGCAAAAATTTGAAACTGTTCAATTTTTTATTTTATTATTTTAAATTTGAAAGCATTTTTTTATATATAATGATGTTGCATAAAAGATCAATATTCCCATTATTATATGTTTGCAAGTTTGCAGTAAAAGCTGTTTTTTTGTGTGCAATAGAAGATGAATTAGTTGTGTTGGTTGATTGAAAGCTGAGTTTAGATAACTACAAGGACGTTATTAAATAATATGCTATAATTCGGAAATTCAAAAGTTAAAGGATAATAATGTAACAAATGCTACTATGAATAAATATGTGGAAAAGTTGACATCAGCAAACCATATTTATAATACATGCAAAAACAAAAGCTAACATTTTTTAAACAAAAATGTTTGCGTCATATTTAGAACACGTTTTACAAAACTAAAGACAAACGTATAACCACGTGTACATCTCACACATGCTTGCTATGCACAATTTTTAGCCTAAGATAGTACAGATTTTATCATAATTACTGAAAACAATAATTAGTTTTTTATATACAAATTTATGAACAAATGAATAGATTTTAAAGATGTTATCGAAAAGTGAAATTGTTATACAAATATATATATATATTTGTATATACTTAACATACTTATACTTAACATACTCATCTCATGCAACACACACACATATATATATATATATATATATATATATATATATATATATATATATATATTATATATATATAATTATATATATATAAATATATATATATATAATTATATATATATATAATTATATATATAATTATATATATATATATGTTACATGTATAAATATATATATATATATGTTATATGTATAAACATATATATATTTGTTTATATAACATATATATATATATATGTTATATAAACAGTATGGGTATATCAGCATGAGTATATAAGTGTATATATGTTTATACATATATATATATATATATATATATATATATATATATATATATATAGAAAGGCACAAATAAATATATACTGCTGGTTGAGAAATGCAATATTAGCAGTCAAATGGCACTGCAATAGGATAACTGCAATGGTAGCTGTAATGTACTGGGTGCGGGTGTTATTATGTAGAACAAACAGCAATAATGAAAGGAAAATATTATATGTTTATATCTCTCCCCCTGCAATAGGAGAAATGCAATATTAGAAGTAAAATGCACTGCTATTATTAGCATTACCATTATTATTAATATAGTAATACAGTAATAATAGAAAACCAATGCACACTTTTGTTTACATTTCAAAATGTCATAGCTAACAATATCAAGAAGTTGTGATAGTTATATAGATTTTTATAAAATGTATTTAACAAAACTATTTAGAAAAAATAGTAACAGTAACATACTGCCCATCATCGATGTGGTTAGTGTGACTATAACACTTCAATAATCATCCAAACTTATAATTAAATATTGTAATAATCTTATAAGAATCGTTGGAAAGAAATATCATCGTCATTTCTTTTACTTTCACTGCTTTGGACATCAGTTAGAACACCAAAGTACTCAAAAGTGTCCAAAATGTCAGTTACTTTGAAATCGGCAAAAAAGAAACGATTATATTTCAGTACTTCTACGCTAATTACAGAAACCTTCGGCAATTCGACAATACTATAGACTGGTAAAATATGCACGTTATTTTTTCGTGAAATGCGCACGACTTAATCGTTCTATTCTCTGTCGCTCGGCGTTTTGTTTGCCAGTCTTAGTTTTGATAAAATTAAGGCTTGGCAAGTTTTAATAACAGTTTTTGGTCAAATTAATCTATTTGTGTATAATCCGATCAGATGGGTTAGTTTTAAGATGTTGTCGACATTTTACAAAGACTTTTCAAAGACCTTTCAAAGACTTGGTAACATATTTAAATAAGTTTTTACGTGTTTTGTATTGTTATTATACTCTAACGACTTCATTGAAAAATGGTTAAATTTGTTGATGAGATTTTGGTACATGGGTTTGCGACGTTGTTGATGAATAAGTTTTGTGATTTTTGTGCACATGCATTTATCATAAAACTCTCAAACATTCGCATCGCTCGTGTTTGGTCGTGAAAAAATTTAAGAATGAAAAATCCACTTTGCATTAGATTTGATCTTGGAACCTCTCAATAGCCAGGTAATAAACCAAAGGATTAAGCTACGGAGGGTGCAACAAATTCATTAAGCAATATGAGCCATTATATATATCTTAGTTAAAATACGCATGACAACCTGTGTTACACAGCCTTACTAAAGCTTGTTCTCTCAGCTCTTATTAGTAGATTTAGCAACATAGGTAGTAGCATAATCAAATTAGTTATAGGCAATGTGCCAGGCTAATAGCAATTGGCAAGCAACTGCATTACCTGCCAGTGTTTATAAGCTGTTTGTAATACCGGTGCGACGCCAGGCATTTGGCTCGTGCTTATTTATATATATTTATATATATTTATGTATTCATATATATATACTACATATATTTTTATTTGCACATGTCTATTTTTATGTACATATATCTAAATAAAATAAAATATATATCTATTATACATACATGTATCTTTTGATGCAGGTTTCTATTCTTGAATAGTTATATTTAGAGACAGTTATAGTTAGATGTATGTAGATGTATGTTTTTTCCATTTTCTAAAGCAATAGAATGATTGATCAACTGATGTAATACAGTTGTACTTTTTTCAGTTGTCTGTATTTGCTAAAATTTGCTTAAGAGCTCTGACTGCAAACAAAAGTTTTTGCAGTAAATCACATCAGATTACACTTATCGGTGTCCAGAAGTGATTCACATATTATCACATCGAGTAAAAGCATAACTGAATAATTGTACAAAATATAACATACAAACTTGTTACTACAAAGAAGCAAATTAGTCGATTAAAAACTTAGATATCTTGCTAAACGATATTTTCTCTGTTATTTCTACTCCATCTAACACATACTAAAAGCTTATAATTTTTAAGTTGCTTATACATGTGAGAAAAACCGTGCTAGTTAAAAAGAAACCATCCGTAAATTAGTGACAAGCTCACAAGTGCAGCAAGAATCGAAATAGCCCATATAATCATCTTGAAGCAAAGCACTCTGCACATACGACGATTATGTCGGAGTCTGTGGAAGAAGTTTAGTACTCTGGTTAAACCAAACCTTTCCAAGAACGAAAGGACCGGTGCAATAAGAAATAACAGTGTGACTATATAAATTAAATTAGAGTCGTTGCCACCTCCTCATATAGTTTCCTCCTAAGGTCTCCAGCCATTACACCTACATAAAACAACCAACACAATAATTTTTTAAAGTTCTTATATCATTTGAGAATTTAATGGTCAAGTATAACAAGTAAACTCATCCTAAAAAAATAAGTCAGTGTTTGTCAACTAAATATTGATTTCATCACATTTAAGCATAATGACCTTAAAGACCTTTGTGAAATACCCAGAAGTATGCAGAACCTTTTAGTATCATTTGTCACGATCAACTAAAGGACGCTATAGTTTTGTTACATTTGTTACATACATTTCATTACGTGTGAAGAGGTCTTGCAATAACTACTATGGAAGGGTTGCTTTACAATTCAGCTTTGCATTTTATATTTTATTAAAACTTGCAAAGCATGCTATTATTATTATTGTCATTATTATTATTATCATTATTATTATTATTATTATAATAACATTAAATTTGTTACCACACTAGAACTTTATAAAATATAATTTATGCCAAATTTATTGGTTTTTTTTAATTGTGTAAATGTAGTACCAAAACAGATTAACTTTTTGTCTCATAGTTGCAGCCTAAATTATCCTCTTTATAAAAGATTAACTTATTGAGTTATATTTACTACATATGTATCAACACCACCATTCTTAATAATCTGTTGAAAACTCTTCTTGAATAGCTATCGAGTTAAAATTAATTGTTGTACACGAAAGCACAATTATAAATTATATAGCTATTTACGACTATAAGCTTTCTATTCAAAAGTTCTAGCAACACTCGAATAACATTCTTTGGCAATCATGTTACAAAACAATTCAATTTTCAACTTAGATATAAAACAAATCATGGGACCAATACAATTACTCATTGCATTAAAAGTTAATACTCAACTAGTAAATAAAGAGTATTCTCTTACAGTACATGATAAACAGTCAACATAATTTTTATTGTCTAATAACTGACTGCCTTTTTTATCCATTTGGCAGAAGATAGTTTTGCAGATCAGCTTAGAACAACAACAATTTTGCCAAACTAGTCACAAAATTTAATGATGTGAATTTTTTTCCTATCATAAAAAAACTTCTATTTATAAATTTTTTGTAAATCTGCAAAGTTTTTTGGGTGAAATACACTTCAGTTGATAAAACAAAGTGACTTGCTATAATTTCTTAATTTCATACATAATTGTTTTTTAAGACACAAAATAACACTAAGAATGTCATCTATAGAACATTCAGTTAATGTTTTTGACAATAAAATTTTTACAAGCAAGTACCTGTCCTTCCAGATGTGATTCAACTCTCACCAGTTTCTTATCTGATGATGAATAACATGTACCCTTACTTCAATAAACAGGCAGCTTCTTATATATAGCTCTCTGCTTATGAATAGGTTTATAGCTTTCAGTTCATGAGTAGGTTTATAGCTATCTGCTTATGAACAGGTTTATAGCTTTTGGTTTAAAATCACTGCTTAAAGATTACTTCTAAGCTTGTTAATTACTACAGCTCAGCTTTGAGTTTTGGTTCACTAATCTTAACTGTATACAGTTGGCAGACTATAACATATAACATAACATATGTAAAGTTATTACCCAGTTTAGTAGTTAGTATGCAGTATAAATATGGAGTTGAAATAATTATTACTTGAATTAAAATATTATTTACTACAGAAAATTATAATACTTATAAGATTCCTAGCTGTGCTACCCAACGTTGCCCTCGTAATAAAAAATCCTGTGCCCAGAAAGTTAATTTATATTTAACGTATAACAACTTTTGCCATTCTAACTTTCAAACTACATATCATGAGAAAAGTGTTAGGTGAAATATATTATTAAAAAATAAAAGCAACTGTTTAGGTTTTCAAACATTGTGAAACAATTTTTAAACTCATATTTCCTCATATCGTGAGGAATATATTTTGTGCAGGTCAATAAATTAAAAAAGCAAAAAACGACTATAAAAAGATTTTGATGTAAATGTGAAATAATTAGCAAGTAATAGCTAAATTAATTTGGTTTTGCTACGGTAATGATACATCTAATACAAACTAAGAAAACGAAACAGACATCCTGAATATGTAAAATTAATAATAAGAAATCTGGCATAGAAGTGTGTGTATATAACAAAGTTTGCTGTGCCACCAAAAGCTATTCATCAAAAATTTGAATACGAAGACACTCCTTCTCTACAGAGACTCTCTCCACAGAAGCAATGTAATTGTCCGCGCGGAAAGAATTGGCCTTGACCCCAGATATAGTTTTGAACCTTACGAAAAATATTTTTAACAGGGCGTCGTAGCACGTGACTGCATCTGTAAAATAATCAGCATGAGCGATAGCTGTATCTACAACCGGATTTTCGACAAACACGCGGACAGACTTTGAGAAATGTATATATATAGATATATAGATAGATAATATGTAAGTATGAGTCTTTAGTCTATATAGTATAAAAGTGTAGAGTGTAATACCAGCTAGTTTGGTTCAGAGACTAAACTAAGATTATGTAATGAGGTTGTTTATAGAAATTGTAAAAAGTTATATACAAAAATTGATTAAAAAGCCAAATTATGTGATTTGACCATTTATTGTTGAAATTTAACTTATAAATAAGCAGAGGTAATGAGGTGTGACAGTAATAAAATTCTTAACTTAAATTCTGAAAATTGCCTATTTGAACTTTGTCAAATATACTCAATGAACAACTTTCACTAAAAAAAGGAATGACAGTATGTGAACACTATCAGTGACATTATGTGTTTTCAATCAGATACATCCCGACACACACTCTAACACATTCAGACACATTCAGGCACACTTGGACACATTAAGAAAAACATTCAGACACATTCAGACACATTCAGACACATTCTGATACATTCAGATACATTCAGACACTGTCAGACATATTCAGACACACTCAGACAATTTCATACACATTCAGACACATTTAGACACATTCAGACACTTTCAGACACAGTTAGACACAGTCAGACACCTTCAGACCCGTGCAGATGCATTCAGACGCATTTTGATACATTCAGATACTTTCATACCCATCCAGACACATTCATACCTATCCAGATACATGTCTCAAATTTTTTGTAAATCTATATCTGTAAACTCCTATTTTGGCATTTTGTTTCTGTCTGGTTGTCTGTATTATAATTTCAGCTTATCATTAATCTTTTGAAAAAGTTGAGACCTGTGCACAAGGATCTACAGTAATAGCAGAAAATTTGTTTGTGGCATTCATGAAGATGCACAAAAGCAGTTGATTTGGTGCTAATTAAAGCTGTTATTAGTCGTCAGTAGTATAGTGAGAGCAGATCTACACACACTAGGCGGAGCTTAGGGAGCAGGAAGTGACATCACATCAGGATCTGTTTGATTGACAGTTGGGGGGCGGAGCTAGGCGGTGTTGAGTCATGGTGTGAGTCATGGCGATCTGTGTGATTCGTGGTGCGAGTGAGTAATGGTGTGAGTTGGTTGGTGACGTCGCGGTGGTGGTGTCGGTGGCCGAGTGGTGAGTCGGGCCGCGAGACGATTCGCGGTTGTATTTGGGATTATCGGATTTCGTTGGCGTCCGGTAGAGGTCGCTCTTCCGTGCCGTTTCGGGGATTGACAGAGAGCTCGGTGGCGACGGGTTGACGGACGGTGGCGGATGGATTTCGAGATCGTCGGAGCTTGTATGTATTTTCTTTTTTCCGATCCCGAATGAGAATGATGTGTCTGCGAACGAATATTCATTTTGATTGTAAACTTCATAAATTCTGAAATTATCCATCGCTGTTATGGTTCCACTACTTTTTTAAAGACAATGTATAAATTGATGAAGTATTATTAGTTAGTGTTGATTGTTACTGGAGCTTCTGAGGAGTCAACTTCCAATAGTATGAATATCGACATTATTTCTGAAAGAACTTCCCAATTGAATATGAAACAAAGAGACTATAGAAGACCAACCAAGTCTAGATTGAACAGAACTACGTCATTACGAAGATCATCAAGAAAAAGTTCGGTAGTAAAGCGGTTATTCGAATCCAAGGAAAATTATATGGAAGGAGATGAGAAAATTACGTCACCTATTGCAACAGTTTTTAAAACCGAGGAAATGCAAGAACCATGGAAATGGATTGATCTAAAAGTTTTGGATATTCCAGCCTCGTTAGAAGTAATACAAGCAAATAAGTCTGAAGAAAATGACAATTGTGAGATTGCGTTGCAATTCTTCGTTGAACGTAAGGGAGAGCGTGTGGTATTATGTTCGATCATCGAACCTCAAAAGTATAACATTCCCTCATCATTTCAATGGTTGACACCAGCTCTCATGATATTGGATCGAAGTGAGATTTACATGAACTCTAAGTCTTCATCAGGATTAAAACTTTTCAGAATTGACGGAGCATGCAATCTGAAGGAATTCAGAGAGAAATTAAACAAAGATTATAAACTCTGTATATCAAGACAGTAATGAGTTAAGGAAATGATATTATGATTAAATTTTATATAGTTTATTTGATGATATATCATAGGGATTTAAACTTACTATCAATGGATATGTTATTGAATAAAAGTTTTGTATATAAAAATGCTAAAACATAATATAAAAAAGACTATTGAATTTCATTCAATCCCAATTTTCTTCTTCTTCTTTCATTGTCGAATGAGAATGAACTGTCTACAATCAAAACATACATTATTTTTAGTGAGATATAGTAAAAGTAAGACATACAATCAGATTAGATGTACATATACTTATTATCTGTACTTTAATAACACTCCTGATGATCTCTTACTACACTTTATAATAATTGTACATATACTTATTCTCTGTACTTTATTAACACTCCTGATGATCTCTGACAGCACTTTATAATAATTGTACATATACTTATTCTCTGTACTTTATTAACACTCTTGATGATCTTTTACAGCACTTTATAATAATTGTACATATACTTATTCTCTGTACTTTATTAATACTCCTGATGATCTCTTACAGCACTTTATAATAATTGTACACATACTTATTCTCAGTACTTTATTAACACTCCTGATGATCTTTTACAGCACTTTAGAATAATTGTACACATACTTATTCTCTGTACTTTATTAACACTCTTGATGATCTCTTACTACACTTTATAATAATTGTACACATACTTATTCTCTGTATTTTATTAACACTCTTGATGGACTTTTACTACACTTTATAATAATTGTACACATACTTATTCTCTGTATTTTATTAACACTCTTGATGGACTTTTACTACACTTTATAATAATTGTACACATACTTATTCTCTGTACTTTTTTACCACACCTGATGATCTCTTACAGCACTTTATAATAATTGTACATATACTTATTCTCAGTACTTTATTAACACTCTTGATGATCTCTTACAGCACTTTATAATAATTGTACACATACTTATTCTCAGTACTTTATTAACACTCCTAATGATCTCTTACAGTACTTTATAATAATTGTACATATACTTATTCTCTGTACTTTATTAACACTCTTGATGATCTCTTACAGCACTTTATAATAATTGTACACATACTTATTCTCAGTACTTTATTAACACTCCTGATGATATCTTAATACACTTTATAATAATTGTACATATACTTATTCTCTGTACTTTATTAACACTCTTGATGATCTCTTACTACACTTTATAATAATTGTACATATACTTATTCTCAGTACTTTATTAACACTCCTGATGATCTCTTACAGCACTTTATAATAATTGTACATATACTTATTCTCAGTACTTTATTAACACTCTTGATGATCTCTTACAGCACTTTATAATAATTGTACATATACTTAATATCTGTACTTTATTAACACTCTTGATGAACTCTTACAGCACTTTATAATAATTGTACATATACTTATTATCTGTACTTTGTTAACACACCTGATGATCTCTTACAACACTTTATAATAATTGTACATATACTTATTCTCTGTACTTTATTAACACTCTTGATGATCTCTTACAGCACTTTATAATAATTGTACATATACTTAATATCTGTACTTTATTAACACTCTTGATGAACTCTTACAGAACTTTATAATAATTGTACATATACTTATTATCTGTACTTTAATAACACTCCTGATGATCTCTTACTACACTTTATAATAATTGTACATATACTTATTCTCTGTACTTTATTAACAATCCTGATGATCTCTGACAGCACTTTATAATAATTGTACATATACTTATTCTCTGTACTTTATTAACACTCTTGATGATCTCTTACAGCACTTTATAATAATTGTACATATACTTATTCTCTGTACTTTATTAATACTCCTGATGTTCTCTTACAACACTTTATAATAATTGTACACATACTTATTCTCAGTACTTTATTAACACTCCTGATGATCTTTTACAGCACTTTAGAATAATTGTACACATACTTATTCTCTGTACTTTATTAACACTCTTGATGATCTCTTACTACACTTTATAATAATTGTACACATACTTATTCTCTGTATTTTATTAACACTCTTGATGGTCTTTTACTACACTTTATAATAATTGTACACATACTTATTATCTGTACTTTTTTACCACACCTGATGATCTCTTACAGCACTTTATAATAATTGTACATATACTTATTTTCAGTACTTTATTAACACTCTTGATGATCTCTTACAGCACTTTATAATAATTGTACATATACTTATTCTCTGTATTTTATTAACACTCTTGATGGTCTTTTACTACACTTTATAATAATTGTACACATACTTATTATCTGTACTTTTTTACCACACCTGATGATCTCTTACAGCACTTTATAATAATTGTACATATACTTATTCTCAGTACTTTATTAACACTCTTGATGATCTCTTACAGCACTTTATAATAATTGTACATATACTTATTCTCTGTACTTTATTAACACTCTTGATGATATCTTAATACACTTTATAATAATTGTACACATACTTATTATCTGTACTTTTTTACCACACCTGATGATCTCTTACAGCACTTTATAATAATTGTACATATACTTATTCTCAGTACTTTATTAACACTCTTGATGATCTCTTACAGCACTTTATAATAATTGTACACATACTTATTCTCAGTACTTTATTAACACTCCTGATGATATCTTAATACACTTTATAATAACTGTACATATACTTATTCTCTGTACTTTATTAACACTCTTGATGATCTCTTACTACACTTTATAATAATTGTACATATACTTATTCTCAGTACTTTATTAACACTCCTGATGATCTCTTACAGCACTTTATAATAATTGTACATATACTTATTCTCAGTACTTTATTAACACTCTTGATGATCTCTTACAGCACTTTATAATAATTGTACATATTCTTAATATCTGTACTTTATTAACACTCTTGATGAACTCTTACAGCACTTTATAATAATTGTACATATACTTATTATCTGTACTTTGTTAACACACCTGATGATCTCTTACAACACTTTATAATAATTGTACATATACTTATTCTCTGTACTTTATTAACACTCTTGATGATCTCTTACAGCACTTTATAATAATTGTACATATACTTAATATCTGTACTTTATTAACACTCTTGATGAACTCTTACAGAACTTTATAATAATTGTACATATACTTATTATCTGTACTTTAATAACACTCCTGATGATCTCTTACTACACTTTATAATAATTGTACATATACTTATTCTCTGTACTTTATTAACAATCCTGATGATCTCTGACAGCACTTTATAATAATTGTACATATACTTATTCTCTGTACTTTATTAACACTCTTGATGATCTCTTACAGCACTTTATAATAATTGTACATATACTTATTCTCTGTACTTTATTAATACTCCTGATGTTCTCTTACAACACTTTATAATAATTGTACACATACTTATTCTCAGTACTTTATTAACACTCCTGATGATCTTTTACAGCACTTTAGAATAATTGTACACATACTTATTCTCTGTACTTTATTAACACTCTTGATGATCTCTTACTACACTTTATAATAATTGTACACATACTTATTCTCTGTATTTTATTAACACTCTTGATGGTCTTTTACTACACTTTATAATAATTGTACACATACTTATTATCTGTACTTTTTTACCACACCTGATGATCTCTTACAGCACTTTATAATAATTGTACATATACTTATTTTCAGTACTTTATTAACACTCTTGATGATCTCTTACAGCACTTTATAATAATTGTACATATACTTATTCTCTGTATTTTATTAACACTCTTGATGGTCTTTTACTACACTTTATAATAATTGTACACATACTTATTATCTGTACTTTTTTACCACACCTGATGATCTCTTACAGCACTTTATAATAATTGTACATATACTTATTCTCAGTACTTTATTAACACTCTTGATGATCTCTTACAGCACTTTATAATAATTGTACATATACTTATTCTCTGTACTTTATTAACACTCTTGATGAACTCTTACAGAACTTTATAATAATTGTACATATACTTATTATCTGTACTTTAATGACACTCCTGATGATCTCTTACTACACTTTATAATAATTGTACATATACTTATTCTCTGTACTTTATTAACAATCCTGATGATCTCTGACAGCACTTTATAATAATTGTACATATACTTATTCTCAGTACTTTATTAACACTCTTGATGATCTCTTACAGCACTTTATAATAATTGTACATATACTTATTCTCTGTACTTTATTAATACTCCTGATGTTCTCTTACAGCACTTTATAATAATTGTACACATACTTATTCTCAGTGCTTTATTAACACTCCTGATGATCTTTTACAGCACTTTAGAATAATTGATAAAAGCTACTGAAGATACAATAAACAAAGCTAGGATTGTGCTAGTCCATGTTGATATACAAGTGAGCAGTGATTATAAATGTATATATAATATTAAAATGTGAGTAAGATAAAAACTTCTAAAGATACAATAAGCAAAACTAGGATTGTGCTAGGCCATGTTGATATACAAGTGAGCAATGATTATAAATGTATATATAATAATAAAATGTGAGTAAGATAAAAGCTAGGGTTGTGCTAGTCCATGTTAATGTACAAGTGAGCAGTGATTATAAATGTATATATAATAATAAAATGTGAGTAAGATAAAAGCTACTCAAGATAGAATAAACAAAGCTAGGATTGTGCTAGTCCGTGTTAATATACAAGTGAGCAGTGATTATAAATGTATATATAATAATAAAATGTGAGTAAGATAAAAGTTACTGAAGATACAATAAACAGAGCTAGGATTGTGCTAGTCTATGTTAATATACAAGTGAGCAGCGAATATAAATGAATATATAATAATAAAATGTGAGTAAGATAAAAGATACTGAAGATACAATAAAACAAAGCTAGGATTGTGCTAGACCCTGTTGATGTACAAGTGAGCAATGATTTTAAATGTATATATAATAAAATGTGAGTAAGATAAAAGCTACTGAAGATACAATAAACAAAGTTAGGATTGTGCTAGGCCATGTTAATATACAAGTGAGCAGTGATTATAAATGCATATATAATAATAAAATGTGAGTAAGATAAAATCTACTAAAGATACAATAAGCAAAACTAGGATTGTGCTAGGCCATGCTGATATACAAGTGAGCAATGATTATAAATGTATATATAATAATAAAATGTGAGTAAGATAAAAGCTACTGAAGATACAATCAAAGCTAGGATTGTACTAGTCCATGATGATATACAAGGGAGCAGTGATTATAAATATATATAATAATAAAATGTGAGTAAGATAAAAGCTACTGAAGATACAATAAACAAAAACTAGGATTGTACTAGTCTATGTTGGTGTACAAGTGAGCAATGATTATAAATGTATATATAATAATAAAATGTGAGTAAGATAAAAGCTACTGAAGATACAATAAACAAAGCTAGGACTGTGCTAGTCCATGTTAATATACAAGTGAGCAGTGATTATAATTATATATAATAATAAAATGTATTATTATATATACTCACATTACTCACTCTCATTTTATTATTATATATATATTTATAATCACTGCTCACTTGTATATTAACATGAACTAGTACAGTCCTAGCTTTGTTTATTGTATCTTCAGTAGCTTTTATCTTACTCTCATTTTATTATTATATATACATTTATAATCATTGCCCACTTGTACATCAACATAGACTAGTACAATCCTGCTTTGATTATTGTATCTTCAGTAGCTTTTATCTTACTCACGATTTATTATATATATATATTTATAATCACTGCTCCCTTGTATATCAACATGGACTAGCACAATCCTAGCTTTGTTTATTGTATCTTCAGTAGCTTTTATCTTACTCACATTTTATTATTATATATACATTTATAATCACTGCTCACTTGTATATTAACTCTTTCGCTACCACGTTAATTGTTGACCAAACGATTATTCTGCCCAAGTTAATTCAAACGGATTTTCTAAAAAATCCGATATACCGTTAGTATTTAAGCAATATCTCAAAAAATGAAAACATATATCGTTTTACTTTTAAATGTATCTTATTCAGAACAAAATTCTCCACAAGATAGGTGTAAAATTGTTTAGCAACTCTTACTCTCACAAAATTCCTGACGCTTTTCTTTGCGTTGAACAAACTCGGTGTGTTTCTTATTGTCATGACGATAACGGTCTGGTTTTACCGTTTTTGAAAAAATAATTAGAAATGGAATTGTTGAACCAAAAATTTAGTTGCACGTCATTGGCAACAAGGTTGTTTCATTGGAAACAATTATTTCAACAACATGTGGAGATTACTGTCTTCCCTTTGCAATATTTTGGAGCAGAGGATGTTCAATAGAAGATTTTCTAACAGTTATGCTAAAAATTTCTGAAACAGATACACGAGATCATGTAGTTCGAAAAACTATACTAGATAGATATGATTGGAATGAAAAAAAAAATTAGTAAAAGTCTTAATAACGAAGAAAATGAAGGTGTTGACAATGTACATATTCAAGGAACTTCCCAAATTGTTAAATTACTAGAAGATCTGACATAAATTTTTTTTTTTTCTATATTTTACAATTGAATATACATATATACTTTATATCGAAATAAAGTTGGTAACAAATACAACCGAATATTATTTACTTTTTGATATAAGTTTTATATATTGATATACTCACACTGAGTTGGAGCTATCCTCAAAATAATCCACATATTAATCCATGTATGCCCCTTTACTAGTTCATCATCTTCATCTATTTACTGGTCGAGAAACTGTTATGGAATGGTTAAGCCAAACCAAACAGGAGAATTCCATAGGTAAACCTAGGAAAACAATCAAGTCGAATGCCAAGGCGCTTGTCCACACAACAGCCCCTGAAAACAGCGACACTCAACGAACTTAATCGCGAGTAGCCGGCTAACAGAATTCTAGCTGAAGCATACAAGCCTTATGGTATCAACACTCGATCGACCCAAATTCTCAAATATAAGTAGGTATCAAGAGATGGTTAATGAGGCAGAATATTCCATCAGATTATGCAACGCTTATATAGTGAATTGAAGAATGATGGGTGTGTCCAAAGGAATTAATGAAGCGAAAATAGTAAACAGATTTTCGCGAAATTGAATTTCGCGAAATTACACATTATATATATTATATAGTCAACTTTCGCGAAAGTGAATTTCGCGAAAGTGAATTTCGCGAAATTGGATTTCGCGAAATTACACATATATATTATATAGTCAACTTTCGCGAAATTGAATTTCGCGAAAGTGAATTTCGCAAAATTGGATTTCGCGAAATTGGATTTCGCGAAATTACACATATATATTATATAGTCAACTTTCGCGAAATTGAATTTCGCGAAAGTGAATTTCGCGAAATTGGATTTCGCGAAATTACACATATATATTATATAGTCAACTTTCGCGAAATTGAATTTCGTGAAAGTGAATTTCGCGAAAACTGTTTATATATATCATTAGATCACAAAATTATTGAACTGCGACAACACTTCTACTTGTTATAATTCCTTCGAGCGAATATGCCTTTTCAATTCAGTTCATAACTTCACAATGAGTACCAGAGACAACAGAAAAAGGAAATTTCAAGAACGATTACATTGTGTAGATAAATGTGTGAAGCGATGGGGTTACTGCTCTCATGGAATGGAAATAAGCGTTCGGAAGCGAAAAGCTTGTCGATTTCTCTTACGTGAAAAGTTCTATCAAGATCTCAACGAAAGATTACGGTTTACAGTAAGTACTACAAATTCAATCTAGATGTTATGTAGGAATGATACAATGAATCTTCTCTTCTGAGTAGTAACTATGTGTTCTAGGCTGATTGTATTCATTGCAATTGCAAACTCCAATATCTTAGCAAAGTGTATGTTATATCCCTACTCAGATTAAAACAGATTATTTTAACTGAATATCCTCCTCTGTCTGTGTGTCCTAGTCTGACTATGTGATGTAACATATTTGTTTTTCTTATTGTCTGTATGTCCTACTCTAGCTGATTGCATATCCTATTCTGTCTGCATTACATCTTGCATATCATTCTATGATTCGATGACTAATGCAATTGAAATTTACAATTTAAGTTGGAGTCCATTGTGAATGTAGAGTCTACTATCTCAGCAAGGATATAGTAAACCATCCTAACTGTAATCATTGCAATTGCAGGCTCCCGTATCTCAACAGGAAGATTCCATTCAGAAAAAGGATGGATCTTCTTCTTCTTCAGTAAGTATTACATTATATTTGATTTTTAGTTTGAATGAATGATCTAATCTGATTGTATGTCTTACTTTTACTATATCTCACTAAAAATAATGTATGTTTTGATTGTAGACAGTTCATTCTCATTCGACAATGAAAGAAGAAGAAGAAAATTGGGATTGAATGAAATTCAATAGTCTTTTTTATATTATGTTTTAGCATTTTTATATACAAAACTTTTATTCAATAACATATCCATTGATAGTAAGTTTAAATCCCTATGATATATCATCAAATAAACTATATAAAATTTAATCATAATATCATTTCCTTAACTCATTACTGTCTTGATATACAGAGTTTATAATCTTTGTTTTAATTTCTCTCTGAATTCCTTCAGATTGCATGCTCCGTCAATTCTGAAAAGTTTTAATCCTGATGAAGACTTAGAGGCGATAGATAATTTCAGAATTTATGAAGTTTACAATCAAAATGAATATTCGTTCGCAGACACATCATTCTCATTCGGGATCGGAAAAAAGAAAATACATACAAGCTCCGACGATCTCGAAATCCATCCGCCACCGTCCGTCAACCCGTCGCCACCGAGCTCTCCGTCAATCCCCGAAACGGCACGGAAGAGCGACCTCTACCGGACGCCAACGAAATCCGATAATCCCAAATACAACCGCGAATCGTCTCGCGGCCCGACTCACCACTCGGCCACCGACACCACCACCGCGACGTCACCAACCAACTCACACCATTACTCACTCGCACCACGAATCACACAGATCGCCATGACTCACACCATGACTCAACACCGCCTAGCTCCGCCCCCCAACTGTCAATCAAACAGATCCTGATGTGATGTCACTTCCTGCTCCCTAAGCTCCGCCTAGTGTGTGTAGATCTGCTCTCACTATACTACTGTCGTCACAAGTCAAAAATATTCAAATTGCATGTTCCTTCCAGTGTTTACACACAAGTGCTTGGTAACACCTCCATTTTATTTCTTGAGATTCATCAATATCAAGAGGCGCATAACACAGTATATATAAATAAAATTACTTGGTATTTCTGTCTGTCTTTTTGTGAAGGTAAGCCCTGCGAACTTTCACTTTTTTGATTGATTTCATGCAAACTTCACCTACACACACTCTGTGTCATCCACCAGGTCAGTGAAGTATTTCGTTAGCACTGAAAAATCTCAGGCTTTGCTGGGCATGCTGCTACTCGTCTATAGTTTTGAGCCCCACAACAACTGTGTTCAATGCATGTTAGAAATATTTCGACGGATTCTCTTATGGATCATCAATAGCGCAATTACCGGATAGATCATACACTACTGAAAACAGCTAGTGGGAGATAACTCCAAGATTATTGATAAATCTTTGAACTTTTGTTGAGAGTAACCCGTTCCATGAGAAAATATGTTTTTCACTGTTTTGTCTCTTTAATAGAGCATGCATAGAGAAACTTTAAGCAACATTACAGCAGTTCACAGAACAAGCTGCTTCAAAGGAAGAAATGCCTTCACATTTAACAGCTCCATAGTAGCTGATATGACACTTTTAAACAGTGCAGGTTTGACATCTATAAGCAGGTTGGACTAACCCACTGTGTAGAAACCTTTAGCTTTAAAGATTTGAGTGAATAATCAATGGTTTATAAAATTGTTTCCTATGTTGTGACTTTGATATCCTCTTACTTGAATAATTGGTTAACTGAATGACACAGATTACAAGTTTGACAGCTCAGCGTAACCCATCATTGATACCAAGGCAATGTTCCTTCTATTCACCTGTTAATTTCCAGTTTTTATAAGGTCAATTTGAGAGGTTTCGCTTTCACTTCAACTATCAGCAGTAATCTAAAGACAAGTAAAGTTATGCATACGATTTATTCTAAGATGCTAGTGATTTGTACGTAAAAATGCAAATGGCTGGATTCATAGCATTGTTGCTACATTACATAATACTTTACTAAAACAATTGTTTAAACTTCTAATTAATAAAATACTAAAATGGTAACATCAAACTATAGACTAAAATTTGAAATTTGTGTTTCCTAAAAAACTCTTTCTTGAAACATTTAATTTGGTTTCTCACTATTGTCTCTAGAACTTAAAATATAAGTTCCGTATAGAATATATAATCAAAAGGGTATAACTCCAAAATATGACAGTGCACACCGCCGGGCTCACAATCATTTAGCAGAAAAACAACTCTATGTCTGTAGAGTGCATAATAGAAAATGCAAAGATATTCGTAGCATCTGTTCCAGCTATGCAGCTGTTGACAAAGCTGAAGTGATATAAATAGAACTATTATAGAGACTACTAGAATAACGGCTAGCAGCCCTGCTAGGAAGAGTTCATCTTCTTCGCTTAGTTTTTCTATTTTGACTCGATTGATCAACTGTATAGCTAAAAAAAGTTTTAAAGTTATACCATGTTACTTTGTTGAAAATAGTACAATTTTTATACAATGTTACCATGTTGAAAATAATACAATTTTGTACAATGTTACCTTGTTGTAAATGATACAATTCTATGCAATGTTACATTGTGTAAAATGTGGAACAATTGGAACGAGTGGAAGAGTTTTATACATTGTTTTAAATGGTACAAATTTATACAATGTTACATTGTTGCAAATGGTACAACTTTTATACAGTGTTACCTTGTTGTAAAGGGTACAATTTTAACAATGTTTTACAATCATTACAATTTTTTACAATCATATTTTAAACAATGTAATAATTATTTTCACTTTTATTGATCGCTATGCTCTAGTCTAATGGATAAGTTAGACGCCTCAAAAACTGGAGTTTCCGAGAGCAATACAGGTTTTTCAATACTGAAACTTTATCATTATAACCGGACAGAGGAACGACTACAGATATTCACATTTAATTATAGACTAACCAAATGGCAGGCATTGCACGGATAATACGTATAATACGTAGAATAATTACTTAATGAATTTGGCTAACTTACCTGGAAAGCTGGATCTTCACTATAATAGAATAATACCTACATTTTACAGCTCCTATTAGCAAGTTTAGCAACACAGATAGTAGCATAGTTAAATTAGTTATAGGCAATGTGCCAGGCTAATAGCAAGTGGCAAGCAACTGCATTACCTGCCACTAGATATAAGCTGTTTGTAATACCCGTGCGACACCAGGCATTAGGCTAGTACTTGTATATATGTATATGCATGTACATATATACATACTATGTATACTTTTATATGCATATTTATATTTTTTATGTACATTTATCTAAATAAAATACATATATATTATGTATATCTATTGATGCATACTTTTATTATTATATAGTTATATTTAGGGACATTTGTCGTTACATGTATTTAGATGTATGTTTTCTATTTTTTAAAACAATATAATGATTGATCAACTGATGTAATACAATAATACTTTTTTCACTTGTCTGTATTTGCTAAAACTTGCTTAAAAGCTCTAACTGCAAACAAAGGTTTGGGCAGTAAATCACATCAAATTACACTTATCGATGTTCAGAAGTAATTAAAATACTATTACATTGAGTAAAGGTATAACTAAAATATTGTACAAAATACAATATACAAAACTTATTACTACAAAGAAGCAAATAAGTTGATTAAAAACTTGAATATCTTGCTAGCTGATAATTTTCTGTTGTTACTACTCCGCCTAGGACATTCTAAAAGCTTATAATTCTGAAGTTGCTTATACATATGAGGAAAGCTGGGCTAGTTTCAAGGAAGAGATCTGAAAATTGGTCAAAAACTCATGAGTGTAATAATAACTGAAATAACCCATATAATCATCTTGAAGCAAAGCAGTCTGTGCATGTAAATGCTCACGTCGGAGTCTGCGGAAGAAGTTTCGTATTCTGGTAAAATCAATCCTCTTCGAGAACGATGAAACAGACAATGGCAGAATAATAAGTGACAGTGTGCTGATAAAAATGGTGGATTGCCAAAATAAAGACGATGTGCCATTGCCATCGTCTTATTTTGGTTCCTCCTTGGGTCTCCAGCCATTACGCCTACATAGAACAACCAACACAATAATGTTCTAAAGTTCTTATACCATTTGACAATTTAATGGTCAAGTCAAACAAGTCAACTCATCCTAAAAAATTAAGTTAGTGTTTGTTAACTAAATATTGTTTTCATCACATTTAAGCATAATGACCTTATGACCTTTGTGAAATACCGAGAAGTATGCAGAAACTTTTAGTAGCAGTTGTAATGATCAACATAATAATTCTACAGTTTTGTTACATTTGTTACATACATTACATTATATGCCAAGAGGTCTTGCAATAAATACTATGGAAGGGTTGCTTTACAACCTTTCACCTTTGCATTTTATAACTTATTATAACCTGCAAAGCATGCTATTATCATTACTATTATAATAACATTAAGCAATTTATTAACACACTAGATTATTATAAAATGTTATTAATGCCAAATTTATTGGTTTTTTTAATTGTGTAAATGTAGTACCAAAACAATTAACTTTTTGTCTCATAGTTGCAGCCCAAGCTATCCTCTTTATAAAGGATTAATTTATTAAGTTATATTTACCACATATGTATAAACACCACAATTCTTAATAAAATATAATGAAAACTCTTCTTGAATAGCTATCAAGGGTAAATTAATTATTGTACACGAAAGCACAATTACAAATTATATAACTATACGACTAAAGGCTCTCTATTCAAAAATGCTAGCAACGCTCGGATAAAATTCTCTGGCAATCATGTTACAAAACAATTCAATTTTCAACTTAAATCTAAAACAAATCATGGGACCAATACAATTACTCGTTGCATTAAAAGTTGATACTCAACGAGTAAATAAAGAGTATTCTCTTACAGTACATGATAAACAGTCAACATAATTTTTATTGTCTAATAACTAACTGCCTTTTTTATCCATTTGGCAGAAAATAGTTTTGCAGATCAGCTTAAAACAACTACAACAAACTAGCAAAATTAGTCACAAAGTTTAATGATTTGAGCTTTTTCCTATCATAAAAAGAGTTATTTAAAAAATCTTTTTTAAATCTGCGAAGAATTGTGTGAAAACGCTTCAGTTGGTAAAGCAATGATATTTGCTACAATTTCTTAAATTCATACGCAAATGCCTATTAAAGAAAACATTGCATTAAGAATGTCATCTATAGAAAATTTAGTTAATGTTTTTGACAATAAAATTTTTACAAGCAAGTACCTGTCCTTCCAGATGTGATTCAACTCTCACCAGTTTCTTATCTGATGATGAATAACATGTATTCTTCCTTCTATAAACAGACAGCTTTTTATATAAAGCTCTTTACTTTTGAACTGGTTTATAGCTCTCTGCTTATGAATAGGTTTATAGCTTTCTGCTTATGAATAGGTTTATAGCTCCCTGCTTATGAATAAGTTTATAGCTCTCTGCTTATGAACAGGTTTATAGCTCTGCTTATGAATAGGTTTATATCTCTCTGCTTATGAATAGGTTTATAGCTTTCTGCTTATGAATAGGTTTATAGCTCTCTGCTTATGAATAGGTTTATAGCTCTCTGCTTATGAATAGGTTTATAGCTTTCTGCTTATGAATAGGTTTATAGCTCTCTGCTTATGAATAGGTTTATAGCTTTCTGCTTATGAATAGGTTTATATCTCTCTGCTTATGAATAGGTTTAAAGCTCTCTGCTTATGAATAGGTTTATTGCTCTCTGCTTATGAGTAGGTTTAAAGCTCTCTGCTTATGAGTAGGTCTATAGCTTTCTGCTTATGAATAGGTTTATAGCTCTCTGCTTATGAATAAGTTTATAGCTCTCTGCTTATGAACAGGTTTATAGCTCTCTGCTTATGAATAGGTTTATATCTCTCTGCTTATGAATAGGTTTATAGCTTTCTGCTTATGAATAGGTTTATAGCTCTCTGCTTATGAATAGGTTTATAGCTCTCTGCTTATGAATGGGTTTATAGCTCTCTGCTTATGAATAGGTTTATAGCTCTCTGCTTATGAATAGGTTTATAGCTCTATGATTATGAATAGGTATATAGCTCTCTGCTTATGAACAGGTATATAGTTCTCTGCTTATGAACAGGTTTATAGCTCTCTGCTTATGAATAGGTTTATATCTCTCTGCTTATGAATAGGTTTATAGCTTTCTGCTTATGAATAGGTTTATAGCTCTCTGCTTATGAATAGGTTTATAGCTCTCTGCTTATGAATGGGTTTATAGCTCTCTGCTTATGAATAGGTTTATAGCTCTCTGCTTATGAATAGGTTTATAGCTCTATGATTATGAATAGGTATATAGATCTCTGCTTATGAACAGGTTTATAGCTCTATGATTATGAATAGGTATATAGATCTCTGCTTATGAACAGGTTTATAGCTCTCTGCTTATGAATAGGTTTATAGCTCTCTGCTTATGAACAGGTATATAGTTCTCTGCTTATGAATAGGTTCATAGCTCTCTGCTTATGAACAGGTTTATAGCTCTCTGCTTATGAACAGGTTCATAGCTCCCTTTTTATGAATAGGTTTATAGCTCTCTGCTTATGAATAGGTTTATAGCTCTCTGCTTATGAATAGTTTATAGCTTTCTGCTTATAAATAGGTATATAGCTCCCTGCTTATGAATAGGTTTATAGCTCTCTGCTTATGATTAGGTTTTTAGCTCTCTGCTTATGAATTGGTTTATAGCTTTCTGCTTATGAATAGGTTTATAGCTTTCTGCTTATGAATAGGTATATAGCTCTCTGCTTATGAATTGGTTTATAGCTTTCTGCTTATGAATAGGTTTATAGCTTTCTGCTTATGAATAGGTATATAGCTCAACTTTGAATTTTGGTTCACTAATACTTAACTGTATACAGTTAACAGACTATATCATATAACATAAAATATGTCAAGTTATTATGCAGTTTATTACTTTAAACTTGAAATAATTATTATTTGAATTAAAATATTATTTACTTCAAAAAATATAATATTTATAATAATAATAGCTGTGCTACCTAGCGTTGCCCAGGTAATAAAAATGACTGCACAGAAAATTCATTTATATTTAACATATAACAACATTTGACATTTTAACTTTCAAACTACATATCATGAGAAAAGTGTTAGGTAAAATATATTCTTAGAAAATAAAAACAACTGTTGAGGTTTTCAAACTTTGTCATACAATTTTTAAACTCATATTCCCTCATATCATGAGAAATATGTTTCACACAGGTCAATAAAGTTAAAAACATAAAACGACTATAGAAAGACTACTTACATGTAGATGTAAATATGAAATAATTAGCAAGTAATAGCTAAATTAATTTTTTTTGCTACGGTAATGATACAATTAATACAAACTAAAAAAACAAAATAACAATTCTGAACATATAGATTTAATAAGAATACTTGCATATAGGAGCGTGTATATAACAAAGTTTACTGTGCCACCAGAAACTATCAATCACAACTTTGAATACGGAGACACTCCTATTCTACAGAAATTCTCTCCACAGAAGCAATGTTAACTTTTACAGTAACTTAGGAAAGAATTGGCTCTGACCCTTGATATAGTTTGGAACCTTACAAAAAATACTTTTTAACAGGGCGTCGTTGCGCCTGACCGCATCTGTAAAATAATCAGCATGCGCAATAGCTATATTTATAGCCGGAATGCAGATAGACGGACGAATATGCTTTGAGATATATATATATATAGATATATAAATAATATATGAGTATGAGTTTTTAGTCTATATAGTTTGGGAGTATAGAGTGTAACATCAGTTAGTTTGGTTTAGAGACTAAACTAGGATTAGCTAATGAAGTTGTTTATAGAAGTTTTAAAAAGTTATATATAAAAATTGATTGAAAAGCTAAATTATGTGATTTGTCTATTCATTGTTGAAATTTAATTTATAAAAAAGCAGAAGTAATAAGAGGTGTGGCAGTAAAAAAATTCTGAAAATTGCCAATTGAATTTTGTAATTCACTTAATTTGCTCAAATATTTTCAAAATCCTTGTCTCAAGTAAATTCAATGCTATTAGTTCATAGTTACATATAATAAATATGCAAATAAACTGCTGCTCACTAAAACAGCTGGTGGTAGACATTCTGGTTCCTATAAACTGGGAAATGACCTACAAACAGGTATATGACCTACAAACAGGTGTATGACCTAAAACTGGTATATGACCTACAAACAGGTATATGACCTACAAACAGGTATATGACCTACAAACAGGTACATGGCTTACAAACAGGTAAATGACCTAAAACTGGTATATGATCTACAAACAGGTATATGACCTACAAACAGGTATATGACCTACAAACAGGTATATGGCTTACAAACAGGTATATGACCTAAAAACAGATTTATGACCTACAAACATGTTATATTTTTAACTAATCAATAAAACTTTAAAAGGTTTTTATTCTTTGAAAAAGCTTGCACTGTATATACTTGTATCATAGCATTGTACAATTAACTTTGACATAACTAACGGTACTTATGTTGTTGGTACCTTAAATGTAAGCTTAACATTATTATAAATAACAATAGATTTGTTTTTGGTACTATAAAAGTACAATTAACATTAGTATAATTAACAAAGTAACATAAATAGAAGTATATAATCTGTTGGTATTACATTACAAAATCAATTTATTTGTGTAGTTCAAGAGTCTGAAAAATCAAAAAGAGCTTTTTGTTCATCTCACGAACATATTTGTGCTATTCGTCTACTAATCTCTTTGATGTCTCAGAATTCTTGTGAGTTTCAAGAATTCTTTAAATGTACTATGGCTTCAGATGTCAATGTAGCTCAAGTTCCAATACCTTTGACTATTTAACAGTTAGTAAATATTTATTTAGTGATCTAATGCTAATTTTAATGCTAGAGTGTTAAAACTCCATTAGTGACATTGTTTGTTTTCAATCAGACACATTCAGTGACATTCAAACACATTCAGACACATTCAGACACATTTAATCGTATTCAGACACAATCAGACACATTCAGACACAGTCAGACATAATTAAACACATTCAGACACATTTAGACACAATCAGACACACTCATGAACATGCACACACAGTCAGACACATTCAGAGATATTCAGACACATTCACACACAAGCAGATGCATTCAGACACAATCAGACACAGTCAGACTAATTTAGACACATTCAGATATATTTAGACACATTCAGACACATTCAGACACACTCAGACACACTCGGACACAATCAGACACATTCAGATACATTCAGACAAAATCAGACACATTCAGATACAGTCAGACACATTCAGACTCACTTAGACACATTCAGAAACATTTAGACACATTCAGACACAATCAGACACACTCAGACAAAGTCAGATACATTCAGACAAAGTGAGACACACTTGGATATATTCAGAAACAGTCAGACACATTCAGACACATTCAGATACATTCAGACACACTCAGACAAAGTCAGACACATTCAGACACAGTGAGACACACTTGGATATATTCAAATACAGTCAGACACATTCAGACACATTCAGACACAGTCAGACACATTCAGACACATTAAGACACATTTAGACATATTCAGACACAGTCAGACGCATTTAGACACATTCAGACACATTTAGACACATTCAGACCCACTCAGACACATGCAAACACAGTCAGACACATTCAGACACAGTCAGACACATTCAGACACATTCAGACACATTCAGACCCACTCAGACACATGCAGACACAGTCAGACACATTCAGACACAATCAGACACAATCAGACACAATCAGACAAAATCAGACACAATCAGACACAGTGAGACACACTTGGACATATTCAGACACAGTCAGACACATTCAGACACAATCAGACACAATCAGACACATTAAGACACATTTAGACATATTCAGACACAGTCAGACACATTTAGACACATTCAGACACATTTAGACACATTCAGACCCACTCAGACACATGCAGACACAGTCAGACACATTCCGGTGCAGTCAGACACATTCAAACACAGTCAGACACATTCAGACGCATTCAGACACATTTAATCGTATTCAGACACAATCAGACACATTCAGACACAGTCAGACATAATTAAACACATTCAGACACATTTAGACACAATCAGACACACTCATGAACATGCACACACACTCAGACACATTCAGAGATATTCAGACACATTCACACACAAGCAGATGCATTCAGACACATTCAGACACAGTCAGACAAATTTAGACACATTCAGATATATTTAGACACATTCAGACACACTCAGACACACTCGGACACAATCAGATACATTCAGATACATTCAGACAAAATCAGACAAATTCAGATACAGTCAGACACATTCAGACTCACTTAGACACATTCAGACACATTTAGACACATTCAGACACAATCAGACACACTCAGACAAAGTCAGACACATTCACACAAAGTGAGACACACTTGGATATATTCAGAAACAGTCAGACACATTCAGACACATTCAGATGCATTCAGACACACTCAGAAAAAGTCAGACGCATTCAGACACAGTGAGACACACTTGGATATATTCAAATACAGTCAGACACATTCAGACACATTCAGACACATTCAGACACATTCAGACACAGTCAGACACATTCAGACACATTAAGACACATTTAGACATATTCAGACACAGTCAGACACATTTAGACACATTCAGACACATTTAGACCCACTCAGACACATGCAAACACAGTCAGACACATTCAGACACAGTCAGACACATTAAGACACATTTAGACACATTCAGACCCACTCAGACACATGCAGACACAGTCAGACACATTCAGACACAATCAGGCACACTCAGACAAAATCAGACACAGTCAGACACAGTGAGACACACTTGGACATATTCAGGCACAGTCAGACACATTCAGACACATTCAGGTGCATTCAGACACATTCAAACACAGTCAGACACATTCAGACACAGTCAGACATAATTAAACACATTCAGACACATTTAGACACAATCAGACACACTCATGCACATGCACAAACAGTCAGACACATTCAGAGATATTCAGACACATTCACACACAAGCAGATGCATTCAGACACATTCAGACACAGTCAGACAAATTTAGACACATTCAGATATATTTAGACACATTCAGACACACTCAGACACACTCGGACACAATCAGATACATTCAGATACATTCAGACAAAATCAGACACATTCAGATACAGTCAGACACATTCAGACTCACTTAGACACATTCAGACACATTTAGACACATTCAGACACAATCAGACACACTCAGACAAAGTGAGACACACTTGGATATATTCAGAAACAGTCAGACACATTCAGACACATTCAGATACATTCAGACACAGTCAGACAAAGTCAGACGCATTCAGACACAGTGAAACACACTTGGATATATTCAAATACAGTCAAACACATTCAGACACATTCAGACACATTCAGACACATTCAGACACAGTCAGACACATTCAGACACATTAAGACACATTTAGACATATTCAGACACAGTCAGACACATTTAGACACATTCAGACACATTTAGACACATTCAGACCCACTCAGACACATGCAACCACAGTCAGACACATTCAGACACAGTCAGACACATTCAGACGCATTCAGACACATTTAATCGTATTCAGACACACTCAGACACATTCAGATACATTCAGACACATTCAGACACTGTCAGACATATTCAAACACACTCAGACACTTTCAGACACATTTAGACATATTCAGACATATTCAGACAAACTCAGACACATTCAGATACATTCAGACACATTCAGACACAGTCAGACACATTCAGTCAAACTCAGACACACTCAGATACATTCAGATACATTCAGACACACTTAAACACATTTAAACACATCCAGACACAATCAGACACAATCAAATGATGAAATCAAATAGGAATTATAGGAATTAATATGAATACTTCCATAAAGGTGCGTGTATATAACAAAGTTTACTTTGCCACCAGAAGCTATCCATCACAACTTTGAATACAGAGACACTCCTATTTTACAGAGATTCTCGACACAGAAGCATTGTTAATTTTTACAGTAACTTAAGAAAGAATTGGCTTTGACCCCTGATATAGTTTTGAACCTTACAAAAGATACTTTTTAACTGGGTGTCGTAGCGCGTGACCGCATCTTTAACATAATCAGCATGTGCTATAGCTATATTTATAGCCGGAATGCAAATAGACGGACGAATATTTTTTGAGATACATGTGTATATATATATATAAATATATAAATAATATATGAGTATGAGTCTTTAGTCTATATAGTTTAGGAGTGTAGAGTGTGATAACAGTTAGTTTGATTCAGAGACTAAACTAGGATTGTGTAATGAAGTTGTTTATAGAAGTTTTAAAAAGTTATATATCAAAATTGATTTAAAAGCCAAATTATGTGATTTGTCTATCATTGTTGAAATTTAGTTTATAAAAAAGCAGACGTAATAAGAAGTGAGACAATAATAAAATTGTGAAAATTACCAAATTAATTTTGTTGATTATACTCAATGAATATGTTTCACTGAAACGCACCAATAGTACACTGTTACAGAATATTCACAAGACCTCACTTAATTTGCTCAAATATTTTCAAAATCCTCGTTTCAAGTGAACTCAAGGCTATTAGTTCTTAATTAAATATAAAAAATATGCAAATAAACTGCTGCTCACTCAAACAGCCGGTGGTAGACTTTCTGGCTCCTATAAACTGGGATATGACCTGCAAACAGTTACATGACCTACAAACAGGTATATGGCCTAAAACTGGTAAATGACCTACAAACAGGTATATGACCTACAAACAGATTTGTGACCTACAAACATGTCATATTTTCAACATTCAGAAACATTCAGACCCATTCAGACGCATTCAGACACATTCTGATACATTCAGATACATTCAAACACATTTAGACACATTCAGACACATTCAGGCACACTCAGACACAGTCAGACACATTCATACACAGTCAGACGCATCTAGATACATTCAGACACATTCAGACACAGTCAGACACATTCAGATACAGTCAGACGCATCCATCCACATTCAGACAAATTCAGACACGTTCAGACACATTCAGACACATTCAGACACATTCAGACACATTTAAACACATTCAGACACCTTCAGACACCTTCAAACACATTCAGACACATTCAGATGCATTCAGATGCATTCAGACTCATTCAGAGACATTCTGATACATTCAGATACATTCAGACACATTTAGACACATTCAGATACATTCAGACACAGTCAGACACATTCATACCCATCCAAACACACTCAGACACATTCAGACACATGCAGACACATTCAGACTCACTCAGACACATTCAAACACATTCAGACACACTCAGACACATTTATATACATTCAGACACATTAAGAAACATTCAGACACAGTCAGATACATCCAGACACATTCAGACACATTCAGACACAATCAGACACATTCAGAAACAGTAACACGCATCCTGACACCTTCATACACATTCACACACATCTTGATACATTCAGACACAGTCAGACAAATTTAGACGCAGTCAGACACATTCATACCCATCCAGATACATTCAGACACATTCAGACACAGTCAGACACATTCAGATACAGTCAGACGCATCCAGACACATTCAGACATATTCAGACACATTCAGGCACACTCAGACACAATCAGACACATTCAGACACATTCAAACACATTCAGACACATTCAGACGCAATCAGACGCATTCAGACTCATTCAGACACATTCTGACACATCCAGATACATTCAGACACATTTAGACACATTCAGACACAATCAGACACACTCAGACAAAGTCAGACACGTTCAGACACAGTGAGACACACTTGGATATATTCAGAAACAGTCAGACACATTCAGACGCATTCAGACACATTCAGACACAATCAGACACATTTACACATATTCAGACACATTTAGACACATTCAGACACACTCAGACACATGCAGACACAGTCAGACACATTCAGACACATTCAGACACATTCAGACGCATTCAGACACATTCAGACGCACTCAGACACATCCAGACACATTCAGGTGCATTCAGACACATTCAAACACAGTCAGACACATTCAGACGCATTCACACACATTCAGATGCATTCAGACACATTCAAACACAGTCAGACACATTTAGACACCATCAGAAACATTCAGACACAGCCAGACACACTCAGACACATTCAGATACATTTAGATACATTCAGACAAAATCAGACACATTCAGACACAGTCAGACACACTCAGACACACTTAGACACATTCATACACAGTGAGACACACTTAAACATATTCAGATACAGTCAGACACATTCAGACACATTCAGACACAGTGAGACACACTTGGATATATTCAGATACCGTCAGACACATTCAAACACATTCAGACACATTCAGACACATTGAGACACATTTAGACACATTCAGACACACTCAGACACATGCAGACACAGTCAGATACATTCAGTCACAGCTAGACACATTCAGGCACATATAGACACTGTCAGACACACTCAGACACATTCAGATACATTCAGACACACTCAGACACTCTCAAACACATTCGGACACATTTAGACACATTCAAACACAATCAGCCACATTCAGACACAGTCAGACACATTAAGACACATTCAGACACGTTTACACGCATTCAGACACAGTCAGACACATTCAGACACATTCAGACATTTTCAGACACAGTCAGACAAATTCAGACACAGTCAGACACATTTAAACACATTCAGACACATTCAGACACACTCATACATATGCAGACACAGTCATACACATTCAGACACAGTCAGACACATTCAGGCACATTTACACACTGTCAGACACACTCAGACACATTCAGATACATTCAGACAAATTCAGACACTGTCAGACACATTCAGACACATTCAGACACATTCAGACGCATTCAGACACATTCAGACGCACTCAGACACATCCAGACACATTCAGGTGCATTCAGACACATTCAAACACAGTCAGACACATTCAGACGCATTCACACACATTCAGATGCATTCAGACACATTCAAACGCAGTCAGACACATTTAGACACCATCAGAAACATTCAGACACAGCCAGACACACTCAGACACATTCAGATACATTTAGATACATTCAGACAAAATCAGACACATTCAGACACAGTCAGACACACTCAGACACACTTAGACACATTCATACACAGTGAGACACACTTAAACATATTCAGATACAGTCAGACACATTCAGACACATTCAGACACAGTGAGACACACTTGGATATATTCAGATACCGTCAGACACATTCAAACACATTCAGACACATTCAGACACATTGAGACACATTTAGACACATTCAGACACACTCAGACACATGCAGACACAGTCAGATACATTCAGTCACAGCTAGACACATTCAGGCACATATAGACACTGTCAGACACACTCAGACACATTCAGATACATTCAGACACACTCAGACACTCTCAAACACATTCGGACACATTTAGACACATTCAAACACAATCAGCCACATTCAGACACAGTCAGACACATTAAGACACATTCAGACACGTTTACACGCATTCAGACACAGTCAGACACATTCAGACACATTCAGACATTTTCAGACACAGTCAGACAAATTCAGACACAGTCAGACACATTTAAACACATTCAGACACATTCAGACACACTCATACATATGCAGACACAGTCATACACATTCAGACACAGTCAGACACATTCAGGCACATTTACACACTGTCAGACACACTCAGACACATTCAGATACATTCAGACAAATTCAGACACTGTCAGACATATTCAGACACACTCAGACATTTTCAGACACATTTAGACACATTTAAACACATTCAAACACAATCAGCCACAGTCAGACATAGTCAGACACATTAAGACACTGTCAGACACATTTAGACACAATCAGACATATTGAGACAAACTCAGACACATTCAGATACATTCATACACATTCAGACACATTCAGGCACATTTACACACTGTCAGACACACTCAGGCACATTCAGATACATTCAGATACATTCGGACACATTCAGACACAGTCAGACACATTCAGTCAAACTCAGACACACTCAGACACATTCAGACACATCCAGACACATTCAGACACATTCAGACACATTTAAACACATTTAAACACATCCAGACACAATCAGACACAATCAAATGATCAAATCAAATAGGATATATAGGAATTAATATGAATACTTCCATAGAGGTGCATGTATATAACAAAGTTTACTTTGCCACCAGAAGCTATCCATCACAATTTTGAATACAGAGACACTCCTGTTCTACAGAGATTCTCTCCACAGAAGCAATGTTAATTTTTACAGTAACTTAAGAAAGAATTGTTTTTGACCCTTGATATAGTTTTGAACCTTACAAAAGATACTTTTTAACAGGGCATCGTAGCGCGTGACCGTATCTTTAACATAATCAGCATGTGCTATAGCTATATTTATAGCCGGAACGCAGATAGACGGACGAATATACTTTGAGTTTTATATATAGATATATAAATAATATATGAGTATGAGTCTTTAGTCTATATAGTTTAGGAGTGTAGAGTGTAATAACAGTTAGTTTGATTCAGAGACTAAACTAGGATTGTGTAATGAAGTTGTTTATAGAAGTTTTAAAAAGTTATGTATCAAAATTGATTTAAAAGCCAAATTATGTGATTTGTCTATCATTGTTGAAATTTAGTTTATAAAAAAGCAGACGTAATAAGAGGTGAGGCAGTAATAAAATTCTGAAAATTGCCAATTTAATTTTGTTGATTATACTCAATGAATATATTTCACTAAAAATGCACCAATAGTACACTGTTACAGAATATTCACAAGACCTCACTTAATTTGCTCAAATATTTTCAAAATCCTCATCTCAAGTGAACTCAAGGCTATTAGTTCTTAGTTAAATATAATAAATATGCAAATAAACTGCTGCTCACTCAAACAGCCGGTGGTAGACTTTCTGGCTCCTATAAACTGAGATACGACCTGCAAACAGTTACATGACCTACAAACAGGTATATGGCCTAAAACTGGTAAATGACTTACAAACAGGTATATGACCTACAAACAGATTTGTGACCTACAAACATGTCATATTTTCAACATTCAGAAACATTCAGACCCATTCAGACGCATTCAGACACATTCTGATACATTCAGATACATTCAAACACATTTAGACACATTCAGACACATTCAGGCACACTCAGACACAGTCAGACACATTCAGACACAATCAGACACAGTCAGACACATTCAGATACAGTCAGACACATTCAGATACAGTCAGACGCATCCAGACACATTCAGACAAATTCAGACACATTCAGACATATTCAGACACACTCAGACACATTCAGACACATTCAGACACATTTAAACACATTCAGACACATTCAGACACCTTCAAACACATTCAGACACATTCAGACGCATTCAGACGCATTCAGACTCATTCAGACACATTCTGATACAATCAGATACATTCAGACACATTTAGACACATTCAGATACATTCAGACACAGTCAGACACATTCATACCCATCCAAGCACACTCAGACACATTCAGACACATTCAGACACAGTCAGACACATTCAGACACAGTAAGACGCATCCAGACACATTCATACACATTCAGACACATCCTGATACATTCAGACACAGTCAGACACATTCAGACACAGTCAGACACATTCAGATACAGTCAGACGCATCCAGACACATTCAGACATATTCAGACACATTCAGACACACTCAGACACATTCAGACACATTCAGACGCATTTTAACACATTCAGACACATTCAGACACATTCAAACACATTCAGACGCATTCAGACGCATTCATACACATTCAGACACATCCTGATACATTCAGACACAGTCAGACACATTTAGACACAGTCAGACACATTCATGCCAATCCAGGTACATTCAGACACATTCAGACACAGTCAGACACATTCAGATACAGTCAGACGCATCCAGACACATTCAGACATATTCAGACACATTCAGACACACTCAGACACATTCAGACACATTCAGACGCATTTTAACACATTCAGACACATTCAGACACATTCAAACACATTCAGACACATTCAGACGCATTCAGACGCATTCAGACTCAATCAGACACATTCTGATACATTCAGATACATTCAGACACATTTAGACACATTCAGATACATTCAGACACAGTCAGACGCATTCAGACGCATTCAGACTCAATCAGACACATTCTGATACATTCAGATACATTCAGACACATTTAGACACATTCAGATACATTCAGACACAGTCAGACACATTCATACCCATCCAAGCACACTCAGACACATTCAGACACCTTCACACACATTCAGACACAGTCAGACACATTCAGACACAGTAAGACGCATCCAGACACATTCATACACATTCAGACACATCCTGATACATTCAGACACAGTCAGACACATTTAGACACAGTCAGACACATTCATGCCAATCCAGATACATTCAGACACATTCAGACACAGTCAGACACATTCAGATACAGTCAGACACATTCATGCCAATCCAGATACATTCAGACACATTCAGACACAGTCAGACACATTCAGATACAGTCAGACGCATCCAGACACATTCAGACATATTCAGACGCATTCAGACACACTCAGACACATTCAGACGCATTCAGACGCATTTTAACACATTCAGACACATTCAAACACATTCAGACGCATTCAGACGCATTCAGACGCATTCAGACTCAATCAGACACATTCTGATACATTCAGATACATTCAAACACATTCAGACACATTCAGATACATTCAGACACATTTAGACACATTCAAACACATTCAGACACATTCAGATGCATTCAGACGCATTCAGACTCATTCAGACACATTCTGATACATTCAGATACATTCAGACACATTTAGACACATTCAGATACATTCAGACACAGTCAGACACAGTAAGACACAGTAAGACGCATTCAAACACATTCAGACACATTCAGATACATTCAGACACATTCAGACACATTCATACACATTCATACCCATCCAGACGCATTCATACACATTCAGACATAGTCAGACACATTCAGACACATTCAGACACATTCAAACACATTCAGACACATTCATACCCATCCAGACGCATTCATACTCATTCAGACATAGTCAGACACATTCAGACTCAGTCAGATACATTCATACCCATCCAAAAACATTCATACCGATCCAGATGCATGTCTCCAAGTTTTTGCAAATCTATATTACTAAAATCCTACTTTGTCATTTTGTTTCTGTCTGTTTGTCTGTATTATAATGTCAGCTTATCATTAATCTTTTAAAAAAGTAAGACCTGTGCACAAGGATCTACAGTAATAGCAGAAAATTTGTTTGTGGCATTCATGAAGATGCACAAAAGCAGTTGATTTGGTGCTAATTAAAGCTGTTATTAGTCGTCACAAGTCAAAAATATTCAAATTACATGTTCCTTCCAGTGTTTACACACAAGTGCTTGGTAACACCTCCATTTTTTTTCTTGACATTCATCAATATCAAGAGGCGCATAACACAGTATATATAAATAAAATTATTCGGTATGTCTGTTTATCTTTTCGTGAAGGTAAGCCCTACGAACTTTCACTTTTTTGATTGATTTCATGCAAACTTCACCTACACACACTCTGTGCCATCCACCAGGTCAGTGAAGTACTTTGTTAGCACTGAAAAATCTCAGGCTTTGCTGAGCAAGCTGTTAGTCGTCTATAGTTTTAAGCCCCACAACAACTGTGTGCAATGTATGTTAGAAATATTTCGACGGACTCACTTATGGATCATCAATAGAGTAATTATCAGATAGATCATACACAACTGAAAACAGCTAGTTGGAGATAACTCTAAAATTATGGATAAATTTTGAACTTTTGCAGAGAACATTTGTAGAGAAACCTAAAGCACATTTACAGCAGTTCACAGAACAAGCTGCTTCAAAGGAAGAAATGCCTTCACATCTAACAGTTCCATATTAGCTGATATGACACTTTTAAACAGTGCAGGTTTGACATCTATAAGCAGGTTTAACTAACTACTGTATAGAAACCTATAGCTTGAACGATTTGAGTGAATAATCAATGGTTTATAAGATTGTTTCCTATGTTGCGACTTTGATATCCTCTTACTTGAATAATTGGTTAACTGAATAACACAGATTACAAGTTTGACAGCTCAGTGTATCTTATCATCATTGATACCAAGGGAGTTCTCCTTCTATTCACTTGTCAACTTTTAGTTTTTAGAAGTTCAATTTGCGAGGTTTTGCTTTCACTTCAACTATCAGCAGTAATAAAAAAACAAGTAAAGTTATGCATACGATTTATTCCAAGATTCTAGTGATCGGTTTGTCAAAAATCCAAATGGCTTGATTCATAGCACTGTTGTTACATTACATAATACTTTACTAAAACAATTGTTAAAACTCCTAATTGATTAAATACTAAAATGTTAACATCAAACTATAGACTAAAATTTGAAATTTGTTTTTCCTAAAAAACTCTTTCTTGAAACATTTAATTTGGTTTCTCACTATTGTCTCTAGAACTTAAAATATAAGTTCCATATAGAATATATAATCAAAAGGGTATAACTCCAAAATATGACAGTGCACACAGCCGGGCTCACAATCATTCAGCAGAAAAAAAATTCTATGTCTGTAAAGTGCATAATAGAAAGTGCAGAGATAATTGTAGCATCTGTTCCAGCTATACAGCTGTTGACAAAGCTGAAGTCCTATATATAAAACTATTATAGAGACTACTAGAATAACGGCTAGCAGCCCTGCTAGGAAGAGTTCATCTTCTTCGCTCAGTCTTTCCATTCTGACACGATTGATCAACTGTATAGCTAAAAAAAAGTTTAAATTTATACAATGTTACCATGCTGAAAATGATACAATTTTGTACAATGTTACATTGTGTAAAATGTGGAACAATTGGAATGAGTGGAAGAATTTTATACATTGTTTTAAATAGTACAATTTTACACAATGTTACATTGTTGCAAATGGTACAACTTTTATACAGTGTTACCTTGTTGTAAAGGGTACAGTTTTAACAATTTTTTACAATAATCATGCATATTTTAAACAATGTAATAATTATCTTCACTATTATTGATCGTTATGCTCTAGTCTAATAGATAAGTTAGACGCGTCAAAAAACTGGAGGTTCCGAGAGCAATGCAGGTTTTTCAAAACTGAAACTTTATCATTATAACCGGACAGACGAACGACTACAGACATTCACATTGAATTATAGACTAACCAAATGGCAGGCATTGCACGGATAATAGAATAATTACTAAACGAATTTGGGTAACTTACGTGGAAAGCTAGATCTTTACTAGAATAATACCTACGTTTTTGGCCATCTTAACAATCGTTATGCATAACGGTTAACACTGCTAGTTATTAATATGAGTATCTTATCTAATGTAATGATTATTTGATCAATGAATAGTCTTTGAACCAATAAATCCATCGTATTCCATATAGCCTAAGGTTAAACTTATAGCTAAAGTTTAAGCTCATAGAGACCGTGATATCAATTATTGTAATGATAACAACTAGCGATGTCATTTTGCACGTATTTTTATAAAGATGGCGATATCAACTGTCATAATGATAGCAAGTGTAAGCAAACTTACACTTGCCATCAATGAACTTGAACCAATGAAAGGATTATAATATATATAGGATTATATATATATATATATATATATATATATATATATATATATATATATATATATATATATATATATATATACATATACAAATATCTGTATATATATAAATCTCCAAGTCTGTCATTTGGTCTTTTTAGCTAAATCTAATAAATTCAAGGAATGAAAAATCCACATCGCTTTGGATTTGATCTCAGAACCTCCCATTCACCAGGCAATAAACCAGCAAACTAAGCTACGCAAGATGCAACGAATTCAGTAAGAAATATGAGTTGTTATATGTCAGTTAAACATGCGTAGCATTTTGCCTTACACATTGTTACTAAAGCTTGCTCTCACAGCTTTTATTAGTAAATTTAGCAACACAGGTAGTAGCATAATCAAATTAGTTACAAGCATTGTGCCAGGCTAATAACAAGTGGCAGGCAACTGCATTGCCTGCCACTATTTATAAGCTGTTTGTAAGACCCGTGCGACGCCAGTCATTAGGCTAGTACTTGTACATATGTATATGCATATATATATATATATACATATATATATACGTGTATATATATACATATATATTATATACTTTCATATGCACATTTACAATTTTTATGTACATATATTCAAATAAAATTTAATGCGTACATATACATATATAAAAAATTGTTTCCTCACCCCGGATACCCCATATGGGTGGTAAATTCTGCTATATATATATATATATATATATATATATACATGTATATATATATATATATCTATCTATCTATTGATGCATACTTCAACTTTTTATATAGTTATATGTAAAGACATTTATAGTTTCATGTATGTATATGTATGTTTTTCCCTTTTCTAAAACCATAGAATGATTGATCAACTGATGTAATACAATAATAATTTTTTCAATTGTCTGTATTTGCTAAAATTTGCTTAAGAGTTCTGACTGCAAACAAAGGTTTGGGCAGTAAATCACATCAAATTACACTTATCGATGTTCAGAAGTGATTAAAATACTATTACATTGAGTAAAAGCATAACTAAAATATTGTACAAAATATAACTTACTAACTTGTTACTACAAATAAGCAAAGAAGTTGATTAAAAAATTAAATATCTTGCTAGCTGATAATTTTCTGTTATTTCTACTCCGTCTAACACATACTAAAAGCTTATAATTCTGAAGTTGCTTATACATACGAGGAAAACTGTGCTAGTTACAAGGAAGAAATCTAAAAATTGATGAAAAACTCACAAATGTGATAATAACTGAAATAACCCATATAATCATCTTGAAGCAAAGCAGTCTGTGCATATAATGCTCACGCCGGAGTCTGTGGAAGAAGTTTCGTATTCTGGTTAAATCAATCCTTTCGGTGAACGATGAGACAGACAATGGCAGAATAATAAGTGACAGTGTGCTGATAAAAATGATGTATAGTGCCATTGCCATCGTCTTATTTCGGTTCCTCCTTGGGTCTCCAGTCGTTACACCTACATAAAACAACCAACACAATAATGTTCTAAAGTTCTTATATCACTTGACAATTTAATGATCAAGTCAAACAAGTCAACTCACCCTTAAAAATAAGCCAGTGTTTGTTAACTAAATATTGTTTTCATCACATTTAAGCATTATGACCTTATGACCTTTGTGAAATACCCAGAAGTATGTGGAACCTTTTAGTAGCAGTTGTAATGATCAACATAATGATGCTATAGTTATGTTACATTTGTTACATACATTACATTATATGCCAAGAGGTCTTGCAATAAATACTATGGAAGGTTTGCTTAACCATTCAGCTTTGCATTTTATATTTTATTATAATATGCATTTCATTATTATTATTTTATTATTATTATAACATTATACAATACTATTTATGCCAAATTTATTGGTTTTTTTAATTGCGTAAATGTAGTACCCAAACAGATCAATTCTTTGTCTCCCAGTTGCAGCCCAAATTATCCTCTTTATAAAGGATTAATTTATTGAGTTATACTTACCACATATGTATAAACATAACCATTCCTAATAATCTGTTGAAAACTCTTCTTGAATAGCTATCGAGTTTAAATTAATTATTGTACACAAAAACACAATTACAAATTATATAACTAAAAATAACTGTGTACAACTAAAAATGCTGTGAGTTAAGCCATTTGCATTTTTGACAAACAAATCACCAGAATTTTGAAATATATTATACATAACTTTACTTGTTTTTTATTACTGCTGATAGCTGAAGCGTAAATTTCTTAAATTGATCTTCCTTTAAATTAAAAATTGACAGGTGAATAGCATAAGTGTCGCCTTTTTTCTATCACTTGCAATTGTTTTTGATGTTTGAGGTAATCTGATTGCCAAGATGCTTCTTGATCAAAATTGATAAACTTGATCAAACGTGATCATGATTAAAATGCTCAAAAATACATACAAAAAGATGTCACTAGTTATCGTTGTAGTAGTTGATATCATCTGTTGCAATTAAGTTGAAGTATACGAGTCTTTATTATTACTATTTATTCTTTTCTCTAAACGCATTTTGTTTGATTTGAGCGTTTCAATTGTGATCTCGTTTTCTCAATTTTAATCTTGAAACATCCGTGCAGTCAGATCATCTCAAACATCAAAAATAATTGCGAGTGATAGAAAAAAAGGCGACACTCATTACAAAAAAGTATTATTATTACAAAAACAATTGCAAATGATAAAAAATACTAATACCCTTCAATACAATCTACAAAAGTTGTGTAACTTTGTATTGAAGTTCTAAATGTATCTATAATCTTGGAGTTATCTTCCACTAGCTGTTTTAGCAGTGCTTGATCTAACTTATTATACACTTTACATTTAGAAAACACCAGCAACACTTCGATAACTTTTTTTGACAATCATGTTACAAAACAATTAACTTTTTAAATTAGGTTAGATTAAAGAGAAATCATGGATCTAAAACAATTGCTCGTTGTATTAAAAATGTACCCAACAAACTAGTAACAGAGTAATCTCTTACAATACATGATAAACAATCAATATAAATTTTATTGACTAATAACTAACTGGTGAATATTGTACTGTTTTATTAATCTGGGAAAAAAGTTGGCAGGAGATAGTTCTGCAGCTTAAAAGTAGAACAAATTAACAAAATTAGCTGCAAAGTTAAAGGGTTTGAATTTTTATCCTATCATCAAAAGAAATTTTATCTATAAATTTTTTTGTCAATCTGCGAAGTTTTTTGTTTTTGCGTAAAATACACTTCAGTCGATAAAACAAAGTGACTTGCTATAATTTCTTAATTTCATACATATAGATTTGAGCGTTTCAATTGTGATCTCGTTTTCTCAATTTTAATCTTGAAACATCCGTGCAGTCAGATCATCTCAAACATCAAAAATAATTTTTTATGTTTTTTAACATAAAAAATTGCATTAAGAATATCATCTATAGAACATTCAGTTGATGTTCTGACAATAAAGTTTTTACAAGCAAGTACCTGTTCTTCCAGATGTGATTCAACTCTCACCAGTTTCTTATCTGATCACTAACATGGACCCTTACTTCTATAAGCAGACAGCTTTTTATATATAGCTCTCTGCTTATGGATAGGCTTATAGCTCTCTGTTTATGAATAGGTTTATAGCTCTCTGCTTATGAATAGGTTTATAGCTTTCGGTTTAAAATCAATACATGAAGATTAATTTTAAGTTTGTTAATTGCTAGAGTTTAGCTTTGAATTTTGGTTCACTAATATTTAATTGTGTACAGTTAAAATACTATAACAGTTTTAAAATATGTTTTTAAAAATATTTTTTAAAAATAAGTTATAATATAGTGGGTAACTTTAGACTTAAAATATTTATTATTTAAATTAAAATATATTTTGTTACCTAATATAATACGTAATTAAAATATGATTTTTTACAAAAAACATAGTGTCAGTTAGTTTGGTTTAGAGACTAAACTAGGATTAGCTAATGAAGTCGTTTATAGAAGTTTTAAAAATCTACATATAAACATCTATATATAAAAATTGATTAAAAAGCCAAATTAGGTTGTTTGACAGATTCTTATTTATTGTTGAAATTTCAGTTATAAAAAGCAGAAGCAGTAAGAGGTGTGACAGTAATAAAATTCTAAAAATAACCACTTAAATTTTGTAGAAACTACTTGATGAATATTTTTCACTAAATATTCACCAATAGTACCCTGTTACAGAATATTGATCAGACCTCACTTAATTTGCTCAAATGTTTTTAAAATCCTCGTCTCAAGTGAATTCAATGCTATTAGTTCACAGTTACATATAATAAATATGCAAATTAGCTGCTGCTCACTAAAACAGCCAGCAGCAGATTTTCTGGCTCTTAGAAACATGTCATATTATCAACTAATCTATGAAAATTTTAGAGTTTTTTAA